>NC_072039.1:11302465-11635546 GCF_027791375.1 Indicator indicator | reverse complement strand
GCTGGGCAGGTGGCTGTGCCCTCTGAGATGATCCTCACCCCTCCCACGGTGCCCATGTGGGCACCAGGCAGGGCTGGGCACAGGTGGCAGTGCTCTGGCATCTCCTGTGGCTCCTCATGGAGCTCTTAGGACACAGCAGAAGCTCTGTGGTTTCATGTCTCATGGAGAAGCAACCTCCCCATGCCCCCAGGATGCCTCCTCAGCAGCTCTGCAGCCAATCCTGCTCCATGGGGGAGCTGGGAGGGAGGACCCTGACCTGCAGCATGGGAGAGGGCACAGGGCAAAAGCTGCAGGGCAGCCCTTTGACCCTAGAAGTGCCACCACAGACTGGCACAGCACCACCACAGCTCAGAGTGGGGCTGGGCTGTGAGTGGGACTGGGCCACGAGTGGGTCCAGGTTGCAAATGGGTTCGGTTTGGGAGTGGGTCTGGGTTGGGAGTGGATCCAGACCGTGAGTGAGTCAGGACTTCAAATGGGTCTGGTATGTGAATAGGTCCAGACCCTGAGTGGGTTCAGGACACCTGAGGGTCTGGTATGAGAATAGGTCCAGGCTGCAAGTGGGTCTGGTTTCTGGGTGGGTCTGGGCTGCAGTTGGGTCTAGATTGTGAGTGGGTCTGGGCTATGAGAAGGTTTGGTTTGTGAGTGGGTCTGGGCTATGAGAAGGTCTGGTTTGTGAGTGGGTCTGGGCTATGAGTGGGTCTGGTTTTTGAGTGGGTCTGGGCTGTGAGTGGGTCTGGGCTGTAGCTGGGTCTAGATTGCTAGTGGGTCTGGACTATGAGTGGGTCTGAGATGTGAGTGGGTCCAGGCTACAAATGGGTTCAGGTTGTGAGTGAGTCTGGATCTTGAGTGGGTTCAGGCTGTGTGAGGGCCTGGGCTGTGAGTGGGCCTGAGCTATGACTGAGTCCACACCATGTATGGGTCTAGGCTCTGAGTGGGTCTGGGTTGTGAGTGGGTCCAGGACATGTGTGGGTCTAGGCTGAGTGGGTCTGGGTTGTGCATGAGTCCACACCATGTATGGGTCTAGGTTCTGAGTGGGTCTGGGTTGTGAGTAGGTCCAGAACAAGCGTGGGTCTGGTATGAGAATAGGTCCAGGGTGCAAGTGGATCTGGCCTGTGAGTGGGTCCTGGCTGCAAATGGCTCTGGGTCTGTGAGTGGGTCCAGGACATGTGTGGGTCAGGTATGTGAACATGTCCAGGCTGTGAGTGGGTCTGGGTTGTGAGTGGGGCCAGGCTGCAAATGGCTCTGGGTTGTGAGTGGATCTGTGTTGTGAAGAGGTCCAGGCCATGAGTGGCTCCAGGACATGTGTGGGTCTGGTATGTGAATAGGTCCAGGTTGTGAGTGGGTCCAGGCTGCAAATTGTTCTGGGTTGTGAGTGGGTCCAGGACAGGTGTGGGTCTGATATGTGACAGATCCAGGCCACGAGTGGGTTTGACCTGTGAGTGGGTCCAGGCTGCAAAGGGCTCTGGGTCTGTGAATGGGTCTGGGTTGTGAGTGGGTCCAGGACAACTGTGGGTCTGGTATGTGAACAGGTCTGGCCTATGAGTGGGTCCAGGCCATGCATGGGGCTGACCTGTGAGCATGTCCAGGCCGTGAGTGGGTCCAGACCAGGCATGGGTCTGACCTGTGAACATGTCCAGGCTGTGAGTGTGTCCCAGCTGCAAACGGCTCCGGCTCTGTGAGTGGTTGTGGGTTGCGAGTGGGTTCCTGCTGCGTGAGGGCCTGGGCCGTGAGTGGGTCCAGCCCCGCGCATGAGTCATCTTTATGAGTGGGTCCCGCTTACGAGTGGGCCCAGGCCAGGCCGGGGGCCCTGCGTGTTCGCACCCCCACGCCCGCAACCAGAGGCCCACCCGGGGCGGGCCCATGCCGGTGAATCAGCACAGGCCGGCGAGCGGGCGGGCCGGGGGCCGGGGCTAGAGACCGCGCGGGGCACGACGGGAGATGGAGTCCTGCGGGGGGGTAGCGGAGGGAACAGGGTTCCCTCCGCCTCCCCCCCGCAGGACTCCATCTCCCGTCGTGCCCCGCGCGGTACCGGCCGCCGGTGGGGCGGAGCGGGGCGGGGCGGGCGCAGGGGGGTTGTGGTGGCCCCGCGGCGCACGCACAGCACCGGCTGCAGCCGCCGTCGCCTCAAGCCGCAGCAGCGCCTGTTCTCCTCCTCCTTCCTCTTTTCCTTCCTTCCTTCCTCCTCCTCCTCCTTTCTCCCGAAGCCACCCTTCCTCTTCCTCCTCCTCTTCATCCCGGAGCTTTCCTCGCCCTTTCCCCGGCCCCGTGAAGATGGTGGACCGTGAGCAGCTGGTGCAGAAGGCCCGGTTGGCCGAGCAAGCCGAGCGATACGACGACATGGCGGCCGCCATGAAGAACGTGAGTCCCGTCCCGTGGCCGCCTCTCCTTCTCCTTCCTCAAACCCTTTCCATTCCCACCCCGCCGGCACCGGGGCTGAGCTTCCGCGCTCCCCTCTGCCTTGCCGTGGTGTTCCCCTCCCGTCCCGCTCCCTTTTGGGCTTTCACAGCCCAGGGAATACCCCTCTGGACCATGCCCTAGAGCCATCCCCCCGCGTCCCCACGCATCTTTTACCCTCTTCTGCAGCCCCCACCCAGCCCCACGCATCTCTCTCTCTCTCCTGCCCTAGAACCTCTCGCTCTGCCCCACGCATCCTCTTATCTACCTTAGAGCCCTCCCCGCATCCTATTCTCTAATCTGGAACCCCCCACTGTGCCACATGCATTCTCTTCTCTACCTTAGAGACCCTCACTCAGCCCCACGAATCCTTCTTTTGTACCCTAGAGCCCTGCATGCATCCTTTTTTCTACCCTAGTGCCCCCCACTCTGCCCCACGCATCCTTTTTTCTGCCCTAGTGCCCCCCACTCTGCCCCACGCATCCTTTTTTCTGCCGTAGTGCCCCCCACTCTGCCCCACGCATCCTTTTTTCTGCCGTAGTGCCCCCCACTCTGCCCCACGCATCCTTTTCTCTACCCTAGAACCCCCCACTCTGCCCCATACATCCTCTTCTCTACCTTAGAGCCTCCCACTCTGCCCCATACATCCTCTTCTCTACCTTAGAGCCTCCCACTCTGCCCCATGCATCCTCTGGAGCCCCCTACTCTGCCCCACACATCCCTCTCCTCTCCCCTGGAGAGCCACTCACCCCCTCTCCCCTGCCCTAGACTCCCCACGCCTCCTCTCCTCTATCCTAGAGCCCTCCATGCATCCTTTCCTTGCCCTACTGCTCCCCCCCATAGCCTCTCCCCTCCCCTGCTTCCCCCCACATCTCTCTTTCCTGCCCTGGAGCCATTCCCCACAGCCCTCTTAACAGCCCTAAAGCCCCCACCCAGCCCCACACGCTGCATTCCCCGCCTCAGAGCCCCCCACCATCACCTCCCTGTCCCCCTGTCTCCTCTGCCCCCACACCAGACCCCTCTGTCCTGTCCCCATCCCCACAGCCCTGCCCCAGCGCGGCGTTGGCTTGGGGGGGAGGGGGCCAGAGGAGCCAGCCCTGGGATGCAGCGCTCCCTGGAGCAGGGTTTGGGAGATGTGTGTGTGGGGGGGGGGGTCACATCGCCTTGGTGGGGTTGGGGGGGGGGGGGGTCCTGCCAAGCCCTGTGTGGAACCCTGCGATGGGGCTGGGGGCGGGGGTGGGGTGGTGGTGGTTTGCCTGCAGAGCTCTCCCTCGCTGCCCACATCGTTGCCTTCATCCCTTCCTCGGTGTGGTTGGTGAGATTTTTTTGGGGGGGAGGGGGAGGTTTGGGTGGTTGTGCAGTCATGACACCCCCCCCCCCAAAAAAAAAAAAAATGGGGAGTCCATGGGCTGCCAAAAGCTCTTCTTTGCCCTGCTCTGGGTCGGAGAGCTCGAGAATTGAGTCATCTTGTATTCATTTCACGCTCCTAAAATAAAGACTCTGCATATAGCAGGCTGAGCTGGTTTGTGACACTGAGTGCTCCCCTTCAATGCTGACATTTTGACAATATAAGAAGAGGAGGAAAAGGAAAGGAGAACGAGGGGGGGAGGGCATAGCCAAAAAAAAAGAAAATCAAAAAACACCCCAACCAAACCCAAAAATCCACCACCAAAAAAAAAAAAAAAAAAACAAACAACAAACCAAACCCAAAAAACCCCAAACCCAACCACCCAACCCCATATCTCTGATCTGATCTTGCAAACAAAGCAATCGTGGGAGGCAGGATCAAGTCATTCCAGAAGATTCTGCATTTGTCATATTGCAGAGAGGCTAGACTGGGTGGAGGGAGGGGGGGGTGCTTTAAAGGGGAAAACTGGGCTTGCTGCTTGCCTCCTCAGGCAGCTCCTCAGCCCTTCGCAAAGAGGCCCCCCCGGGGTAGGGGGTGTCCATCCCAGGCGGATCGGGCAGGCAATGCCGAGCTGGGAATGGCGCAGTTCAAGCCTGGGTGCAGCTCTCTCTTGCCTTGCCCGGATTGCACCATTGGAGTCGATAACCTTGGCGTTTATCGAGCAGCCCGGCCCCGCCCGGCAGCCAGCGCTGAGACACGGCTAATGGCAGCCAGATGTTGTCACCTTGAAGCTGTCACCCCGGCTGTCCCCCCTGCCTCGCCCCGGGGGCTTTTGTGGCGCTGGCTGCCGGCGGCACCGCCGGGCTTTAGCCGGAGCCTGCTGCGTGAGCAGATCCCACAGCTCATTTCCTACGGATAATGCAGCTGCCGCCGCCGGGACAAAGCCGGCTGGGATGTGGCTGGGATGCACACAGCCCTGCCTGCACCCTTCCCAGCAGGACTGTTTCCCTGCCCTGCTTTAGCCAAGGCTGAGGGTGAAGCCCGAGGTGCTGTCCGGGTGCTGTGTCTCTTATCCCTGCTGGTCATTGCTGACCCTGAGGAAACAGAACCTGGGTCTGGAAGAAAGGCAGGAAGGGAATTTGGACAAGGGCTTGGAGTGACAGGACGAGGGGCAATGGATTGAAGCTTGAGGAAGAGAGATTGAGACTGGAGATGAGGAAGAAATTTTTGAGAGTGAGGGTGGGGAGAGACTGGAAGACATTGCCCAGGGAGATGTCATGGATGACCCCTGCCTGGAGGTGTTCAAGGCCAGGTTGGATGAGGCCTTGAGCAACCTGGGCTGGTGGGAGGTGTCCCTGCCCATGGCAGGGGGGTTGGAAGTGGCTGATCTCTAAGGTCCCTTCCAACCCAACCCATTCTCTGACTCTGGATGCCATGCCCAGGCCCAGGGCGAGGCTTGGCAGCACCGACACCTCCCTGCAGGGCACACAAAGGCAGAGCTTTGTTCTGCAGCCCTGCCCCAGCCTGGTCAGTCTGTCTGTCCGGTGCTGATGGACACCTCAGGCTGGGTGCTCTCCCAGCCCCTGGTGCAGGAGGCTGCTGACCTGGCACTCATTTCCGTGGCAACGCCTGGTGATGTCATATGCCATGGTCCAAGCTGCAATGCACCCAGGTGGTAGCAGAGAGCATGCAGGCTGCGGCTGCCGGAGGTGATGCAGAAGCATTCCCCTGCTCAAGGCTGGGTTTTGTCTCCTGCCCTCCAAAGCTGCCCTCATCCTCTTGCTTCCCTAAGGCCCTGCTGGGAAGTGCTTTGCCCTGGAGCCTGGCCTGGTGATGCTGTGCATTATGGAGCTGTCTTCTGCTGCAGCTCCGGCTTGCTGTGGTGGTGGTGGGCACCTCATGGGTGTGGTGCTCAGCAAGGCTCAGCCCTGCCTGCCTGGGAGCAGAGTGGCCATTTTAATGGTTTGTCATGGAAATCCTAGGATCCTGGAATGCCAGGTTGGGAAGGACCCCCTTTAGGATCATCTGGTGCAACCTTTCTAGGTCACAGTCTAGTTGCAATGAGCTGGCCCAGCAGCCTGACAAGCTGAGTCTGAAAGCTGCCCAATGTAGGGCAGTCCACTACTTCCCTTGGGAGATGATTCCAATCTCTGACTCTTCTCACAAGGAAACATTTTCTTCTGGAGTCCAATGGGAATCTCCCCATCAGTAACTTGTCCCCATCCCTCCTTGTCTTTTCCATGGCACTTCCTGTGAAAAGGGAGTCTCCATCCTGCTGGTCATGGAAATGGTCTGCTGGGGCTCTTGCTGGCCACAGCCATCCCAGCAGCCTCTTCCAAACCATGCTGTCCATCTGTCAGAACTTCTAGCTCCTTCTTTGCTGCAACTGGTCCCTGCAGTCACGTTGCTGCTGTGGGAGCAGGGCTGCTCCTCCTGCCCCCTAAATGGGACAGCTTTGCTGGGCAGCCTCCCTGAACCTCAGCAGGTGGTCCCTTTGCCTACCAGAAGGAGCAGAATGGGTGCAAAGCCGAGCCCAGGGTGTGGGTGCATGACCTTGGTCGTGTCCCTTGTCACCTCTGTGCTGCCTGGAGGTGCAGTCAGCCTGTTGGCAAGCAGGACCCTCCCTGCTGGTCCCCAGGGCAGGTGTTGGCCTTAGGCTTGGCATCGCCACCAATGCAGGGGCCAGGCAGCCCCAGCAGCTCCCTTCCTTGCCTGCAGTGCCCGTGCTGGATGCCAGCTGCCTTCCAGTCTGGCTCAGCTCCACAGAGGGCTGCCCACCCACGCCAGCTCAGGGCTGGGGATCGATAGCCGTTAGCTGGGGAGGCTGTTTGCAGGTGGAGCTCTGCCAAGCCCCCGGCGGTGCTGCCTGGGCAGCAGGGCACGTGGCTCCCCATGGACCTCCTGGGGGGAGGGCATGTGGTGGTGACCAGGCAAGGTGGTCTTCTGCAGGAGAGAAGTCACCTGGGCAGGGTGGAGGGAGGATGACTGCAGGGCACCTGCGTGTCCTGTGGGTATGGCACAGTCCTTGAGCTCCCCTGAAGGTCCTCTGGGAGGGCAACGCTAGGCTTGGGGGGACCCCAGCTCTGCAGAGGGGCTGTGGCTTGGGGGGACCCCAGCTCTGCAGAGGGACTGTGGCTTGGGGGGACCCCAGCTCTGCAGAGGGGCTGTGGCTTGGGGGACCCCAGCTCTGCAGAGGGACTGTGGCTTGGGGGGACCCCAGCTCTGCAAAGGGGCTGTGGCTTGGGGGGACCCCAGCTCTGCAGAGGGGCTGTGGCTTGGGGGGACCCCAGCTCTGCAGAGGAGCTGTGGCTTGGGGGACCCCAGCTCTGCAGAGGGACTGTGGCTTGGGGGGACCCCAGCTCTGCAGAGGAGCTGTGGCTTGGGGGACCCCAGCTCTGCAGAGGGACTGTGGCTTGGGGGGACCCCAGCTCTGCAGAGGGGCTGTGGATTGGGGGGACCCCAGCTCTGCAGAGGGACTGTGGCTTGGGGGGACCCCAGCTCTGCAGAGGGACTGTGGCTTGGGGGACCCCAGCTCTGCAGAGGAGCTGTGGACTGGGGGGACCCCAGCTCTGCAGAAGGGCTGTGGCTTGGGGGATCCCAGCTCTGCAGAGGGGCTGTGGATTGGGGGGATCCCAGCTCTGCAGAGGGGCTGTGGCTTGGGGGACCCCAGCTCTGCAGAGGGGTTGTGGCTTGGGGGACCCCAGCTCTGCAGAGGGACTGTGGCTTGGGGGACCCCAGCTCTGCAGAGGGGCTGTGGCTTGGGGGATCCCAGCTCTGCAGAGGGGCTGTGGATTGGGGGGATCCCAACTCTGCAGAGGGGCTGTGGCTTGGGGGACCCCAGCTCTGCAGAGGGGCTGTGGCTTGGGGGACCCAAGCTCTGCAGAGGGGCTGTGGCTTGGGGGATCCCAGCTCTGCAGAGGGGCTGTGTCTGTGCTGTGGCTGAGCAGCATCAGCTGTGCTGGTGGGTGTGGAGGGCTGGACTCTGTGATGCTGAGAGGCAGCCTGCTGCTGCCCAGGCTTCAGGCACAACTGCAGCAAATGGCTGCTGTGGGTGGAGGAGGAGAGCAGCGTGGGGCACTGCAGGCCTGCCCTGGCACGAGGCTGTGGGCTCAGCAGCCTGGCAGGCTCTTGTCCTGCGTGGCCAGTGAGCAGGTTAGTGCAGAGGGCAGGGAAGAGGGGAAGGGACACAGAACCCCTGCCCTCTGGAGAGTCCCAGGGGAGCAGAGCAGAGCGGGGCTGAGCGGCTGCGTTCTGCCAGACAAAAGGATGAGGTGGGAAGGCTTCTCCAGGAGGAGTGCTGGGCAGCCCATCTGTGGTGGGTGGAAGGGAGCAAGGAGCACAAGCTGCTGTAGTAGCACTTCCCAGGGGGCTGGGGAAGGCTCTGGAGAAACCATTTCCTAGTGCCAAGGTGGAGAGGGTATGCTGGCATCCCATGGCTGCATTGTGCACACAGCTCGAGCGCTGCTCAGCCTCCTGCTGGAGCCCTGCAGCAGGGCTGTGTGCCTGCCAGCCTGCTCCCTGTGCTCTGCTCAGACTGGGCTGTGGTGGTGCTGGGGTCTGAGGCAGCATGAGGCAGGAGCAGGGAGCAGGGCTTCCTTCCTGCAGCCAGGAGCGGGGTGAGGGCAGGCTGGCTGCTGGCAGGAAGTGCTCTGCTGCCCTGCTTCCAACCTCCTAACGGTTCCTGCCTTGGGTTAGCTCCCTGGAACCTGGCCTCAGGACCTTGGAGTGGTAGACTTGAGTCACACATCTGACCTTCAGCTGTGGACAGGCAGCAGTGTGGCCAGTACACATTAACTGGGCTAACTGGTGAGGCTGCAGCAGCTCAGGCTGCTTTAAGGTCCTGCTGAGGCTTGATGAGCTTTAGGGGAAAGCCACTGACTGCTGAGACCATGCTGGGTTCCTCTCAGTTGGCCAAAGAGCAACAGCCAGGGGTGGACTTGGTTAGAAATGGCTATTTTATTTTATTTTTTTTTTTTGACCTCCACAAAAGTGACATGAAGGCTGTTGTGGAGCACACAGCAACTGAATCCTCTGCTGGGGTCTGTGGCCAGCAGGGCTGAGGCAGGAATTGTCCTCATGACCTGGGCACTACTGAGGCCAAGTCTTGAATCCTGGGGGCAGTTTTGGGTCCTTCACTCCAAGGACATTTGGGGGTTGGGAGCAGGTCCAGACAAAGGTAAGAAAGCTGCTGAAGGGTCTAGAGAACAGGGCTGGGGGGGAGCAGCTGAGGGAGCTGGGGGTGTTCAGCCTGGAGAAGAGGAGGCTGAGAGGAGAACTCATTGCTCTCTGCAGCTCCCGGAGAGGAGGCTGGAGCCAGGTGGGGGTTGGGCTCTTCCTACTAGTAATAAGTGACAGGATGAGAGGAAATGGCCTCAAGCTGCCCCAGGGGAGGTTCAGGTTGGACATGAGGAACAATTTCTTCCCCTGGAGGGTTGTCAAGGTCTGGCCCAGGCTGCTCAGGGCAGTGGTGGAGTCCCCATCCTTGGAAGGGTTTCTAAGCTGTGGAGATGTGGTGCTGAGTACCATGGTTTGGTGGTGCCCTGGCAGTGCTGGGTTAGTGGTTGGACCTGATGAACTTGAAGGTCTCCTCCAACCAAAATCATTCAGTGAAAGAAAAGTCTTAGGGAAGGGCTCTTCAAGAGCCCTGAGATGTTGTGAGCTTAGCCAGTAGCCCTTTGGAATGGTGACCAGCCCTGAAAGTGCAGCAAGGGTGATGTGAGTTGTCTTCATTTTAGTTTCCCCTTCCTTCTTGCACTGCTTCTTGAGGCTGAGGGTGGCTGACTCACAGGAGAGACCTTTTGGAACACCAAATCACCTTCACAATCTGTCTGGGCAAGCCCTGTCTGCCCAGGCTTTGTTCACCAGCTGATCTCAGAGTTGTCTTTTGGGCACTGGTGATTCATTGATTGATAGAATGGGTTGGGTTGGAAGGGACCTTCAAGATCTTCCAGTCCCAACCCTCTGCCATGGGCAGGGACACCTCCCACCAGCCCAGCTTGCTCAAGGCCTCATCCAGCCTGGCCTTGAACACCTCCAGGGATGGAGCATCCACAATCTCCCTGGGCAGCCTGTTCAGTGTCTCCCCACCCTCACTGTAAGAATTTCTTCTTCATCTCCAGTCTCAATCTCCTCTCTCCCAGCTCAAAGCCATTGTCTCTCATCCTGTCACTCCCAGCCCTTGTCACAAGTCCCTCCCCAGCTCTCCTGGAGCCCCTTTAGGTACTGGAAGGCTGCTCTAAGGTCTCCCTGGAGCCTTCTCTTCTCCAGGCTGAACAGCCCCAACTCTCCCAGCCTGTCCCCACAGGGGAGGTTCTCCAGCCCTCTGATCATCTTTACAGCTTGCTCTGAACCAACTCCAGCAGCTCCAGGTCTTTCCTGTGCTGGAGACAGTGCTGCAGGTGGGCTCAGAGCAGAGCAGAGGGGCAGAATCCCCTCCCTGTGCTGCTGCTCACACTTCTGATGTGACCTTGGGCTTGCTGGAAGCTACAAGAGCAGCAACTGAAAGGCAACTACAGAACTTCAGGTCCAAAAGTGGTTTTTAGATGGCAAACTCCTGCAGTTGTAGAGAAGAGACTCTCCTTGGCTTGCCTCATCTGAAGTGACTGATGATCATAGAATCAGTCAGGGTTGGAAGGGAGCACAAGGCTCAGCCAGTTCCAACCCCCCTGCCATGGCCAGGGACACCTCACACTAGATCAGGCTGGCCACAGCCTCATCCAGCCTGGCTGCAAACACCTCCAGGGATGGGGCCTCAACCACCTCCCTGCACAACCCATTCCAGGCTCTCACCACTCTCCTGGGGAAGAACTTCTTCCTCACATCCAGTCTGAATCTCCCCACTTCCAGCTTTATTCCATTCCCCCCAGTCCTGTCACTCCCTGATAGCCTCAAAAGTCCCTCCCCAGCTTTCTTGTAGGGTGATGTTTGGCACTCTCTTAGCAGCTCTCAGCACTGTGAGGGGTGATGCTTGCAGAAGTGAGGGCTGGCCAGATGTGTTGTGTCCCTCAGCATCTCCCCTCTGGGTGGTGGCTGGCACTGCCCATGGCCCTCCTGTAGGCTCTGGATTGTGATCAGGGCAGATGAGGACTCTGCTGCTTCTTGCACACCTGCTGCTGCTGGTAGGAGATTTCCCTCCTTCATCTGATGCTCTCCATCTCTGCTTCACTGTGTTTTATTGGTCCCATTCACTTGAAGCTGTTTTCATTCTTGTGTCTGAGCCAACAGCATCAGAGCTGGGCAGGGGCATGGTCAGCTTGGCCTTCAGGGTAGGAATAAGAAGTCTCAGCCTCTCAGAGCTTTAGGTCATGGAGGTGGAGTAAGGGTAGCAGCAGGACAGGTGAGGGGGGACCTGCTGGGAAGCAGCTTCAAGAAGAACTTGGGAGTGCTGGGGGACAAGAAGTTCCCCATGAGAATCAGAGAGTCATAGAATGCAGTGGGTTGGAAGGGGCCTCTAGAGGTCATGTGGATGATAGAGGTCACCTAATCCAACCCCCATTATTTCCAGCCCTTGACCAAAGTCCCTCCCCAGCTCTCCTGGAGCCCCTTCAGGTACTGGAAGGCTGCTCTGAGGTCTCCCTGGAGCCTTCTCTTCTCCAAGCTGAACATCCCCAACCCTCCCAGCCTGTCCCCACAGGGGAGCTTCTCCAGCCCTCTGAGCATCTCCATGGCCTCCTCTGGCCCCTCTCCAGCAGCTTCAGGTCCTTCTTGTGCTGGGGGCCCCAGAACTGGAGGCAGTGCTGCAGGTGGGGTCTGAGCAGAGCAGAGCAGAGGGCAGAATCCCCTCCCTGTGCTGCTGCTCACACTTCTGATCCTTTGGTTGTCTGTGCAGAGCTGTCTATGGAGCCAGCTTAGACCTTCCTGCCTGTTCTCTCCAGGCTTGCTTGCTCTTCTCCAGAGAAGGGCAACAAAGGTGGTGAAGGGTTTGGTGAACAGGTCTGGGGAGGAGCAGCTGAGGGACCTGGGGTTGTTCAGCCTGGAGAAGAGGAGGCTGAGAGGAGACCTCATTGCTCTACAGCTCCCTGAAAGGAGGTTGCAGCCAGGTGGGGGCTGGCCTCTGCTCCCTAGGATCAGGTGGTAGGGTAAGAGGAAATGACCTCAAGTTGTCCCAGGGTTGGTTTTAGGTTGGACATTAGAAGAAACTTGTTGAGTGAAAGGGTTCTGAGAGCCTGGCACAGGCTGCCCAGGGAGGTGGTTGAATGTCCATCCCTGGAGGTGGTTGAATGCCCATCCCTGGAGGTGTTTCAAAGAGGCAGAGCTGTGGTGCTGAGGGCTGTGGTTTAGCATCATTAGAGGCTGGTTGGGCTGGATGAGCTTAAAGGCCTTTTCCAGCTGAAAATACTCTCAGTCTTGAAGGCTGGAAGCCTTGACCAGCTGCTGGAAAGGTAACCAACCCAAGGAGTCCTTGGCTGGAGTCTCCCTCCCAGACAAGTGGCAGCTGGGGTGTGGGCAGTGGAGCATCTCCTGCAGGCTTCACTGGCTTTGTTCTGTGAGCAGTAGTCAGTGCTGGTGGAACCCCTGCTTGGGTGAGGTGGCTGTGACTTTGTCACTGTGCTGCTGAAGAGATTCCAGCTTGGTCTTTAGACCTCAGAAACCTTCATCTTGGCTTCAGGAGGTTGTGCAGATAAAGGGCTGTGGCCACTTTCATCCCAGACTGGTGGGGGTTGGAAGGGAGCTCTGGAGATCAAGTGCAAGCCCCCTGCCAGAGCAGGGTCACCCAGGGCAGCTCACACAGGAGCACATCCAGAGGGGTTTTGAATGTCTTCAGAGATGGAGACTCCACAACCTCCCCTGGGCAGCCTGCTCCAGGGCTCTGCCACCCTTAAACTGAAGAAGTTTCTCCTCAGGTCTAGGTGGAACTTCTTCTGTTCCAGTTTATGCCTGGTGCTCAGGAGATAAAATGCTCTGTGGCTGCTGGCTGCCAGGCTCTGGGCTGCATTCAGAGGAGTGTGGCCAGCAGAGCCAGGGAGGTTCTCCTTCCCATTTACTCTGCCCTGCTGAGGCCACACCTGGAATATTGCATCCAGTTCTGAGCTCCCCAGTTCAGGAGGGACAGGGATCTGCTGGAGAGAGTCCAAGGGAGGGCTCCAAGGATGCTGAAGGGCCTGGAGCACTGCCTGGGGAGGGGAGGCTGAGAGCCCTGGGGCTGTGCAGGCTGGAGAGGAGAAGGCTGAGAGGGATCTGATCAATGTCTATCAATAGCTGAGGGCTGGGGGTCAGGAAGGAAGGGACAGGGACAGCCTCTGCTCACTGTGCCCTGGGATAGGACAAGGGGCAATGGATGGAAACTCCAGCACAGGAGGTTCCAGTTCAACATCAGGAGGAACTTCTTCACTGTGAGGGTCACAGAGCACTGGAACAGGCTGCCCAGAGAGGTTGTGGAGTCTCCTTCTCTGGAGACTTTCCAGCCCCATCTGGATGTGTTCCTGTGTGACCTGTGCTGGATTCTATGGTCCTGCTCTGGCAGGGGGTTGGACTGGAAGATCTCCAGAGGTCCCTTCCAACCCCTGACATCCTGTGAGCTGTGCTCCTGCCCAGGCAGCTTAAGGTCTTTGCAGGTGGACTTTCTGTAAAGCTTTTTAGCCTTCTTCCCCTGTGGACACAGCTCTGAGGGTACCTAGCCCATAGCTGGGTGCTGTCTGAACCCACTGTGCACTGACACCAGGGTGGTGGAGGACCCTGCAAGGTGAGCAAGAATGTGAGGGGTCATGGAAGTGCTCTCCTGTAGGAAGCAGATAGTGCACCAGCATTGCTGAGGGCCCTCCTAGGCTCTACTTCTGCCTCCTTCCACCTTCTCCCCTCCTAAGCAGAGCTCTGGAGGGCTTCACACATCTGCATTTGATCTGGAGCAAGCAAGAAGGGGAAGGATCCAGCCCCAGAGCCAGCTGGCTGTGTGGGTGTAGCACTGGGTGGTGTGTGTCATCTCCTTGAGCAGGCACATCACAGCCAGCTCTTGTTTGTGCTGCTGGCTGCTTGCTCTGATGGGCATCCTCCCATCCTGCAGTGCAGGGGACAAAGGGATCTTCATTCTGCTCCTTGGAGCTGAGAGCCTTGACTGCCCTCCCTGTGCTGCAGATGGCAAGGTGCTGCCTCCCTACCCATGGCTTTGGGTGGCAGGCATGGCAGCAGGGTGGTTGTGCCCAGCTTCACCAAGCCCTCAGCTCCCACCTGTCTCCAGCCCCTCCAGGGGGCACTGCCCTGGGACCTGCACAGGGCTTGATGTTCCCCCAGGAGTCTCAGTGCCTGCAGGGTTCATGGGGTCTGGAACAAAATGCTGGAACAGGGAGCTGAGAATCAGAGAATTGTCAGGGTTGGAAGGGACCTCCAGGCTCAGCCAGTTCCAACCCCCCTGCCATGGGCAGGGACACCTCACACTACAGCAGGTTGCTCACAGCCACCTCCAGCCTGGCTGCAAAAACCTCCAGGGATGAGGCTTCCACCACCTCCCTGGGCAACCTGTGCCAGGGTCTCTCTCTCCCCAGAAGTGCCTGGAGGTGTTCAAGGCTGAGGCCTTGCAGCCTGTCCCTGTGGCAGGGGAGTTGGAACTGGATGATCTTCAAGGTCCCTTCCAGCCCAAACCATTCTATGAATCTGTCAGATGAGGAGCAGAGACTGAGAGAGTTGGGGTTGTGCAGTCTGGAGAGGAGAAGGCTCCAAGGAGACCTTCTTGTGGCCTTCCAGGATCTGAAGGGGGCTCCAAGAAAGCTGGGGAGGGACTTTTGAGGGTGCTAGGGAGTGAAAGGACTGGGGGGGATGGAGTAAAACTAGAAGTGGGGAGATTCAGATTGGATGTTGGGAAGAAATTCTTCCCCATGAGGGTGGTGAGAGACTGGCAGAGGTTGCCCAGGGAGGTGGTGGAAGCCTCATCCCTGGAGGTTTTTGCAGCCAGGCTGGATGTGGCTGTGAGCAACCTGCTGTGGTGTGAGGTGTGAGTGGGGTTGGAACTGGCTGAGCCTTGAGGTCCCTTCCAACCCTGACAATTCTGTTATGAAGCAGCAACCCTGAGCCTGCAGAGACCACTGCTGAGGCTGCCTCTCCAAAGCTCTGTGGTGGAGCTGATGGAACAAAAGCTTTTGTCTAAGAAGAAGCTTCCCCCAGTCTCAGGTTCTTCTGTGCTCCTGTCTGGACCCAAAGTGATGCTCCTGCTGCTGTTAAGCAGCCAGTGGCTGTGGGCAGTGCACTGGTTAACAGCAGCAGGAACCCATGTCCCTGCTGATGGCATGAGAGTCCCTTCAAGTGATCCCCAGATTAAGGATTAGAGGACTTAATGTTTTCCTTCCCTAAAGGAGAGGTTTGAAATGACTCAGTCCAAGGGTGTTTGACACAGCTGCTCGTGGGCCAGCAGGGACTGGGAGCACACAACATTCCCTCACTGGCCTGCAAATTCCCTCTGATCTTCCTGGATGGGGTTGGCTTTGGGATGTGTCTTTGCTTCCACACCAGGAAAAAGCTCCTTGGCCTGTCAGAGTGTTCCTGGTTGATAGAAACACAGAAGGGCAGGGGTTGGAAGGGACCTCAAGAGATGCAGTGCAAGCCCCTGCCAGAGCAGGGTCACCCAGAGCAGGGTCACCCAGGGCAGGGTCACCCAGGGCAGCTCACACAGGAACACATCCAGAGGGATTTGGAAAGGCTCCAGAGAAGGAGACTCCACAACCTCTCTGGGCAGCCTGCTCCAGGGCTCTCTCACCCTCACAGTGACAAAGTTTTCCCTTCTGTTCCCATGGCACCTCCTCTGCTCCAGCTTGCCCCCAGTGCCCCTTGTGCTGTCCTTGGCCATCCCTGAGCAGAGCCTGGCTCCAGCCCTGCACATCTTGATCCCCAGCAATGAGGGCAGCCCTCAGGCTCCTCTGCTCCAAGCTGCAGAACATAGAATCATAGAATGGGTTGGGGTGGAAGGGACCTCCAAAGCTCATCCAGTCCAACCCCCTGCACTCAGCAGGGACATCCTCCACTGGATCAGGTTGCTCAGAGCCTTGTCCAGCCTGACCTGCAATATCTCCAGGGATGGAGCCTCAACCACCTCCCTGGGCAGCCTGTTGCAGTGTTCCAGCAGCCTCCTGGTGCAGAACTTGTTCCTCACATCCAATCTCAGTCTGCTCTGCTCTCATTTCAAACCATTGCACCTTGTCCTGTCCCTGCAGGCCTTTGGGAGCAGTCCCTCTGCAGCCTTCCTGTAGCCCCTTCAGGTCCTGGCAGGCAGCTCTGAGGTCTCCCTGGAGCCTTCTCTTCTCCAGGCTGAACACCCCCAGCTCCCTCAGCCTGTCCCCATAGCAGAGGTGCTCCAACCTCTCTAAGATGGTTTCAGCAAGGCTCTAGCAGGACAGCAGTGGGAAGCCTGAGCTCCAGCCTTAGGGAGGCTGCTGCTGGCCACCTTGTTTGGACAGTGGTGGTGCTCTGCAGCATCCAGGTTATTAATAGCAGCTGGAAAAGCTGTTGCTGTGCTACAGACCAGCAGAGTAGCACCAGGGCTGCTGCAGGAGATCTGCACTTGGGCAAAGGACTGGTGCTTGGGGTTCAGCAGTGAAGGAGAACTTGGGGAGAAGGTTAACAGCCTTTGGTTTACACCCAGCTGAGGAGCTCTGCCTGTTGGGTTTGTTGGGTGGGGTGAAAATTGCATATCCTTGGAGCTGGGGAGCTTGGCTGCCTGTGTTTGGTGGTGTGAGAAGGGCAGTGCCTGAGGGCACTCTTCATCACCTGTGAGGAACTGAGATCAGATCTCCTCGGGGTTGAACCTGGGGCTTCAAAAGAGGGTTGGGAGGAGAGAGCTGGAGCTGGGTGGGGATGGTTACACCCCCAGGACAGATCTGGAATAGTAAAGGGACCCCTGGCTTGTAATTCAACCCCCAGAGAAAAATTGACTTTGTGCTGCTTGCTCCTGGCAGAAATGAAATGAAATAGGAGGAAGAAATTCTTGGCAGTGAGGGTGGTGAGGCACTGGCACAGGTTGCCCAGGGAGGCTGTGGATGTCCTCCTGCCTGGAGGTGTTCAAGGCCAGGCTGGATGAGGTCTTGAGCATCCTGTGCTGGTGGGAGGTGTCCCTGCTCATGGCAGGGGGTTGGGACTGGCTGAGCTTGAAGGTCCCTTCCAAGCCAAACCCTTCTGTGAATCTATGGAAAGTGTCTTTGCTGAAGGTGTGGGAGATGGAGTCTGAGGAGCCTGCAGCAGGGGGAGGGTCAGGAACCCTGCAGGGATCATCACCTTGCAGGCTGGTGCAGAAGTGAAGCCTCTGGTGGAGTCCACCTGGGTGTTCTGGGAAGCTGGAGCTGGCAAAACACGTTTGAGGTGCTGCAGGGAGCAGGATGAGTGCCCAGAGGCTGGAGCCAGGCTCTGCTGGGTGATGCCCAATGCCAGCACAAGGGGCAGGGGTGGAAGCTGAGGCAGAGGAAGCTCCATGGAAACAGGAGGTAGAATTATTCCCCTGTGAGGGTGACAGAGCCCTGGAGCAGGCTGCCAGGGGGGTTGTGGAGTCTCCCTCTCTGGAGATGAATCAAGCCCTGCCTGGCTGTGTTCCTGTGTGACCTGCTCTGGGTGACCCTGCTCTGGCAGGGGGCATGGCCTGGATGATCTCCAGAGGTCACTTCCAGCCCCTGGCATCCTGTGGTTCTCCTGGGCCACCCTGCTGGAGCTGCAGCTTGCTGGCTGCCCTGGCAGCAGTGGCTGTGCCATGCAGGCAGCCAGGAGCTGCTCACTTACCAACTGCTCTGCACAGCAGCCCTGGCAGCAGCCTGGCTCAGCAGCCACAGCTTGCTGTCACCCATTGCATAGGGCTGGAAGGGAGCCTCCAAGGGCATCTTGTCCAACCCCCTGCAGGCTGCAGGGACACCTCCAGCTAGAGCAGGCTGCCCAGGGCCACACTGAGTCTGATGTTTCTTCCCCATGAGGCTGGTGAGACACTGGAACAGGTTGCTCAGGGAGGTGGTGGAGGACTGATCCCTGGAGACCTTCAAAATCAGACTCAGTGTGGCCCTGGGCAGCTCTAGTGTGAGGTCCCTGCTGACTGCAGGGGGGTTGGACAAGATGCCCTTGGAGGCTCCCTTCCAACCCAATGCAATCTGTGAGATTTGCCTTCAGAATCCCAGTGAGGGTTGGAAGGGACCTCAAGGCTCAGCCAGTTCCAACCCCCCTGCCATGGGCAGGGACACCTCACACCACAGCAGGTTGCTCACAGCCACATCCAGCCTGGCTGCAAAAACCTCCAGGGATGAGGCTTCCACCACCTCCCTGGGCAACCTGTGCCAGTCTCTCACCACCCTCCTGGGGAAGAATTTCTTCCTCACATCCAATCTGAATCTCCCCACTTCTAGTTTTACTCCATCCCCCCAGTCCTGTCACTCCCTAGCACCCTCAAAAGTCCCTCCCCAGCTTTCTTGGAGCTCCCTTCAGATCCTGCAAGGCCACAAGAAGGTCTCCTTGGAGCCTTCTCCTCTCCAGACTGCACAACCCCAACTCTCTCAGTCTCTGCTCCTCATCTGACAGATTCATAGAATGGTTTGGGCTGGAAGGGACCTTGAAGATCATCCAGTTCCAACTCCCCTGCCACAGGGACAGGCTGCAAGGCCCCAGCCTTGAACACCTCCAGGCACTTCTGGGGAGAGAGAGACCCTGGCACAGGTTGCCCAGGGAGGTGGTGGAAGCCTCATCCCTGGAGGTTTTTGCAGCCAGGCTGGATGTGGCTGTGAGCAACCTGCTGTAGTGTGAGGTGTCCCTGCCCATGGCAGGGGGGTTGGAACTGGCTGAGCCTGGAGGTCCCTTCCAGCCCTGACAATTCTCTGATTCTATATTGAATGCCTGCAGGGATGTGGTCTCCAGCACACCCCTGTGCAGCCTGGTGCCTGATAGGAGCTGGCAGCCTTGCCTGAGGTGCCCATGGCACAGCAGCTCTGCTCAGCCTGGGCAGAGGTCATGGGCACCACGTCACCCTGGCACTTCTGAGCCCCTGATTAAGGACAGGACTCTCGTGTTGGCCTGGCACTGGGAGCTGCTGGGGGATTTGATGCTCTGCTGGCTGGCTGTGGGGCTGGGGGGAGCAGGATGCAGGCACAGCTGAGCCAGATTAGGGCTTGGAAGCTGTGAGGTAAAGTCCTTAAGCAGCTCAGGCTCCCAACAGTGCTCAGCACCCTCCCCATAGACAACTTGGTTCCTGTAGCTGCTGGCTCCCAGCCTCACGTGCTGGAGGCCCAGCAGCCTGGCCAGGCTTGGGCTCTGCTCTGCTGGGTCCTGACCTTGGGTCACAACAGCCCCAGGAAGGCTCCAGGCTGGGGGCAGAGTGCCTGGAAACTGCCTGGGGAAAAAGGACCTGGGGGTGCTGGTTGCCAGCAGCTGAAGCTGAGCCAGGGAGTGCCCAGGTGGGCAAGAAGGTCACCAGAGCCTGGCCTGGATCAGCAATGGTGTGGGCAGCAGGAGCAGGGCAGGGATTGTCCCTGGACTGGGCACTGGGGAGGCCACAGCTTGAATCCTGGGTTCAGGTTTGGGTCCCTCACTGCCAGAAGGACTGGAGCTGGGTGATGCTTCCCATCAGGGCTGGGCTTTCAGCTGTGTGTGGCTGAGGAGCCTCCTTCTTGTCCTGAGCAAACACACTGCAGATTCTGCCCTTCCCAGCTCAGCTGAGCAGAGTCTTGGAGAAAGAAAATCCTTTGGGCTGGGAATTGCTGTGTGGGATGCAGAAGCTTCCACAGCCACAGGATGTGGGATAAGAACATTGAGGGGCTGGAGGATGTCCAGAGAAGGGCAAGAGAGCTGGGTAAGGGTCTAGAGAACAGGGCTGGGGAGGAGCAGCTGAGGTTCAGCCTGGAGAAGAGGAGGCTGAGAGGAGAACTCATTGCTCTCTACAGCTCCCTGAGAGGAGGCTGGAGCCAGGTGGGGGCTGGGCTCTGCTCCCTAGGATGAGGTGTTAGGATAAGAGGAAATGACCTCAAGTTGCTCCAGGGGAGGTTTAAGTTGGGCATTAGAAGAAACTTGTTGAGTGAAAGGGTTCTGAGAGCCTGGCACAGGCTGCCCAGGGAGGTGGTTGAATGTCCATCCCTGGAGGTGGTTGAATGTCCATCCCTGGAGGTGGTTGAATGCCCATCCCTGGAGGTGGTTGAATGCCCATCCCTGGAGATGGTTGAATGTCCATCCCTGGAGGTGGTTGAATGCCCATCCCTGGAGGTGGTTGAATGCCCATCCCTGGAGATGGTTGAATACCCATCCCTGGAGGTGTTTCAAAGAGGAGGAGAGGAAATGGCCTGAAATTGTGCCAGGGGAGGGTTGGGTTGAACATGAGGAGCAATTCCTTCCCCCCAAGGGTTGTCAAGCCCTGACCCAGGGTTGGACATTAGGAAATCTTCCTCTCCTGCAGGAGTGGTGAGGTGCCCAGGCTGTGGGTGGTGATCTTGGGCTGCTGCTCAGTGCTTGCACCAAGGCTCAGGGCAGCAGATGCTGCCAGCCTGCCCTGTCCTGGGGAAGGAGCAGCCTGAGCTCTCCTCTGTGCCTTTGTAGTGAGCAGGCAAAGGTGCTGGCAGCCAGTCTGCTGGGAACCTGTGCCCAGCCCTGAGGGACATCCTCTTAGCTGCTGGGGCTGGTGTGGTTCCCCTGGCTGCTCTCTCCATCTGCTGGCAGGAAGGTTCCAAACCTCCAGGGATGGATTATGGTTTTTTTTTTGCCCCAAGGGTTTTTGCTAGGGAAGAGGCAGCAAGGCAGGGAAGCAAGCCCAGGTTCCAGCTCGTTTCATAACCTGTCCCGCAGCAAGGGTGACAAGGACCAGGGGCTTAATGAGGAGGACAAGAAGAACTTGGGTGTAGTTCCTAAATGGCTCCAAGAGCAGCCATGGGGAGAAGCTCCCTGCTGGAAGTCTGTGATGAACCTCTGCAGAGCATTCAGGAATGGTCTGGAGCTGATGCATTTGAGGAGGAGACTCAATGGCCATGCTGGGAAGTACTTAATGGGGGCTGTGAAGAAGCTGGGGACAGTTTTGAGCAGGGCCTGTTGGGACAGGCCAAGGGGGCATGGTTTGAGGGAGATTCAGAGTGGAGAGAAGAGAGAAATGTTTGACCCTGAGGGTGGGGAGAGCCTGGCCCAGGCTGCCCAGAGAGGTGGAAGCTGCCCCATGGCTGGCAGCAGTGCAGGTCAGGTTGTGTGGGGCTCTCAGCAGCCTGCAGGCTCTGGATGGCCTGGAAGGTCCCTTCCAGCCATTCGGTGACTCTCTGTAGCTGGGGCTGTTCCCTCCAGCTGCTTGTTACTGCAGTGTGTCTGGGTTGTCCTCTGTCAGCTCGACAGCCAAGGCGCCTGGGAGCCACCTCTGGAGGAGAGGCAGATGTTCCCTGCTGCTTGCCTTATCTCCAGAGCTGCAGGAGAAGCTGGTGGAGCACATCAGTGGCACCCAGGTGTTGGCAGAGCAGGCAGAGCCTGGGCCGTTGGAGCAGGTGGTGGGACTGCAGCACTGCAGATAAGGAGGGGCAGGAGCTGCTGCTGCCAAGCCTGGGGCAGGAGCTGCTGCTGCCAAGCCTGGGGCAGGAGCTGCTGCTGCCAAGCCTGGGGCAGGAGCTGCTGCTGGCACAGGCTTCCTGCCCTGCCTTCTCTTGGGACCTTTACATGCAAGAGGCTTAGAATGGCTCAGGTTGGAAGGGACCTCCAAGATCAGCCAGTTACAGGCCCCTGCCATGGGCAGGGACACCTCCCACCAGCACAGGTTGCTCAACCTGGCCTGGAACACCCCCAGGGAGGAGGCAGCCACAGCCTCCCTGGGCAACCTCTGCCAGAGTCTCACCAGCTTTGTACTGAAGAACTTCTTCCTCAGCTCCAGTCTAACCCTGCTCTCCCTCAGCTTCACACTGTTCCCCCTTGGCCAGTCTCAGACACCCTCAGGAAAAGTCTCTCTGCAGCCTTCCTGCAGGATCCCTTCAGGTACTGGGAGGCAGCTCTAAGGTCTCCCCAGAGCCTTCACTTCTCCATGCTGAACACCCCCAGCTCCCTCAGCCTGTGCTCACAGCAGAGCTGCTCCAGCCCTTGAATCATCCTTCAGTCATGACCCAGGTGGTTGAAAGTTGCTTCTTCTCTGGCTGAAATGGTTTGAAACTAGAGCAGGGGAGGTTGGACATCAGGAGGAAGCTCTTCACAGTGAGGGTGGTGAGACACTGGAACAGGTTGCCCAGAGAGGTGGTGGAGGCTCCATCCCTGGAGACATTCAAGGTCAGGCTTGATGGGGGTCTGAGCAAGCTGATCTCGTTGGGAATGTCCCTGCTGCCTGCAGGGATGTTGGGCAATGTGACTTCTGGAGGTCTCTTCCAGCCCAGTGCCTTCTGTGATTGTATGAAAGGCATCAGAGCCAGACTGGAACTGGATCTGCAGGCTCCCAGCAGCAACCCAGCCTGTGTGCAGCACCTTGAGCTGCAGCACTCTGGCTTAAGCAGTTCAGCCCAGAGGCCAAGGAAATAAAAAGAGCTCTCCCTTGTCAGGTCTCCCAGTCTGAAGACTGTCTTGGGTGGTTCAAAGTCAGTCTTAGCAGAGGCTGCAGAGTGGGATGAAAGCTGCTGGGAACTGGAGGAATAGCAGGAGCCTGGCTGCCTAAGAAGCCTCTGAGATCCAGGGACACCACAGGCAGTGAACAGCCTCTCTGTGCTTGATCACAGAGTCACAGAATGGGTTGGGTTGGAAGGGACCTTCAAGATCTTCCAGCTTCCAACCCCCTGCCATGGGCAGGGACACCTCCCAGCAGCACAGGTTGCTCAAGGCCTCATCCAGCCTGGCCTTGGACACCTCCAGGGAGGGGACATCCACAACCTCCCTGGGCAACCTGTGCCAGTCTCTCCCCACCCTCACTGCAAAGAATTTCTTCCTCATCTCCACTCTCAATCTCCCCTCTCCCAGCTCAAAGCCATTGTCCCTCATCCTGTCACTCCCAGCCCTTGTCCAAAGTCCCTCCCCAGCTCTCCTGGAGCCCCTTCAGGTACTGGAAGGCTGCTCTGAGGTCTCCCTGGAGCCTTCTCTTCTCCATACTGAACATCCCCAACTCTCCCAGCCTGTCCCCATGTGGAGGTTCTCCAGCTCTCTGATCATCTTCATGGTCTCCTCTGGACCTTCTGCAGAAGTTCCATGTCCTTCTAGTGCTGGGTGCAGCAGGGAGCAGGTTGGGAGTTGGAAGTTGGTGCCCTGGGAGCAGGTTGGAAGCTAATGCAGAACCATCTCCTGTCCCTTCAGCTGCTGTCCCACCATGAGAACCAGCCCCACCAGCTCCACCCCAGGAACCAGCATGTGCTGCTCCTCCTGGAACAGGCAAAGAGGCAGCAGTGGGCACCTGCCTGCTGCCCACAGCCTCTGCTCACCCTCTCTGGTAGTGTCTGAGGTGAGAGGAAGGCCTCAGCCTGCAGCTGGGACCTCCCCCTGGCCATGCTGAGATAAAACTTGAGCAGGGAGGACAGCAGAGGGGGGCAGCAGGGAGAGAAGTGGCTGTGGTGTGGCTTCTGCTCTGGAGGTGTGACATGGGGGGAACTGACATCTGGAGGGGGGTTGGGAGGTAGGTCTGGGTCAGCTGAAAGCCTGCTGCATGCTGGAGCAGGAGGGTGCCCAAGGACAGCAGCTGTGCAGCCTGCTGTGGTGATGCCATCTCCCTGCAGGAGAAGCTGCTCCTGCCTGGGCTGTGTGCCAGCTGGGCATGGCTGGGATCAAGCCACCAAGGCTGGTGACAGTTCAGTGTGCTGGATGGAGGGCAGGCAGCTGCTCAGGAGCTGGGTGGGGACAGAAGAGCCAGGCAGTGTCTTTCACCTGGCCCTTGCCACATGGCAGCACTTGGGCTCTGCAGCTGCTCTGCTGCTGGCAGGGTGGTGAGGTCCCACCAGGAGCCAGGGCCAGTTCTCAGCTGCTGCAGCCTGGAGGTGCTGGGTGCTCCCCTTGCCAGTGGCTTCAGGCCAAAGAGGGATTTCAGTGGTAAGGCTCCTGGCCAGAAGGTTGTCTCAGAAGGAGATCTGCAAAATGAAACACAGAAGAGGACCTCCAGGCCAGGGCTGAGGAGCTGTGTGAGAAGGAGAACAAGGCAGGTGCTGGGGGTTGTGGTGAGAGAGAAGCCAGTGAAGGGCAGGAGATGGCTGCTGTATGTCCTGCTGGAAGAGGAGTGTCCTCTGGAGGCATTCAGAAGGTGTGGGCAGTGTGAGGTTGTGGTTGTCCCTCTCTCCAGGAGAGCAGAGCTCCTTTGGAGGTAGAATCAGAGAAGTGTTTGGGTTGGAAAAGTCCTCTAAGGTCATCCAGGGCAGACACCAACCCAACCCCACCATGGCCATTGAACCATGGCCACGTTTAGAATCATAGAAGGTTGGAAGAGACCTCAAGGCTCATCCAGTTCCAATCCCCTGCCATGGGCAGGGACACCTCACACCACAGCAGGTTGCTCACAGCCACCTCCAGCCTGGCCTTGAACACCTCCAGGGATGAGGCTTCCACCACCTCCCTTGAACACCTCCAGGGGTGGTGACTCCACCACCGTCCTGCAGCTGACTGATGTCTTGAGGGACTCAGGATCTCTTCTAGGCAGTCAGAGCAGCCAAGATGTTGAGGCCTGGGACATGGATGAGACTGGCAGATGCAGATGCTGCTCCCCAGGGAGCACTCTGGGGCTGCTCAACTTGCTCTGCTCAATGCCAAGGCATCAAAGCTGGGTAAGAGCCACCAGTGGGTGGGCACTTAGCTAGAGCCAGGGAGAGCTCAGTGCTGTGATGGATCTCCCCTGCAGCTACTGAGGGGTCCTTAAAGACAATGATTTCATGCTAGCACTGATTCCTTCATACCTGAGGGGAGGTGAGAAGAAGAGGAGTCCTGGAGTAATCCCAGAGCAAACCATCCTGCCACTGGCTGGGAGCAGAGCTTCATCTCTAGCTCTCAAAAAAGCCTTCTGATCAGGCTGCCTCTGGAAGGGAATCATGGAATTGTGTTGGCTGGAAGGGACCCTAGAGATCAGCAAGTCCAACTATTAACCCAGTACCAAACCATGGCCCTCAGCACCACATCTCCACAGCTTGGAAACCCCTCCAGGGATGGGGACTGCACCACTGCCCTGGGCAGCCTGGGCCAGGCCTGGACAGCCCTCAAGGGGAAGAACTTGTTCCTCATGGCCAACTTAAACTTCCCCTGAGGGGACCTGAGGTTGTTTCTTCTTGTTTCCTCTTGAGGCTTGTTCCTTGGGAGCAGAGCCCAACCCCCACCTGGCTCCAGCCTCCTCTCAGGGAGCTGTAGAGAGCAGTGAGGTCTCCTCTCAGCCTCCTCTTCTCCAGGCTGAACACCCCCAGCTCCCTCAGCTGCTCCTCCCCAGCCTCTTCTCCAGACCCTTCCCCACCTTTGTTGCTCTTCTCTGGACCTGCTCCAGCTCCTCAATGTCCTTCTGGGAGTGAGGAGCCCAAAACTGAACCCAGGACTCAAGCTGTGTCTTCCCCAGTGCCCAGTCCAGGGGACAATCCCTGCCCTGCTCCTGCTGCCCACACCATTGCTGATCCAGGCCAGGCTCTGGTGACCTTCTTGCCCACCTGGGCACTCCCTGGCTCAGCTTCAGCTGCTGGCAACCAGCACCCCCAGGTCCTTTTTCCCCAGGCAGTTTCCAGGCACTCAGCCCCCAGCCTGGAGCCTTCCTGGGGTTGTTGTGACCCAAGGTCAGGACCCAGCCCTTGGCCTTGTTGAACCTCATCCCATTGGCCTCAGCCATGGATCCAGCCTGGCCAGGTCCCTCTGTAGAGCCTCCCTGCCCTCCAGCAGACCAACTGCTGCCCAATTTGGTGTCATCTGCAGACTGACTGAGGCTGCCTTGATCCTCTCATCCAGATCATTGATAGATGAAGGAGAACCAGCCCAGTGCTGAGCAGGACCTGCCCTTGGGCTTTTGGAGAGCAGAGACCCTGACATGAGGGGCAGGTGAAGCTTTGCTTGCTGCTTGGCTTCTCCACAGGGGGCTGAACCTTCTGCTGGCTGCAATGTGATCTGTGGGCATGCCTGGAGCCTGCCAGGCTTGGACAGTGCTGAGTCAGAGCTCACAGCTGCAGCACAGAAAGCAGGAGAAGCTTCTCCCAGCCTTGGCTGCAGATCAGACCTTCTCCAAGCTTCTGAACTCTGAAGCAGGAGAAGGCCAAAACTTACAATAGTCTGTGCAGTGGGAATGGGGGGACTGTCCCTGATGGCTTTGGGGTGCTTGAGTCTGCTGGAGAGAATCCAAGGGAGAGCCAGGAGGATGCTTAGGGGACTTGAGCATCTCCCCTGGGAAGAGAGGCTGAGAGCCCTGGGGCTGTTTAGTGTGGAGAAGAGAAGGCTGAGAGGGGATCTGATCAATGTCTATCAATATCTGAGGGGTGGGTGTCAAGTGGAGGGGGCCAGGCTCTTTTGGGTGGTGCACAGTGATAAGACAAGGAACAAGAGGTTCAGACTTGAACATAGAAGATTTCACCTCAACTTGAGGAGAAACTTCTTTCCAGTGAGGCTGACAGAGCCCTGGAGCAGGCTGCCCAGGGGGGTTGTGGAGTCTCCTTCTCTGGAGACTTTCCAAACCCACCTGGATGCATTCCTGTGCAGATTGCCCTGGGTGATGCTGCTCTGGCAGGGGGAGGTTGGACCTGATGATCTCCTGAGGTTCCTTCCAACTTCTGATACTCTGTGAGACTGTGATGCCAACCCTCAGAGGCTGCAGGACCTGGTGAGCCTGGAACTTGGTGTCCTTGAGCTTGGAGACTGCTCCAAGCCAGGCCTGGTGTAGGTCTGCCCTCCCTGGCTGGATCTCTTCTCCTTGGCTTCTGCCCTGAGGCAGGGCTGCTGCAGTGTGCCAGCTGGCACATGTGGCACATCCTGTGCCAGGGGAAGCTCCTGCAGGTGAGACCTTTGCCTGCAGACCAGCAGGGAAGTGAGAGCTGAGTGGTCAGGGGTTGGAAGAGGCTGCCCAGGGAGGTGGTGGAGTCCCCATCCCTGGAGGTGTTTCAAGGTGCTTTAGATGTGGTGCTTGGGGATGAATGTGGAGAGCAGGGTCAGTGGTTGGATGATCCCAGGGGTCTTGTCCAACCTGCCTGACTCTCTGATCCTATCTCCTGCTGCTCTGCACCCAGAGAGTCAGGCTTGGGCAGGGCTTGTCTGGGGGAGAAGGAGCTGCAGGGAAGGTGAGAATGGCTTTGGGTTTTGTGGCAGAGCATCTGAAGGGCTTGGATCAGTCGAGGCTCCAGCTGGGAGCAGGGGAGGGCTCAGCCCTGTGCCTGGCTGTTGGTGCCCTGTGCCTGGCTGTTGGTGCCCTGTGCCTGGCTGTTGGTGCCCTGTGCCAGTCTTGGCTCCAGTTCAGCCACATCCATCTCCTGCCTCCTCCCCACCTCCACCTACAGAGGTGACAGGAGGCTGACACTTGCTGAGGTTTGTGCTGCAGGTTCTGCTTTGCTCTGTCAGCTGAAAGCCCAACCTGGGTGAGCTGCCCAGGGAGCAGGGGGGGTTCAGCCATGGGCTCTGTGTTCCTGCCAGGGCAGGGTCCTGGTCCTGGGGAGGAACAACCTCCTGCAGCAGGACAGGGGAGGGGGGACCTGCTGGGAAGCAGCTCCAAGGAGAAGGAACTGGGAGTGCTGGGGGGGGACAAGTTCCCCATGAGGCAGCAATGTGCCCTGGTGGCCAAGAAGGCCAATGGGGTCCTGGGGTGCATGGAGAAGACTGTGGCCAGCAGGGCAAGGGAGGTTCTGCTCCCCCTCTGCTCTGCCCTGGGGAGGCCACATCTGGAGTGCTGGGTCCAGTTGTGGGCTCCCCAGTTGAAGAGAGACAGAGAAGTGCTGGAGAGAGTGCAGGGGAGGCTGCAAAGCTGCTGAGGGGCCTGGAGCAGCTCTGTGAGGAGCAAAGGCTGAGAGCCCTGGGGCTGAGAGCCTGCAGAAGAGCAGCCCCAGAGGGGAGCTGAGCAATGCTCAGCAAGAGCTAAAGGAGCTGTGGGGGGCAAGAGGCTGGGGCCAGACTCTGCTCAGTGGTGCCCAGGGCCAGGCCAAGGGGCAGCAAGGGGCACAAAGTGGAAGCCAGGAGGTTGCATGTGAAGAGGAGGAGAAAGTTGTTTGTTGTGAGGGTGCTGGAGGCCTGGAGCAGGCTGGCCAGAGAGGTTGTGGAGTGTCCTTGTGTGGAGAGCTTCCAACCCCCCCTGGGCATTGTGCTCCTGGGCAAGCTGCTGTGGGTGCCCTGCTTGAGCAGGGCTTGGGCTGGATGATCTCCAGAGGTCCATTCCAACCCCTCCATGATGGGGTTCTGGGGTATTTGAGGTCTCTCATTCCATCTATCAGTGTTGGGAATGGCAGGAGATGTCCTAATGATCCTAGGGTTGGCCTGTGTGGGTTGGTGCTGCCCTTCCTAAGGGAGGTGAGACCCTTCCAGGGGCTGGGTTGGAGGAGGAGGGTTCTGGTGGCCTTAATCCTGATGCTTTGGTGATGTCCCTCCAGAAGTGGTCAATGCAATGCTATGAATTGAGTGTACCAGAGGCTGCCTCTTTAGCCTCTGGCTTGGCTGACCTTGCTTTGTGCTGGTGTCCTGCAGGGGTAGGTCAGCCTTTGGCAGCCCAGCAGGGGCTTCCCAGGAGGGCAAGGATCTGCTTTGTGCTTGCCAGGTTGCTGCAGCCCTTCCTGGATGATCTTCTGAACGTCGAGGCTTGGGTCGAGGCAATCCCAAGCACAAATCCAGGCTGGGCAGGGACTGGCTGGAGAGCAGCCCTGAGGAGAGGGACTTGGGGGTGCTGGGGGAGGAGAAGCTCACCAGGAGCCAGCAGTGAGCACTTGCAGCCCAGAGAGCCAAGCAGAGCCTGGGCTGCAGCAGGAGAAGTGTGGCCAGCAGGGCAAGGGAGCTGGAAGTGGGGAGATTCAGACTGGATGTGAGGAAGAAGTTCTTCCCCATGGGAGTGGTGAGAGCCTGGAATGGGTTGTGCAGGGAGGTGGTTGAGGCTCCATCCCTGGAGGTGTTTGCAGCCAGGCTGGATGAGGCTGTGGCCAGCCTGCTGTAGTGTGAGGTGTCCCTGCCTATGGCAGGGGGTTGGAACTGGCTGAGCCTTGTGATCCCTTCCAACCCTGACTGATTCTATGAATCTATAAGACTCTGGTGGAGCCTTCAATGAGGCCAGCAAGTGAGCAGCAGCAACTTGGCTGAGATGAAATTCCTCCCCAGGAGGGTGGTGAGAGACTGGCACAGGTTGCCCAGGGAGGTGGTGGAAGCCTCATCCCTGGAGGGTTTTGCAGCCAGGCTGGATGTGGCTGTGAGCAACCTGCTGTGGTGTGAGGTGTCCCTGCCCATGGCAGGGGGGTTGGAACTGGCTGAGCCTGGAGGTCCCTTCCAAGCCTGACAATTCCCTGATTCTATGTGGCAGCAGGTTCTGGGCACACCAGGACTTCTCCAAGGCAACTTAACCTGGGATAGGTCTTGTCCACCTTCCAGTGACTCTGTTGAGGCAGCTCAGTGGACTGAGCCATGGCAGGGGGGTTGGAACTAGATGATCCTTGTGGTCCCCTCCAGCCCTGCCTGATTCTATGATTCTTGCTGCCCCAGTGGCTTGTGTCCTGCCCTCACAGAGCACAGGGCTGGGGAGGAGCAGCTGAGGGAGCTGAGGTTCAGCCTGGAGAAGAGGAGGCTGAGGGGAGACCTCCTTGCTCTCTACAGCAACCTGAAAGGAGGTTGCAGTGAGGTGGTGGTCAGTCTCTGCTTCCCCTCTTCTCTCTCTCTCAGGTGACAGAAGGAGAGGAAGTGTCCTGAAATTGTGCCAGGGGAGGGTTAGGTTGGAGAGGAGGAAGAATTTCTTTGTTGCAAGAGTGGTCAGGGATTGGCACAGGCTGCCCAGGGAGGTGGTGGAGTCCCCATCCCTGGTGGTGTTCCAGCAAGATGTGCACTTGGGGAGAGGGTTCAGTGACCATGGTGGTGCTGGGTTGATGTTGGACTGGATGATGACAGAATCACAGGATGCCAGGTTGGAAGGGACCCAAATCATCTGCTGCAACCTTTCTAGGTCACAGTCTAGCTGCAGTGAGCTGGTCCAGCAGCCTGCCAAGGAGAGTCTTCAAACTGTCCAGTGTAGGGCAATCCACCACTTCCCCTGGGAGGTGATTCCAAACTCTGTTCTCAGAGGGAAACGTTTTCTTCTGGAGTCCAATGGGAATCTCCCCAGCAGACTTGTCCCCATCCCTCCTTGTCTCTTCCATGGCACTCCCTGTGGAAAGGGAGTCTCCATCCTGCTGGTAGCCACCCTTCATGTGCTGGTCCATGGCAATAAGGTCTCCCCTAAGCCTTCTCTTCTCAAGGCTGCACAAACCATGTCTGAAACTCCCCTCAGGGCTGCACAGGCCATGTCTAAACCCATTGCTCCTCACCCTGTCACTGCTCTTCGGGGTCTTTTCCACCCCAGATACTTCTCTGCTTCTTCCTGCTGGGATCACAAGTGCCAGGTGGTTTTCCTGCCTCCCTCTCCCAATCTGTGTGGCTGCTGCCTGTCCCCTGCCCTGCTGCTGAGGGCTGTGGTTGGTGTCCTGCCTGTGGGACACCTTAGGCACTGCTCAGCCATGCTCTGCCCTCCTGGGAGCCTGCAGGCACCTGGCTACCAAGGCTCCCTTTCTGCTCTGCTGAGTTCCCCAGGAGCTGCCTGGAGGAAGCTGCTCTCCCCACAGGTCCCTTCCCTGTGTCAGCCACTTTGGTGAAAGGCTTTTGCCAGGCAACTTCCTGTGTTAATCCTGAAGAGCTTCCCAGGTGGGAATGTTTGTGGGAAAGCTGATCCCACACAGTTCCCTGTGGCTTTCATACACCTGTCCTCCAGCAAGGCTCTGCTGGGGACAGGAGCTGGGGTCTGGGACATGCTGCAGGGATAAGGATCTGCAGACAGGGCTGTGGGGGGTGGCCTTGGAGTCACTTGTGTGGTCCACACTTCAAGCTGCTGGGTCTGCTCAGAGAGCTCTTGGACAAGGCAAGATCTCATGTGGGCATCAAGCTCCATGGCCAGGGGCAGGGCAGGAAGCTGCTGGAGCTGGGGAGGCTCTTGTAGTGCTGCTGTCCATGTTGGACACCTCACTGGCAGCTGGAGCTAGGGGTAAGGCTGAGGCTCCTGGGTGCTTCTAGTCCCAGTTCACAGATTTCCAGACTGGGTTGGGTGGGAAGGGACCTTGCAAGGCTATGCAGTCCAACCCCCTGCCCTCAGCAGGGAGAGCTCCAAACAACCTGACCTGCACTGCTGCCAGCCATGGGGCAGCTCTCACCTCTCTGGGCAGCCTGGGCCAGGCTCTCCCCACCCTCAGGGTCAAACATTTCTCCCTTCTCTCCAGTCTGCATCTCCCTCTTTGAGTTCAAACCATCCCCCCTTGGCCTGTCCCTGGGCACCACTGAGCAGAGTCTGGCCCCAGCCTCTTGCCCCCCACAGCTCCTTTAGCTCTTGCTGAGCATTGCTCAGCTCCCCTCTGGGGCTGCTCTTCTGCAGGCTCTCAGCCCCAGGGCTCTCAGCCTTTGCTCCTCACAGAGCTGCTCCAGGCCCCTCAGCAGCTTCAGAGCCTCAAACTGGGGAGCCCAGGACTGGACCCAGGATTCCAGAATTGGCTGGGACAGAGTAGAGGTGAGGGAGAACCTCCCTTGCCCTGCTGGCCACACTCTTCTCCATGCACCCCAGGACCCCATTGGCCTTCTTGGCCACCAGGGCACAGTGCTGCCTCATGGGGAACTTGTCCCCCCCCAGCACTCCCAGCTCCTTCTCCTTGGAGCTGCTTCCCAGCAGGTTCCCCCTCCCCTGTCCTGCTGCAGGAGGTTGTTCCTCCCCAGGGCCAGGACCCTGCACTTGCCCTTGGTGAGCTCCATGAGGTTGATCATGGCAGGGTGTGATGGGGCTGCTGCAGGGCTGAGCTTTGCCCCAGTTCCCTGCAGGAAGCAGCACCTCACACACAGCCCAGGGCCATCTGTTCAAATAGCCACAGCTAACCCAGCTGGCAGGGGTGGGATGAGGCACCAGGAGCTGCTGGGTGACCCCAGCACCCCACACCCTGCTCACCTGGGAGCTGCCTTAGCAAGCTGCCCGTGCAGCTTGTCCTGGATTGCTGGTGGCTGCTGATAGTCCCAGCAGCTTCTGCCCTGCTGAGTGTGGTGCCCATTTCCCTGGTGCCTGAGCCACCTTTGAGCCTTGGCACAGAAGGCAGCTCTGCCTGCTCTGCACTGTAAGAACCTCCTTGGTGTGGAGATGCTTCCCCTGGCAGGCTGTGGAGCAGCTTAGGTCCACACCACAGCAGGGAATGGGAGTGGAGGCTCCTCTGGCTGCCTCTGCCTGGAGGAAGGAGCAGAGGGGCTGCAGATCAACGAGTTGAGGACTCTGTGTGTGCTGTGGCTTGGCTCTAGCTTGGTTTTGGGAGAAGTCATTGGCCAGGCCCTGGATGAACAGCTCCAAGGCTGGCTACAGGCAGCAGAGTTGTTGCTGAAGTGAGCAGATTACAGGGTCACAGGGTGTGAGGGGTTGGAGGAGACCTTCAAAGATCTTCCAGTCCAACCCCCTGCCAGAGCAGGAGCATAGAATCCAGCACAGGTCACACAGGAACACATCCAGATGGGCCTTGAAAGTCTCCAGAGAAGGAGACTCCACAACCTCTCTGGGCAGCCTGTTCCAGTGCTCTGTGACCCTCACAGTGAAGAAGTTCCTCCTCATGTTGAGGTGGAACCTCCTGTGCTGGAGTTTCTCCATTGCCCCTTGTCCTATCCCAGGGCACAACTGAGCAGAGCCTGTCCCCTCCCTCTTAACCCCCAGCCCTCAGCTATTGATAGACATTGATCAGATCCCTCTCAGCCTTCTCCTCTCCAGACTGCACAGCCCCAGGGCTCTCAGCCTCCCCTCCCCAGGCAGTGCTCCAGGCCCTTCAGCATCCTTGGAGCCCTCCCTTGGACTCTCTCTTGGAGCCCTCCCTTGGACTCTCTCTTGGAGCCCTCCCTTGGACTCTCTTGGAGCCCTCCCTTGGACTCTCTCCAGCAGATCCCTGTCCCTCTCGAACTGGGGAGCCCAGACTGGATGCAGAGGCCTCACCAGGGCAGAGTAAAGGGGGAGGAGAACCTCCCTGCATCTGCTGGACACACTCAATGCTGCATGAGCAAACATGAGTCACTGCAGGCCACCCCCGGGGAGCTGCTGGGCTGCACCTTCCCACAGGAGCCCTTGGCCTCCTGCTCAGCACCGTAAAGGAGGTTATCTCAGCCTAGAGCAAACCTTGGCCTCACAGGTGCTCATGAGGGTGACTCAGTGTTTGCAGAAGCCCTGCAGATCCCAAGCATGACCTAATCCATGGCAGCAGTGACTGCAGAGGTTGGGTTTGCAGCTTCCTGCTCTGCAGGGCCGTGCCCAGGGTGTGGATGTGGCAGGGCCCTGTGCCACCAGCCAGGGGGAAGGGGGACAGCAGAGGTCTCCGGGCTCAGGGTGCCCCTTGGCAGCTGGCACTGCCCCAGCTGAGTGGAGCAACCTGGTCCTGAGGGCACGGGGACCCACAGGGAGGGCACAGCATGGAGTCAGGGGGGTGGGCAGCTGGAGGTGCTGCCTGGGTGGCTTCAGGCAGCAGTGGGGTGGTGGAAGCTGGTGTGAGGTGGTTGCAGTATCAGGAGTGAGGCCTCCCAGGCAGTGCACTGCCAGAGGGGGGTTGGTGGCGTGTGGGATGGCTCTGTTGTCTCCTTGATCTGTGGTGTGTGAGGCAGGCAGGAGCATTAATGGTCTTCTCCTGGGGGGAAGACAATGCCCGTAGGGAAGAGCAGGCTCTGGCCACCTGAGCTTTTGACTCCTTAGCAGTGCAGATGCCCCAGCAGCTGGACCTGGAACATCTGAGGAGTTCTGTAGGCATCTCAGCTGTTTCCCTGTCTTACGGGAGACAGATGAACAGCAACCTCCTATCCCATAGTAGCACTTGTAGGGCTTGTAGCCCTACATCATCTCTACCCTCTTGCTTTGCCTCTCCCTCTCACCTGCATCACAGTGTCCCCTCCCTGGAGGTGTTCAAGGCTGGCTTGGATGAGGGCTGGTGGGAGGTGTCCCTGCCCACAGCAGGGGGTTGGAACTGGATGAGCTTTAAGGCCCCTTCCAATTTAATCCATTCTCAGAGTCCATGAATCTCACCACAGGGGTGGGAGGTGCAGGGAGGTCTTTGATGGGATGGAGAAGACCTGGAGTCAGACCCAAGCAGCCCTTTCCCAGGGTGGGGAGGGACTGGCCCGGGGTGTGGTTTCCTAGCTGGCTCCCTCGGGGCTGGGAGCAGACTCTGGGTGTCAGCAGGACCTCGCTCACAGAATCAAGCAGGTTGGAAATGACCTCAGAGATCATCAAGTCCAGCCTATTACCTAATACCTAACACCTCCTGACAACTAAACCCTGGCTCCAAGTGCCACATCCAAGTTTTTTTTTAACACCTCCAGGGATGGTGACTCCACCACCTCCCATGGCCAATTACTCTTTCTGGGAAGAACTTTCTCCTCACCTTGAGCCTAAACTTCCCCTGGGGCAGCTTGAGACTGTGTCCTCTTGTTCTGTCACTGGTTAGCATCATAGAATCACAGAACTGTCAGGGTTGGAAGGGACCTCAAGGATCATCCAGCTCCAACCCCCCTGCCATGGGCAGGGACACCTCACACCACAGCAGGTTGCTCACAGCCACATCCAGCCTGGCTGCAAAAATCTCCAGGGATGAGGCTTCCACCACCACTGTGCCAGTCTCTCACCACCCTCCTGGGGAAGAATTTCTTCTCCCCATTTCTAGATTTTTCCACCCCCCCGAGTCCTTTCACTCCCTGACACCCTCAAAAGTCCCTCCCCAGCTTTCTTGGAGCCCCCTTCAGATCCTGGAAGGCCACAAGAAGGTCTCCTCAGAGCCTTCTCTTCTCCAGGCTGAACAGCCTCAACTCTCTCAGTCTGTCCTCATAGCAAAGCAGCTCCAGCCCTCTGCTCATCCTCCTGGCCCTTCTCTGGACACCTTCCAGCACCTCCACGTCCTTCCTGTAACAGAGGCTCCAGAACTGGATGCAGTGCTCTAGGTGGGGTCTCAGCAGAGTGGAGCAGAGGGGGAGAATCCCCTCCCTGGCTCTGCTTCTCTTGCTGCAGGCTAGGATGTGATTTGCTTTCTGGGCTGCAGTTGTGTGGGGAGAAGAGACCAACCCCCAGCTGTCTATGACCTCCTTTCAGGCAGTTGTAGAGACCAGGCAGGGTCTCCCCTGAGCTAAACAGCAGGCTGAGCACCCCCAGCAGCACCCAGTGGGTGGCAGAGGCTTAACCCAAGGGTGTCTGTGGTGTCTCCTGCTGCAGGTGACGGAGCTGAACGAGCCCCTGTCCAACGAGGAGCGGAACCTGCTCTCCGTGGCCTACAAGAACGTGGTGGGGGCGCGGCGCTCCTCCTGGAGGGTGATCAGCAGCATCGAGCAGAAGACCTCCGCCGACGGCAACGAGAAGAAGATCGAGATGGTGAGGGCCTACCGCGAGAAGATCGAGAAGGAGCTGGAGGCCGTCTGCCAGGACGTGCTGAGCCTGCTGGACAACTACCTGATCAAGAACTGCAGCGAGACGCAGTACGAGAGCAAAGTCTTCTACCTGAAGATGAAAGGGGACTATTACCGCTACCTGGCCGAGGTGGCCACCGGCGAGAAGAGGGCGACGGTGGTGGAGTCCTCGGAGAAAGCCTACAGCGAAGCCCATGAGATCAGCAAGGAGCACATGCAGCCCACCCACCCCATCCGCCTGGGCCTGGCCCTCAACTACTCCGTTTTCTACTACGAGATCCAGAACGCCCCGGAGCAGGCTTGCCACCTGGCCAAGACCGCCTTCGACGACGCCATCGCCGAGCTGGACACCCTCAACGAGGACTCCTACAAGGACTCAACGCTCATCATGCAGCTCCTCCGCGACAACCTCACGCTCTGGACGAGCGATCAGCAAGACGACGACGGCGGAGAAGGCAACAACTAAAGCCCAGCCCCCGGCCCCGCCCCGCCCGCCCCTGCCCCGCCCCCTGCCCGCCCCCTCCCCGTTTCACCCCGGATGGACTGGCAGCCGCACGCTGATGCTAACTACTGCAGTCTCTCGTTTTGGTTTCCCTCCCCTCTACCAGTGGGGGGGAAAAGGGGTTCAGGGGTTGGGGGGGAGGGGACAGGGAAGAAAGAGGGGGGTGGGGGGTGGGGAGGGAGGGGTTAAAAAACAAACGAAAAAAAACAAACCAAGAAACAAACCTTTCCCCCGGGGGGAGGGCCATCCCCCTACCCACCCCCTCCCCGACCCTCCCCTCCCCCCTCCTTACCCCACGACTTCTCCTTGATTGCCTCGTTGACATTTTTTTGCCAAAACACCACTAGTGGAAGTCAGGCTGTGGCTGTGCTGGTATGGAATTTAGCAGCCTCACTGGCATATGGACTGTTCTGTAGATTTATTAATCCAAGTGGAGCTGTCTTTAATTTAAACTTTATTATTGCTAGAAATCAAAACAAAACAAAACAAAAAAACCCCAAAACAAAACAAACAAACAAAAAACCACAGAAAGAAAGAAAGGGGGGAAAAAAGGAAAAAAAAAGAAAGGAAAAAAGAAAAGGAAGAAAAAGAAAGGAAAAAAATGAGAAAAAAGGAAAAAAAAGAAAAAAAAAAGGAAGGGAAAAAAAGACAAAAAAAGACAAAAAAAAAAAGACCAAAAAAGAAGAAAAGATAAAGAAGGGAAAAAAAAAAAGAAGAAAAAAAAAAAAAAAGGAAAAAGAAGGAAAAAAAAGGGTGGGTTTTTTGGTTTTTGGTTTTTGGTTTTTTTTGGTTGGTTGGTTTGGTTTGGGAGTCTGAATCTGCCTGGATGGAAAAGCCCTCGATTGGAAGTGAAGGAATCTCAAAAAGCAAACCAAAACACAAATGAGAAAAAAAAAAAAAATAACAAAACCAACACCACCAAACCCAAGGAGTTCTGTGGTTCCAGTAAGGCTTTGTCCCTTTTGTTTCTTCACTGCCAGTGCTGTGTGTCCCTACCCCACCACCACCACCACCTCCTCCTGGCAGGGCATCTCTATCCACCCCTGTTAGCGCCCAGCCTAAAAAACAAAACAAAACAAAACAAAACAAAACAAAAAATTCCCAAATGGAATTAAAAAGAAAAACAAACAAACAAAAATTCAACTAAAGAATTGAGGCCACACCCAGCCAATCTTGGTCTTTTTTTTTTGGGAGAGGTTTTGGGGTTTGGGTTTTTCTTTTTGTTTGTTTTCTTACTCCTGTGATTTCTTGAGGGTAGCTGCTGGGAAGTACAGCATCAAGCCTTTGGGTCAGGCTCTGGCTTTGGGTTTTTCCCTGTTTCTAGTGGATTTTGGGGATTTTTCCCCTGTTCCTAGTGAGTTTTGGTTTCCCTGTTTCCAGTGGATTTGGGGGTTCCTGCCTCTTACGGGTTTTGCTTTTCCTCTTTCCATTGGGTTTGGTTTTTCCTCTTTCTCTTGGGCTTTGTGTTGTTGTTTTCCTGGTTTTAGTGGATTTTATTTTTCCTGTCTTTTGTGGGTTTTGCTTTCCCTGTCTCTAGTGAGTTTTGTTTTCCCTGTTTCTAGTAGGTTTTGCTTTCCCTGTCTCTAGTGAGTTTTGTTTTCCCTGTTTCTAGTGGGTTTGTTTTTTTCCCTGTCTCCAGTGGGTTTTGTTTTTCCTGTCTCCAGTGGGTTCTGTTTTCCCTGTTTCTATTGGGTTTTGTTTTTTCCTGTTTCTGGTGGTTTTTTTTTTTTCCCTGTCTCTAGTGTATTTTGTTTTCCCTGTTCCTAACAGGTTTTATTTTTCCTGCCCCTAGTGGGTTTTGTTTTCTCTGTTTCTAGAGAGTTTTGTTTTCTCTGTTTCTAGAGAGTTTTGTTTTCCCTGTTCCTAATGGATTTTGTTTTCCCTGTTCCTAATGGATTTTGGTCTCCTGTCCCTTGTGGGTTTTGTTTTTCCTGTCTCCAGTGGATTTTCGTTTCCTGTCTCTAGTGAGTTTTGTTTTCCCTGTTTCTAGTGATTTTTTTTCTCCTCTTTCTAGTCAGTTTTGGTTTTCTCCTGTTCCTAGTGTATTTTGTTTTTTTCCTCTTTCTAGTGGGTTTTGGTTTTTCCTCTTTCTCGTGGATTTTGTTTTTTCCTTCTTCTAGTGGATTTTGTTTTCCCTGTCTCTCCTGGGTTTTGGGTTTTTTCCCCCTCTTCCTAGAGGATTTTGTTTTCCCTGTCTCTAGTGAGTTTTGTTTTCCCTGTCTCTCTTGGTTTTTTTTTTTTCCCTGTCTCATACTGAGTTTCCATTTTCCCTCTCTGAGTTTGGATTTTCCTCTTGCTAGTTCCCTCAGCTTGCCTCCACACCCAGCCTTTGCCTGTGGGCTGCCTTTAGCTGTCCTTTTGTCACCCAAGGCAAGAAACCCACCCCAGGAACATCCCCTCCCCCCAAAAAAAAACCCAACAAAGCTGCTCTAGTTTGTGGTGTTTGTTTTTTTTTTTATGGTCCTTCTAAGAGGTGCTCTGCTAGTAGCTGTTTACAACTATTTTAAAGTCCACAGCATAAAAACCTCCAATAAAATAAAATTAAATTAAATTAAAAAGGTTTAAGACCTGAATTAGGGGAGGGGGGGAAGGCAAAAGGGGAAAATGTTTCAAAGGTTAATAAAAGGCCACTGAAATAATAAATAATAATTTTAAAATAGTAATTAAAACAGTAATTAAAAATAGTAATTAAAAATAGTAATAAAAATTAGTAATAAAACCACACACACACACAAAATATTAAAAAAAGAGACAAAACCCAAAAAAGGAGCATTCAGGTCTGTATGCCACGTCCTGTGTTTGGTATTTCCAAAGCCCATCCTGGTTTTGAAGGTGCCACAGCTGCTTCCTCAGGGATTGCACTGCCATCCTTGCCCTCTGCCTGACTTTCTCCCCCTCTGCCATGAGCTTTGGCAGCAGATCTCCTCCGGTCCCCAGGCTCCCTTGTTTGTCACCAGGGGAGGTGGGTGCCTCTGGGGGTTGGGTTTCCCCTCCCCACACCACCTTCTTCCTCCCTGGGGAAGCTCTGTGGTGTAATGAGTGAACTTCAGGAGCTCAGAAGCTGATGTGGTAGAGAAATCCCTCAGGGAAGAGCTGCAACCATAACCATTTCTAGTGCCCATCAGGCAGCCCAGCAACTTCTTTCTCTTAGCAAAAGCCTTTCCCCAAGCCCAGCTGATCTGGCAGGAGGGTGGCAGAGGGACACCACAGTTGCTTAGCAGGGAATATTTACCCCAGTTTGAATCCAGTTAGCTTTTGGTTGGTGGAGGTTCACTGGCTGCTCTGTGGCTGGCAGGGTGCCCTGCCCTGTGTGGCTTCCCAGTCAAAGCTGTGCCCCTGCAGCATCCCACCTGAAGCTCTGCCCCTGTAGCTTCCCACCTGAAGCTCTGCCCCTGTGGCTTCCCACCTGGAGCTGTGCCCCTGTGGCTTCCCACCTGAAGCTCTGCCCCTGTGGCTTCCCACCTGGACCTGTCCCCCTGTGGCTTCTCACCTGAAGCTCTGCCCCTGTAGCTTCCCACCTGAAGCTCTGTCCCTGTGACTTCCCACCTGGAGCTCTGCCCCTGTGGCTTCTCACCTGGAGCTCTGCCCCTGTAATTTCCCACCTGGAGCTCTGCCCCTGTGGCTTCCCACCTGAAGCTCTGTCCCTGTGGCTTCCCACCTGAAGCTCTGCCCCTGTGACTTCCCACCTGGAGCTCTGCCCCTGTGGCTTCTCACCTGAAGCTCTGCCCCTGTGACTTCCCACCTGGAGCTCTGCCCCTGTGACTTCCCACCTGAAGCTCTGCCCCTGTGGCTTCCCACCTGGACCTGTCCCCCTGTGGCTTCTCACCTGAAGCTCTGCCCCTGTAGCTTCCCACCTGAAGCTCTGTCCCTGTGGCTTCCCACCTGGAGCTCTGCCCCTGTGGCTTCTCACCTGAAGCTCTGCCCCTGTAGTTTCCCACCTGAAGCTCTGCCCCTGTGGCTTCTCACCTGAAGCTCTGCCCCTGTGGCCTCCAGCCCTCAGGAGCAGTGGCACTGGTGCATGGTTCTTGTGCTTTGGTTTGGTTTGTTGGGAACAGGCTCCCTCTGGCCCCCTGGCCAGGCAGCCCACAGCTGGCACACTGTGGTGCCACACGGTGCCCTCGGCTTGGCAGGGGCACATTGCTCCTGCCCCATCCCTGCAGCTTCCTCAGGGTGCAAGCAAGGGGAGCCCAAGCTGGTGCTCCAGACATGTCCTGGTGATGCTGGCAGAGATGCTTTCACGGGTGGAGCCTTACCCAGGTTACTTCTTGACCTCCAGACATGTCTTGGTGATACTGGCAGAGTTCTTCTGGAGATAACCTTCATTAGTAGAGTCTTGCCCAGGCTGCTTCTTGGCCTCTAGACATGTCCTGGTGATGCTGGCAGAGCTCTTTTGGAGATACCTTCATGAGTGGAGCCTTTGCCAGGTTGTTTTTTTGGCCTCCAGACATGTCCTGGTGATGCTGGCAGAGATACCCTCATGAGTGGAGCCTTACCCAGGCTGCTTCTTGACCTCCAGACATGTCTTGATGGTGCTGGCAGAGCTCACCTGGAGATAACCTTCATGAGCTGAGCCTTGCCCAAGCCTTGCCCACCAGTGCCCAGTGTGCAGCACCCCAGGGCGAGCAGCTGCAGGCAGCAGGGGAGCTTTGGGCTTCTCCCCTCCCTCTGGCCACCCCTCCTGTCCCCCCAAGCAGTGTGTGGGGGGGGTGTGTGTGTGTGTGTCCCCCGTGCTGTGTCACCCAGAAGCAATTTACTGGAATTACAAACCCCCTTTTTTGGTGTTGGGTTTTCTTTTTTGGGAGGGGGAGGGAGGGTTGGTTTCAAATCACTTCTCAGCTTTTCACTCTTGGCTGCTTGTGGAAACTTTTGAAGGCAGGAGAGAGAAAGAGAAAGAGATGAGGATGGCACAAGAGGGTGGGGAGGGAGGGAAGAGGGAAAAGGGGGAGGTGGGGAGGGATGTAGGGGGGAGGAGGGGAAGGGGCAGTCAGGGGTGTGATTTTTAAAGCAGCTTTGAATGGGTATGGGGTTTGGTTTTGTTTTGTTTTGTTTTTTCCTCTTTTTTTTTTTTTGGTGTTTTGTTTTTATTCTTTTGGTTCCTTTGGAAGAGATGCACTTGCCCTGTGATCCCTGTCTCCAGTTGGGAATATGAGTACTGCTCCATTAACTCTTCTTGGTAACAATATTCTGCATGCTGGTGTCGTAATTTCTATACAGTAGCTTGAAAACAACAACAAAAAAAGTAAAACACACGAAAAAAACCAACAAAAAAAATTTATTAACTTAAGCCTGTAGGTGTTCTGTATTCCTAGGACAAACAAAAAAAAAAAAAAAAAACAAAAGAAAAGAGAAAAAAAAAACAATTAGTCCTCAAAATGTTCTCTCTCTCTTTTTTTTTCTTTTCTTATATAAACAATTTTTTTTCTTTTTAATATATAATTTATTTGGACCTTTTTTTGCTTTTTTTGGGGGGGTTGTTTTTGAATTTATTTTTATTTAATTATTTTTGGGTTTTTTGTGTTTTTTTTTTTTAATTTTTTGTTTTGTTTTTATTTATTGGCTTTGGTGGGGGGTTGGGTTTGATGTTTTATCTTTTATTTGGATTTTTGGGTAGGTTTTGGGTTGAGGGTGTTTTTTTTCATTTGGGGAGGTTTTGGGCTGTTTGGGTTTTATTTATTTGGCTTTTTGGGTAGGTTTTGGGTTGGGTTTTATTTTAATTGGCTTTTGGGTAATTTTTGTTGTTTTTTTTTAATTTATTTGGCCTTTTGGGTAGATTTTGAGGTTTTTATTTATTTGGCTTTTTGAGGAGGTTTTGGGTGTTTGTTTGGGGTTTTTTTTGGCTTTTTGGATAGGTTTTGTATTTTTTAAATTTATTTGACTTTTTGGGTAGGGTTGTTTTTTTTTTTTTTTGCTTTTTGGGTAGGTTTTGGGTTGTTTTTTCTTTATTATTTTGTTTTTTGTGCAGGTTTTGGGGGTTTTGTTGTATTTATGTGGCTCAAGGGGCTGTTTTTTGAATTTATTTGGCTTGGGGGGGATTGAGGTCTTTTAAAATGTATTTGGCTTTTGAGAGGGGGTTGTTTTTTTTTTACATTTATTTGCCTTTTTTGAGGGGGTGTATTTTACTAATTTATTTTACTTTTTTTTCCCCTGGTTTTTTTGGGGTGGGGGAGTGTTTAATTGGCTTTTTTGTGGAGTTTTTTTTTTTTTAAATTATTTATTTGGGGTTTTTTTTTATTTTTGGGGGGGGTTGGTTGGTTGGATTTTAATTTATTTGGCTTTTTTGCTGTTTTTTTTCCCTTGAATGGGGTTTTTTTTTTTCCTTTTTTGGTTTTTTTTTTTCTTTGGGCTTTGTTTTTCTGGGGGGGGTTGGGATTTTTGTTATTTTCTTGTTGGGTTGTTTATTTGTTTAATTTATTTGGCTTTTGGGGGGGTTGTTTGGGTTTGTTTTTTTTTTTTTCCTTTTTGGTTGGATTTCTGTTACTGTTTTGGGGTTTATTCATTTATTTGGTTTGTCTTTGGGTTTCTTTTGATTTTTTCCTTCCCCCCCAGGCCGGGGAGGGAGGTCTCCATTTATTTTTTTTTTTCCCCTCTTCCCCCTTTTTCCCTCCCCCTCCTCTTTTTTACCAACTTCTAGTGATTGTACCACAAAACTGATCTGTTCTGGGTGTTGCTGTAGTAGTGACTTTTGCAATTCTAGATCGAATTTTAGTTTTCTTTTTTTTTTTTTTTTTCCGAGACAAGAAGTAAATCATTACAAAAAAATTTAAAAAAATTCAAAAAAAGGAAAAAAAATTTAAAAAAAAGAGAAAAAGACCAAAAAAAAAAATTACAAGAAAACACCAGTGGTAGCTTAACCTTAATGTCTGGTGTTCGTCATGGTGAAATTATAACTATTACAGTGTAGGAGAACAATGACTGTGTTCTTTGAATGAGCCTTTGTTTGTGCTTCTCGTCATGTTACGCAGTGAAAAACTCTTTTTAAGGTCCTATTTTTGCTTTTTGTTTGGTTTTCCTTTCTTTTTTTTCTTTTCCCCCCTCTCCCCCTACCCTCCAGCTCCGTGTTTCCCTAAGGAATTCTTTCACACACACACACACACACACACACACACACGGACCATCCTTAACAGTTTGGTTGTGGGGTTTTAGTTCTTTTTTCTTTTTTGGGGGGGGTGGGTGTTTTTTTTTTTGTTGGTGGTGGTTGGTTGGTTGGGGGGGGGTTTGTTTTGGGTTTGTTTTTTGTTTTGTTTTCCTCAGTGATGGAATAATCATGGATGTGAGTCATTATGTAGCCGTCGTACATTGAGCAAAATAAAACTTACCAGATCCGATGGCGGAGCTGCTGCGGCCTCACCGCCTCCGGGGGAGGGTGCCCAGGGCAAGGGGGAGGGGCTGAGGGAGCTTGGATCCCTCAGTCTTGGGTTTGGAGCCCTCCTGGGTTTGGATCCCTCAGTCTTGGGTTTGGAGCCCTCCTGGGTTTGGATCCCTCAGTCTTGGGTTTGGAGCCCTCACTCCTGGGTTTGGATCCCTCAGTCTTGGGTTTGGAGCCCTCACTCCTGGGTTTGGAGCCCTCAGTCTTGGGTTTGGAGCCCTCAGTCTTGGGTTTGGATCCCTCACTCCTGGGTTTGGATCCCTCAGTCTTGGGTTTGGAGCCCTCACTCCTGGGTTTGGAGCCCTCAGTCTTGGGTTTGGAGCCCTCACTCCTGGGTTTGGAGCCCTCAGTCTTGGGTTTGGAGCCCTCCTGGGTTTGGATCCCTCAGTCTTGGGTTTGGAGCCCTCACTCCTGGGTTTGGATCCCTCAGTCTTGGGTTTGGAGCCCTCACTCCTGGGTTTGGAGCCCTCAGTCTTGGGTTTGGAGCCCTCAGTCTTGGGTTTGGATCCCTCACTCCTGGGTTTGGATCCCTCAGTCTTGGGTTTGGAGCCCTCACTCCTGGGTTTGGAGCCCTCAGTCTTGGGTTTGGAGCCCTCATCTCCGGGTTTGGATCTCTCGTTCATGAGCTCAGGGTCCTCAATCCTAAGCTTCAATCCCTCAGTCCTGGCTTTGGATCCCTCACTCCTGGGTTTGGATCCCTCAGTCTTGGGTTTGGAGCCCTCACTCCTGGGTTTGGAGCCCTCAGTCTTGGGTTTGGAGCCCTCATCTCCGGGTTTGGATCTCTCGTTCATGAGCTCAGGGTCCTCAATCCTAAACTTCAATCCCTCATCTCTGGGTTTGGATCTCTCATCTCTGGGTTTGGATCCCTCATCTCTGGGTTTGGATCTCTCATCTCTGGGTTTGGATTTCTCATCTCTGGGTTTGGATCCCTCATCTCTGGGTTTGGATTTCTCATCTCTGGGTTTGGATCCCTCATCTCTGGGTTTGGATTTCTCATCTCTGGGTTTGGATCTCTCATCTCTGGGTTTGGAGCCCTCATCTCTGGGTTTGGATCTCTCGTTCATGAGCTCAGGGTCCTCAATCCTAAACTTCAATCCCTCATCTCTGGGTTTGGATCTCTCATCTCTGGGTTTGGATCTCTCATCTCTGGGTTTGGATCCCTCATCTCTGGGTTTGGATCTCTCATCTCTGGGTTTGGATCTCTCATTCATGAGCTCAGGGTCCTCATTCCTAAGCTTGGATCCCCCAGTCCTAGATTTGGAGACCTCACTCCTGGGTTTGGATCCCTCACTGCTGGGATTGGATCCCTCACTGCTGGGATTGGATCCCTCACTCCTGGGTTTGGATCCCTCACTCCTGGGATTGGATCCCTCATCTCTGGGATTGGAGCCTTCACTCCTGAGTTTGGAGCCCTCATACCTGGGGTTGGATCTCTCATTCATGAGCTCAGAGTCCTCAATCCTGAGCTCGGATCCCCCAGTTCTGGGTTTGGAACCTTCACTCCTGGGTTTGGATCCCTCATTTCTGGATTTGGATCTCTCATTCATGACCTCTGGGTCCTCAACCCTAAGCTTGGGTCCCTCACTTCTGGGTTTGGATCTCTCATTTCTGGGTTTGGAGCCCTCATTCATGAGCTCAGGGTCCTCAATCCTAGGCTTGGATCCCTCAGTCTTGGGTCATCTCTGGGTTTGGATCCCTCATTCCTGGCTTTGGATCCCTCATTAACGAGCTCAGGTTCCTCACTCCTGGGTTTGGATCCCTTACTGCTGGCTTTGGGTCCTTCACACCTGGGCTTGGGTGACAGAGTCACCGGATCAGAGCTGGTGAGTTTGGCAGAGACCTCTGAGCTCATCCTGACCAGACACTCTCCCAGAGCTCACAGCCACACCACTGCTGCTAAGCCACTGCACCACAGCCCTCAGCACCACAGCCATCTGCATTTTAAACCCCTCCAGGGATGGGGACTCCACCACCTCCCTGGGCAGCCTGGGCCAGTGCCTGAGAACCCTTTCTGGGAAGAAATTGTTCCTGATCTCCAACCTGAACCTCCCCTTGCACAACTTGAGGTCATTTCACCTTGTCCTGCTACTTCATGTGACAAGAGCCCAACCCCCACCTGGCTCCAGCCTCCTCTCAGGGAGCTGCAGAGAGCAATGAGGTCTCCTCTCAGCCTCCTCTTCTCCAGGCTGCACACCTCCAGCTCCCTCAGCTGCTCCTCACCAGCCCTCTTCTCCAGACCCTTCCCCAGCTCTGTTGCTCTTCTCTGGACCTGCTCCAGCCCTCAATGTCCTTCTTGGAGTGAGTGGCCCCAAACTGAGCACAAATCCTCACTGCTGGGCTGGGGTCTCTCACTCCTGGGCTGCCCTGTGGAGCTCTAATGGCAAACAGCCTCCTCCCAGCATCCTGGGGCCGCATCCCAGTGGTTGATGGCTCCCCAGGGCTTGATTGTCCACCAGGGGTTTATGGTTCCCCAGGAGCTGATTGTCCACCAGGGCCTGATGGCTCCCCAGGGCTTGATTGTCCACCAGGGGTTGATGGTTCCCCAGGGGTTGATTGTCCACCAGGGGCTGATGGTTCCCCAGGGGCTGATGATTCCCCAGGGGTTGATGGTTCCCCAGGGGTGGATTGTTCCCTGGGGGCTGATGGTTCCCCAGGGGCTGATGATTCCCCGGGGGTTGATGATTCCCCAGGGGTTGATGATTCCCCAGGGGTGGATTGTTCCCCAGGGGCTGCTTGTTCTCTGGGGGCTGATGGTTCCCCAGGGGTTGATGGTTCCCCAGGGGTTGATGATTCCCCAGGGGTGGACTGTTCCCCAGGGTTGCTTGTTCCCTGGGGGCTGATGGTTCCCCAGGGTTGATTGTCACCAGGACTTGATTGTTCCCCTAGGGCTGATGGTTCCCCAGGGGTTGGTTGTCACCAGGGGTTGATTATTCCCCAGGGGTTGATTGTCACCAAGGGTTGATTGTTCCTCAGGGACTGATGGTTCCCAGAGGAGGGCACTCTGCGGGGCTGGGCAGGGCTGCAGGTCTGGGCAGGGTGTGAGGAGGGCGTGGGGGGGGTGTTGGTGCCTCCTGCCCTCCTTCCCTGCCCTCCTTCCCTGCCCTCCTGGCTGGATTGCCGCTGGGAGCCGCGGTGACTCACGCTGTAAAAATATTCCCCTCACTTGGAAACCAGGAACCGAAACTGGGCCCTGACTCATGCTCCTGTGAGCCACCCGGGCAGGGGGGGCACAGCAAGGACAGCCCTGCCAGAGGGGCTGGCACTGACCCCTGCCGGCTGGCACAGAGGGGCTGGGGGCTGCCCCAGCACCCCTCACACGCAGGGAGGGACACCCCACAGCCCTTCCCAGCACCCACACATGCTGGCAGACCTCTAGCCCGCCACCCAGGGTGGTGTTTTGGGAGGCAAAGAGCCCCCGTGGGCTGTGCCCCACATGGCACCCACCGGCATGGGCACAGCAGAGGGCATGGGGCTGTGCCTTGGGGAGCTGCTTCTCTTGGGGACACAAAGGTGGCTGATGGCCCCTGGGCTCCCCAGGGGTGTCATGGAAGCTGCCCCTGCCCAGCTGTGCCTGGCACAGCACAGGGTCAGCCCCACACTGCTCTCCCCCTCCCCACACTGCTCTCCCCCTCCCCACACTGTCCCCATCTGGAGAGGGACACAGACACCCCCCCCTCACCCCCCAGGTGCCCTGGGCATGGCAGTGCCTGTCTGGAGGGGTGTGGATGGAACTGGGGAAGGGGGGGGGGGGGGGTGTGGTAGTGTGTGCCCCCCAGAAATCCACCAGAAAGGGTTTGAGCCAGTGGGCACCACTCACCGGGCAGGATTTAGCCCTGACCTGAGATGTTCCATGTGCCCAGGGCTGACAGAGGGGCTGGGGAGTGGGCACAGCCCCTGCCTGGCACAACCCAGGAGTGCCAAGCTCATGGCACCGACCCCAGCCAAGAGCTGTGGGGCTGGGCAGGGCGAGGGTGGCGCTCAGCACCCTGCCAGGACCAGGCTGCCAGCAGCTGCTGCTTGCTATGGCAACCACCTGCATGGCTCTGGTTGCTGTGAGCACACAGCCCCCACGTGACACACGGGGAGGGGGCACAAACACACGAGTGACCCCTCCAAGAACATGAGCGACCCCCCAAAGACACGAGTGACCCCCCAAGAACATGAGTTACCCCCCCAAAGGACACGAGTGGCCCCCCCCAAACACACCAGTGACCCCCCCAAGAACATGAGTTACCCCCCCAAAGGACACGAGTGGCCCCCCCCAAACACACCAGTGACCCCCAGAGAACGAGTGACCCCCCCCAAACACACGTGTGACCCCCCCAAACACACCAGTGATCCCCAGAGAACATGAGTGACCCCCCCAAAGGATATGAATGACCCCCCAGAGAACACGAGTGACCCCCCCCCCAAACACACGTGTGACCCCCCCCAAGCACGAGTGACCCCCCCAAAGACACCAGTGACCCCTCAAAGACATGAGTGATCCCCCCAAGCACATGACTGACCCCCCCAAAGACATGAGTGACCCCCCCCGAGCACACGAGTGACCCCCCAAATACACGAGTGACCCCCCTAAAGACATGAGTGACCCCCCCAAGCACATGAGTGACCCTCCAAAGACACGAGTGACCCCCGCAAAGGACACGAGTGACCCCCAAGCACACGAGTGACCCTCCAAAGACACGAGTGACCCCCCCAAAGGACACGAGTGACCCCCAAGCACATGAGTGACCCTCCAAAGACACGAGTGACCCCCCCAAAGGACACGAGTGACCCTCCAAGCACCCGAGTGACCCTCCAAAGACACGAGTGACCCCCCCAAAGGACACGAGTGACCCCCCCAAGCACCCGAGTGACCCTCAGCAGCAGGAGCTGACACCCAGCACCTCCCCCCCTCCCAGGCACGATGCCTGAGCCCTGCCAGACTCATCACACCCAGGGGTGCTGAGGGCGAGGGGCTGGGGCGAGGGGAGCAGGGGCTGGGGGACACAAGCAGCCCCCCCAGGCTCCGAGGGGGCCCCGCAGCTGCAGGATTCCTCCCGGGTCAGCCCTGCCTGCAGGATGACTCAGGAGGATTAGCAGCAGGAACGCAGCGGCTGCCGGCCCGGCCTCCGCCATCTAGGGCTGGGCACGGGGGCACGGGGGGCACGGGGCCAGCTGCTGCAGGGTGTGTTTGTTCTGCAGGGACACAGAGACCCAAACGGGTGAGGCCAGGGTGCTGAGACCCAAAACATTCAGGTCTGGGATGTTGAGACCCAAGAGGTTCAGTTCTGGGGTGCTGAGACCCAAAAGGTTCATGTCTGGGGTGCTGAGACCCAAACTGTTCAGGTCTGGGGTGCTGAGACCCAAAAGGTTCAGGTCTGGGGTGCTGAGACCCAAAAGGTTCAGGTCTGGGGTGCTGAGAACCAAAACCTTCAGGTCTGGGGTGCTGAGACCCAGAATTTTGGAGGCTGGGGTAGGGGCTGGGGAGAGGCAGAATTTTGGGGCCCTGGGATGTCAGAGTCGCAGGGTGTGAGAGGCAGGGAGAGCAGGGCGGGGGCTGAGGCAGGAGGTGTGGGGGACCTGGGGTGTTGAAAGGCTGTTTGGGAGCTCTGGGTGTGGAAAACTGAGCTGCTGAGACAGGAACGGTGGAGACCTGGCAAGTGGAAGCCCAACGTGTGGGGACCTGAGGCTGTGGAGACCCAGGCTGTAGAAACATGAGGTGCTGAAGGCTGGGCTGGGGAGAGCTGAGATGCAGGAGACCTGGCACGTGGGACAGCCAAGATAGGGAGACTCGGGGTGGGAGAACTCAGGATGACAAAGCCCAGGCTGTGGAGCCCCCCAAACCCCAGGCTGTGGAGCCCCCCAAACCCCAGGCTGTGGAGCCCCCCAAACCCCAGGCTGTGGAGCCCCCCAAATCCCAGGCTGTGGAGCCCCCCAAACCTCAGGCTGTGGAGCCCCCCAAACCCCAGGCTGTGGAGCCCCACAAGCCCCAGGCTGTGGAGGCCCCCAAGCCCCAGGCTGTGGAGCCCCCCAAACCCCAGGCTGTGGAGCCCCCCAAACCCCAGGCTGTGGAGCCCCACAAGCCCCAGGCTGTGGAGCCCCCCAAACCCCAGGCTGTGGAGGCCCCCAAGCCCCAGGCTGTGGAGCCCCCAAACCCCAGGCTGTGGTGCCCCCCAAGCCACAGGTTGTAGAGACCCCCAAGCCCCAGGCTGTGGAGCCCCCAAAGTCCCAGGCTGTGGAGCTCCCCAAGCCCCAGGCTGTGAAGCCCTCAAGCCCCAGGCTGTGCAGCCTTCAAGCCACAGGGTCTGGAGCCCCCCAAGCCACAGACTGTGGAGCCCCCCAAGCCCCAGGCTGTGGAGCCCCACAAGCCCCAGGCTGAGGAGCCCCCCAAGCCCCAGGCTGAGGAGCCCCCCAAACCCCAGGTTGTGGAGCCCCACAAGTCCCAGGCTGTAGAGACCCCCAAGCCCCAGGCTGTGGAGCCCCACAAGCCACAGGTTGTAGAGACCCTCAAGCCCCAAGCTGTGGAGCTCCCCAAGCCCCAGGCTGTGGAGCCCCCCCAAGCCCCAGGCTCTGTAGCCCCACAAGTCCCAGGCTGTGGAGCCCCCCAAACCCCAGGCTGTGGAGCCCCACAAGTCCCAGGCTGTAGAGACCCCCAAGCCCCAGGCTGTGGAGCCCCCCAAGCCCCAGGCTCTGGAGCCCCCCAAGCCCCAGGTTGTGGAGCCCCTCAAGCCCCAGGCTCTGGAGCCCCCCAAGCCCCAGGCTCTGGAGCCCCCAAAGTCCCAGGCTGTGGAGCCCCCCAAGCCCCAGGCTGTGGAGCCCCCAAAGTCCCAGGCTGTGGAGCCTCCCAAGACCCAGGCTGTGGAGCCCCCAAGACCCAGGCTGTGGAGCCCCCAGACTCCAGGCTGTGGAGCCCCCCAAGCCCCAGGCTGTGGAGCCCCCAAACCCCAGGCTGTGGAGCCCCCCAAGACCCAGGCTGTGGAGCCCCCAGACTCCAGGCTGTGGAGCCCCCCAAGCCCCAGGCTGTGGAGCCCTGGCACGCAGAGGCCAGGATGCTGAGCTCTGCATCCATCCCTCTGGCCTCAGGCAGCCCCATCCCAGTGCCCTGGTCCTGCCCAGCTGATGCCCACAGTGTGGTCCTGCCCTGGTGTCCCGGGGGTCCCTGGGCACTGTGAGAGGGCACAGGGACAAGTTTCTTTTCAGCTCTTTTATTCCTGCCAGCTCTGGGCTCCTCCACATCTCCTGGAGGCATTTGGGGACAGGGCCGGTACAAAACAGGCGATAAAAAGGGGGCTGTGAGCTGGGGGGTGGGGGTAAGGATGCCCTCATGCGGTGGGGCAGAAGCTTCTCCTCCTCCTCCTCCTCCTCACCACCGTCTACTTCTTGGCGGGCTCCTTGGCTTGGCTCTCGACGGTGACCGGGATGGTGATCTCGGCAGACTGCAGGGCAGGCTTGGGCAGCGGCGCCTCCACCGTCAGCATCCCGTCGGGGGACAGCGACGACCGCACGGCCGTGGCCTCCACGCCGGGGGGCAGGCTGGTGGGGGCAGGGGGAGGAAGGGGGACAAGGCTGCAGCTATCACCACCTCACACCCCCACCCCCCCACGCACCCACCCTCCACACATCCACCCCCCACGCACCCACCCTTCATGCACCCACCCACCCCCATGCACCCCCTATGCCCCCACTCCCCATGAATCCACCCCCCATGCACCCACCCCCCACACACCAACATCCACCCCACATGCACCCACTCCCTTCCCACCCCCTATGCACCCTCCCCCCATGCACCCACCACCCCACTCCACCTCACACACACCCACTCCCCATGCCACCACCCCCCATGCACCCACCCCCCTTCAAACCCAGGCACCCACCCCCATGCACCCACACACCAACACTCATCCCCCCCACCCCCACGCACCCACCCCCACACCCACCCCCCACCACCCCCACCACCCACCCCCCCCACCACCACCCCCCACGCCCCCCCACATCCACCCACCCCCACGCACCCACCACCCCACCACCCACCCCCCACCACCACCCTCCCTACACCCACCCCCCACCACCCCGCCCCCAGCAGGTGCAATGCTGTGACCACAGCAGACTCTCAGCCCCCAAGTGCCACTCCCCGTTCAGGGCATGGCATCTGCAGCGCAGCCGTCGGAGGGGCTGGCTGGGCAGGTGGGCAGAGGTGCCCAGGGGCAGGGCGTGGAGCTGCCCTGTGCCCGGCTGGCACTCACGTGTACTTCCTGGTGAAGCACCTGGAGATGAAGCCGTGCTCGTCCTGCTTCTCCTCGTGTTTGCCTGCAGGGAACCAAGACTCGGCGGCGTTGGCAGGGCAGGCAGTGGGCTGGGAAGGTCTCTGTGCCCAGAGTCCACCCTGCCACGTCCTGGCATCGTGTCCTGCCTGGCCTGGGTGTCTTTGCCTTAATGGCATCACGGAGCAGCTGTGGGGGACCAGGAGCAGTGGGGCCACTTGGGGAGCATCCCCCCAAACTCCAGGGGAACGAAGCGTGGTGCCAGGAGCCAGCAGTGGCCGAGGGGCTGTTGCCCTCTCCTGTTTTGCCTCCCCAGCTCGGTGGGGCTGGAGGTTGAGCCTGGCCTGTCCCTGGGGCTGCTCCCCAAATCCTGCTGGCTGGGGAGCTGCCCCTGCCCCACGCAGAGCCCCCTGGCTGGGCATGACTCACACTGCTGGCCCCGGGCCATGGGGTCTGGGTTTTGTCACCACGTCTGGAGCTGAGCTGCCCAGGGAGCTGTGGGGGAGAACCAGGGGCACTGCAGGGCTAGGGACCCACGGGCACACCCTGGGCCTTCTGTAGCTCACAGCTGGGGAATCTCTCCCCATATCCTGACTGGAACAGCAGCAAGGGGTCGATACATGGGGCTGGGGGGGCAGGGGCTGTCTCTTCACCCTATGCAGCATGAAAGCACCCCAAGGCTGAGCTTGCAGTAGTGAACCTTGCTCTTTGCCTTGCTTTGTCCCTTCTCTTTTTCCTCTTGCTGTCCCCTCCAGCTCCTCCTTTCTTCTTTCTTGTCCCCTTCATCTCCTTTTTCCTTTCCTCCTTTCTCCTCTCCTCTCCTCTCCTCTCCTCTCCTCTCCTCTCCTCTCCTCTCCTCTCCTCTCCTCTCCTCTCCTCTCCTCTCCTCTCCTCTCCTCTCCTCTCCTCTCCTCTCCTCTCCTCTCCTCTCCTCTCCTCTCCTCTCCTCTCCTCTCCTCTCCTCTCCTCTCCTCTCCCTCTCCCTCTCCGTCTCCCTTTTCCTCTCTTCCTCTCTTCTCCTCCATTCTCCTCCTCATCCTCTCATCCTTTCACATCTCTTACCCCACCCTTTCCACCACAACAACTTCCCGAGCCCCCATCCCCACCGAGCCCCCATCCCCAGCACCTTACCGGTGATCTCCACAATGTTATCCTTGGTCTTCACCACCAGCTCTTCGGGCGCAAAGTGGTTGACATCCAAGGTGACCTTCCAGCTGTCGGCGGTCTGACGGATCTCGGAGATGCCGCTGCTGAGCTGGCGGCTGAGCAGGGGGCCGTAGGGCGAGCCCGGGCTGGGCATCAGGGCACTGTCGCGGGGCAGCAGGCGGAAATAGCCTGGCCAGGCGCTGCCGCTCGGCCACTTGTACCAGTCCTCGGGGATGTGGGGCATGCCGAAGGACTGGTCGAAGAGGCGGCTGCCATGGTACCAGTCGCGGAAGGGATCCCAGCTGGGGCTGCGCAGGAAGGTGAAGGGGACGCGGCGCTCGGCCATGGTGCGCGGGGCTGCCGGGGGGGTGTCCGAGGGCCACTTATGAGGCGGCCGCGGCACTATTTTTAGCGGAGCGCTCAGCTGCCTATTAATGGAAGTGGCGGCAGGGCCCTGCCCAAGGCACCAGAAGCTTCCCCCGGCCGTGGGCCGGCCGCACGCAGCCGCGCTGGGACGGGGCTGGCACTCCCCAGGGTCCCCCCCGCCAAGGAGGTGTCTGCCGCCCTGGAGCCGGTCCCGGTCTGCGCTGTTGGGAGTGATGGATGGGCCCTGGAGCTGCTCCCAGTTCCACTCCCCCCTCCACCCCCCGCTGCCATTTCTGGCCCACGGAACCATCCCAGGCTGGGGCTGGGCCAGCACCTGGCTGGGGATGACTCAGTGCAGAGCCGTGCCCGGCCCCGTGCCCATGGCGTCACCCACCTGCCAGAAGCTTCTGGGCACCCCCAGCCCCACGGCACCCTCCTGGCACCCTCCCAGCACCCTCCCGGGCCCCAGGGCTTGGTGTCGTGGTGGGGAACCCCCAGCAGCAAGCTGGGGTGAGCTACTCCAGGACCCAAGGCTTGGGCAGGGGTCTCTGAGGCTTGCAGGGATGATAGACACCAATGGGACCAGTAGGGCTTGATGGGGGCTGACGAATCTTACTGGGGCACAGTGGGAGGGTTGGTGGAGACTGGTAGAGGCTGATGAAGCTGATGGAGGCCAGTGGACCAGTAGGGCTTGAGGAGAGTTTACAGCATGTGTTGGGGCCCAGTGTCATCAATGGAGGCTGATGGGACCTTGTGATAGAGCTGGTGGGGCCAGGCCACTGGCGGGGTTTGGAGGTCTAGGGGGTTCTGGATGAAGCAGGACCCTCTCAGAAGGGCTCTTCTAGAGGTCCAGCAACCCTGGCAGCCCCTGGTTGGGGGCAGGAAGTTCCTTCCTCCTGGGCTGAGCTCTGTCTGTGCCCAGCCCCAGTATCTGGGCAGTGTCTGAGACCTGCCCAGCACAGCAATGTGTGACCCTGGCAGCCCTCTTGTGGGGCACAGATGGGGACACAATATGAGAGGGGAGGGGGGCACAGCAAGGGATTTGGGGATGGCCCCCAACCCGGGGCTGCAGTGGGTGCCAGCACCATGCCCAGGGCTTCATCCTGCTGGGCTGGCACAGGCCAGAGGGAGCCAGGGAGGGGCGAGAAGCTGCAGTGACTGTGGAGGTGAAGAGGTGGGGAGGGAGGTGGGAAAATGGGAGGGAGGGGAGGGATGAAGGAATAAAGGGAGGGATGAAGGGATAAAGGGAGGGATGAAGGGATAAAGGGAGGATGCATCCCTGAAGGGAGGGAAGCAGCAAGGGGTGGGAGGGATGCAAGGAGGGATGTAGGAGGGATGGAAAGGACACAGGGCTGCAGGCAGGAATGTAGGGGTGGGATGGCAGGCATGAGGGAAGGGATGCCAGGAGGAGTTGGGGGATGCTGAGAAGGATGGGAGGGATTCAGGACGCGGTGGGAGGGATGTAGGGTGGGATGGGAGAGATGCAGACAGGGATGCAGGGAGGGATAGGAGGATGCAGGGATGAATGAGATAGGTGCAGGATGGATGTAATGGATGCTGGGAGAGATGTTAGGAGGGATGCAGGAGAGATAGGATGGGAGAGCTCCAGGCCAATGGGAAGGACACAGGGAAGGCTGCAGGGAGCCATGAGGGCTGCAGTGGAACCTCCCCAGACGGTTCCTCCCACCCCGTAGCAGGACTCTGGGGGAGTCAGACACAGAACTGGTGCCCAGAGCCCAAATGGAGCCAGGGATGGACACCACAGGTCCAGAGCCCTACGGACCGGGACAGAGCAATCCAGGCGCCGGGGTGGGAGGGGAGGAAGAGGAGGATGGCTCCGCAGGGAGCTGGCCAGGGCTGAGCCAGCCGCGAAGGAAGGGCCGGGCGGCCGCAGGTTCCTTTCCAATAGATACGGAGTGTTTTATTAGAGTCGAACCAGCTCACGGCATCTACAGCTGTACTCACGACCCGCAGAGAGGAGAGAGCGCACGCGCGAGAGGAAAACACTGAAGAATTCCTACAGAGGATTTGTTCCAGTTTGCTCCCTCCGCGGCAGGAGCCAGAGGCTGTAAAAGAGGAAGACTGGAAAATTTCCCTGATGTGCTGGCTGGGCCCCGCCGGCGCCGCCTCGGCTCTTCGGGGGGTTAGGGGGAGTGGTGATGGTGCTGCTGCAGGGCTGCGGCCGCTGGCAGAAGATCCTCCCGCCCCTGGCTTGGGGTTGGATGTTTGCAAGGCTCCCTCCCCTCTCCCAGCAGGGTTTTGGGGCTCCCTTGGCCAGTCGGAGCTTCCCCGTGGGGGGGATGGAAAGGACAGAGGCGGGGCGGGGGGGGTTAGGTTTGGGAGCGCACAGCTCAGGGGTTCGTAGGGGTGCTGGGGGGGGGGCATTGGTGCCCTTCATCTCCCCACGCTTGGGGGCGGGGAGCAGGACCCTTCACCTCCTCCTCCTCCTCCTGTCAGGGTCACAACCAGAGCTGCCACCCTGCCTGGGGCTGGCACATGGGGACAAGCTGGGTTGCAGAGAGCCACTGGCATGTCCCCTCCTTACCTGTTCACCCCATTTCTAATGGGCACCACAGAGGGCGAGTGGTGGCTTTGCCAGCGGAGCAGGGGCTGGGTGGGACACCCAGAGGCTGGCAGCCAGCCTGCCCCAGTTCCTGGAGGTGTTTCTCCAAGGGCCGGTGAACCCTCAGCCCACAGCTGAGGTTTGGGTGTTGGGTTTGGGAGATGACCCTGGAGCTGCTCTGCTCACATCTGTGCCCTCCCAGCACCTCTGGCTCATCAGGCTGCTGGCTAAGGAGACCTTCACATCGGCAGCCAAGCTGGAGCCCAAAGGATGCCCTCCCCAGCCCCAGCTGGCTGGCAGGCAGTGCCAGGCAGGCCTGCCAAAGCCCAGCCTTTCATGCGGGGGCCACAGGTTAATCCAGCAGCTGCCCTCCCACCCAGCCAGGCTCAGCCCCAGCGTCCTGCTCCAGCCGCCTGGAAAACCTGGAGCCGAGGGGATGAAGCCCCCCGGGATTGCCCTTGGTGCCCGGGGGGGGCTTTCTTTTTTGGAGAATCAGCAGAGTCTTGCACAGGCCAAGCCCCCCCTGCCTCTGCTCCATAATGACCACTAAAGAGCTGCCGCTGGCCCCCGGCCGGAGGCGCCCGGGGCTGCCGCCCAGGGTGGGGTAGGACGTGCCGAAGCCGGAGGTCGGTTGGATGTGGCCCCAGGGGTGGAAAATCACCACCGTACCCCCTCAGCGCAGCACTCTCTCTTCCTGGGGGTGACAGCTTGGTCCCCACCACAATCGGGTGGGATGAGTGCGTGCCAGGGCTGGCTCCACAGCCAGGACGAGCAGCATCAAACCTGCTGAGGTGACCCCCACCCCGGTGTTGCTTGATTTTGTTCATCCGTGGCTCAGCGCCTAGTTGGATCTGGGGGAGGCCCAAAACGGTTCGTGGTGCCCCTTGTCCCCTGGAGACACCCTGGGGACACCCTGGGGACACATCTGCAGGGGGTAGCCGGGGCTGGCATCACACACTCCAGCCAAGCCTGTGCTGAAGAAGCCCCTTCCTGCCCCTCCTCCCCTCTGCCCCCCACAAGGATACACTTGTGCTAAAAAAAGTGAAATCAACCCCCCAGAAAAGCACAGGGGGTCCCCAGCCACCTCTAATGAGAGGATTCCTGGGGGGGAGATGTCCCCAGTTACCCCCCCACCCCAAGGTCTCTGCTGAGCAGTTTGTTCCCTTGCTCTATGCTGGCCCACTCCATCCCACCCTCCCACCCCTCCCCAAGAAGAAGAAATCCTGCCCTCCCCCATCCCCACCCCCAAAACACCCCAGGAAGGGGCGGGAGGGCAGGGGGGGATGATCAGTCCCTCCCAGGCGATGCAAAGACTCAGTTGAGTTTTGGGTCCCCACTTTTCCCTGCTGCCAGCTCCACGCCAGGCAGCCCCCGGCTCTCTGCCACCTCCCCAGAGGTCCCTATCCTTCCTGGGCGAGGGGGTGCAGGTGGCATCTGGGGGGTGGGACGAGTGTGGGTGGGCCACAGTCCGGAGGATGGGGAGGCTGCGGCCGGGTGCTGGTGGGGTGTGGGAGGGGCTCAGAAGCCGAGGCTCTCGGAGCTGCTGCGGCTGTTGTAGCTGGGGCTGCGGCTGGGGCTGCGGGAGCGGCTGGGGGGGCTGCGAGTCCGGCTGCGGCTGCGGCTGGAGCTGGAGCTGGCATAGCTGCGGCTGCGGCTGCGGCTGTAGGAGCAGGAGCTCAGCGAGCTGGAGGACGAGGGGCTGGGCCGGTAGTAGGGGATGGGCCGCTTCCGAGCGCTGCGGAGGGAAAAGGGAAACTGAGGCGGGGCACTGGAGGCAGCCCAGGGAATGGGGGAAGGGGGCTGCCGCCGGCTGCTCCCAGCACAGCCGAGCATCCCCGTGAGGCTCAGAGCAGCTGCGAGGTGTCAGGATGAGGTCACCCAGCATAGAATCGTGGAATGGGTTGGGTTGGAAGGGACCTTCAAGCTCAGCCAGTTCCAACCCCCTGCCATGGGCAGGGACACCTCCCACCAGCCCAGGTTGCTCAAGGCCTCATCCAGCCTGGCCTTGAACACCTCCAGGGAGAGGGCATCCACAACCTCCCTGGGCAACCTGTGCCAGTGCCTCACCACCCTCACTCTCAGGAATGTCTTTCTAACATCCCTCACCCCCTCTCCAACCCTTTCCTCCTCCCCAGCCCCCCCGGGGGTGTTAGTCCTGGATTAGGCAGCGGCGAGGGCAGAAAGTGAGCAGGTTAATGTGGCTTTTGTGTGCCCCAGACACCAGAGAGTGAAAGCTGCTGAAAAAGAGAGGTTGAGGATTAGTGAGAGGTGAGCTGAGGCCTGCTGGAGCCTGAGGATGAGGAGGGACGTGGAGAGCACGGGGCTGGGGGAGACTCTGCTGGCAGTAGCACATGGAGCCGGTGCAGGAGCCAGCCCCCTGCTCCCTTGTCCCCTCCCGGTGTTAGTGAGGCTGATGAGAGACACAGGCCCAGCCCGGAGGTGCTTGGGTGCTGAGGGCACCTAAGGGGGTGAGAAGACACAGAGAGGTCCAGGAGGAAGAGGAGGAGGAGGAAGGGGGGAGGTTACCCTGGGAGCCAGGCTGGCGGCGATGCTCTCCGAGAGGGACCTTGGGATGAAATGGAAAAGGAGAAGTTGGCATCACTGAGGCAGGACCACATGGTGATGGACCCGGGGTGGCAGGGGGTGACATGGGCTGGGGACAGGGCAGGAGGGTGAGGAAAAGCCCTGGGGCTCCTGGCTGGGCTACAGGGCAGGATAAGGGGGGGCTGGGGGTGGTTTTTTTTCTGTGGCTGCCCTTTCACTGCAGCATCCTCCAAGCCTGGCAGAAGTGGCTCTGCTCCTCCTGAGCCCCAAGCAGAGCTGGGTCTGCTGTCCCCACCCATTCCAGGGATGGATGACAGGGATGGGGACCATGTCCTGCAGCTGAGTCCAGTCACCTTCCTGAGGACATCCCAGCAAAATCCAGCTGTGGGCTGGAGCAGGAGGGATGCATAACCAGCAGGTGGTACCTGGCTGAGAACTTCTCCTCTGGACTGGGGGCAGCTTTCCCAGCCCATGCTCTTTATGTCAGGAAGGGCTTTGGGAAGCTCTGACCCACAGGCTGAGCAGTGATTTCTCTTGTCCTCCCTCCTGGACAGCTTCAGCCCAGCGTAGGCAAAACCAACTCCCTCCCACAGGGGTGCCAGAGCTGATTCCTGCACACCCAGCCCCTCCACCCCACAGCTTGGTCTCTCAGTAGATAGCAGGAGAGACAAATAGGTCAGGAAGGAGCAATCTCAGCTGGCTGCCAGCTGCATGCTAACGAGCTGCTAGATATGCAGGGGCTGTTCCCTCTGTCAGGAAACACTGCCCAGAGCCTGAGACAACAGCAGCTTGAGGAGGAGAAACCAGCTTTTGGAGAGCAGGGCAGGGACAGGCTGGCAGCCCTTTGTCTTGCTGGGATGTGCACAGGCCTGTTAAAGGGAATTCTTGAGTTTGTGCCTCACAGTGGGAAGAGATCCAAAGGTTGTAACGTGGGTGGCAGCCTGGTTACCCGTCAGACTGAGGCAGGTGATTGGCACAGCTGTCATCCTCAGGGCTAGCTGGCTGGCCACTGGGCTCCTCATCTCTTTCTCTGTCCTTTCACCTGTCTGTCCATCCATCCATCTGTATATTTGTCCATCCATCCCTTCATCCATCCAACCCTCTATCCATCCATCCATCCATCCATCCATCCATCCCTTCATCCATCCATCCCTCCATCCATCCATCCATCCATCCATCCATCCATCCCTTCATCCATCCATCCCTTCATCCATCCATCCATCCATCCATCCATCCATCCATCCATCCCTTCATCCCTTCATCCATCCATTCCTTCATCCACCCATCCATCCCTTCATCCACCCCTTCATCCCTTCATCCCTTCATCCATTCATTCCTTCATGCATCCATCCATCCCTTCATCCATCCATCCATCCCTTCATCCATCCATCCATCCATCCTTCCATCCATCCATCCTTCCATCCATCCATCCATCCTTCCATCCATCCCTCCGTCCATCAATCCATCCATCCATCCATCCATCCATCCATCCATCCATCCATCCATCCATCCATTCATCCATCCATCCATCCAATCCCTCCATCCAGTCCATCCATCTCTCCATCCATCCATCTACCATCCATCATGGCTGGCTGGAAGCGGAGCTCAGTCCCTGCCCGTGTCAGTGGCCATGCCAGAGGCCTCCCCGCTGTTGAGGACCCACCTGGTGATCCTCCTGGGCTCCATGAAGCTGGGGGAGTCTCTCCTCCTTTTCCTGATGGGGGAGTAGCTGCGGGAGCGGCGCCGGGCGCGGGCGGGATCCGGCTCCCCGTGGCGTGTTCGGGGCTCGTTGTCCTTCTCTCTGCACCACGAGGAGCAGGAAAAGCACCAGGGGAGTGGGTCGGGGGTCCGGGGTGGGCTGCAGGGACAGCCTGTGCACCGAGTGGCACAGCTCCACCCCGGGCCGATGCTTCCAGTGCCACCGGTACCTGTAACCCCCTCCCCAAGCCCCAGGGAAGCCAGGACCACCCTCAGCCGCGGATGCCCTCTGAGCCCATCGCCGGTGCCCCTCACCCCGCCGTGCCCCCCGGGGCTGACCTGCTGGCAGGTTTTTTGGGCGAGGGCGAGCGGGAGCGGCTGCGTCCTGCCCGCTTCTCCCGGGAGCGGGAGCGGGACTTGGAGAGGGAGCCGCTGGAGCTCCAGGAGCTGCTGCGGGGGCCCGGGCTGGGCGAGGGACTCTTCCTGCGCTCCGAGGCGTGCCGAGAGTGCTTGGCTGACGACTCCGAGCTGCTGTTGGGCCGGCCCCGCTGGTGCCTCTCCTTCACCCTGCCAAGGCAGAGCGCAGCACCTCCTCTCACCTCGCCCACCGCGGCTGGCAGGGTGTCCCCGTGGCAGCCCTGCACCCAGGTTCCCCTGAGGGCGCAGCGGGCACACCTCTGTGACCCCAGTGTCTGGCTGGGCTGCACCCCTGGTTGTAAAGCACGGGACACATCCCTCGGGATCCTGTGTTCAGCTAGGACAGTGCCCTGCGGGGGCCTTCCCCACAGTGCCCTGGCATTGACCCACTGCAGCTCTTCCCTATTCCCATCCCTGTCCCCAACCCGATCCCCACCCATATTCCCGTTCCCATCCCCATTCTCTGCTCCCATCCCTATTTCCGTCCCAAGCCCTGTTCCCATTCCCACACCCACCTTCATTCCCCTTCCCACCCCATTCCTGTCCTCATTCCCAATCCCATTCCTATCCCCATCTCCATCTGCATCTCTGTCCTCACCCCCAGCACTTAAGCATCCCTGTCCTCATCCCCATTCCCATCCACATTACCTGTCCCCAACCCCATGACCATCTCTATCTTCATTGCCTATCTTCATCCCCATCCCTGTCCCCATCTCTGGCCCTACCCCAATCCTCATCCCTGTCCTCATTCCTGTCCCCATCCTTTGAGCATCTCTGTCCCTTTCATCTCCAACCCCCTCCCCATTCCTTGACCCCAGCCTGCTCTCCAGCTCAGTCCCCAGAGCTTTGGCTGGGTGGTACCAGGTTGCTCCCCGCGCATTGCACCCCAACATCTGTGACCATCTCCCACGCCCCACTAGGGCCCCCACGACCCCACCCCAGAGACCCCTTACTTCTTGGCATGGCCTCCGTGGTTCCTGTCAGGGCCGAGCGGCGGGTGGGAGCCGGCAGAGCCCTCCGAGTCACTGCTGTAGCCGGGGGGGCTGAGCGCAGCCGCGGGGGGCTCCCGGGGGGCCGGCGGCCGCCCCTTGCTCTGGCCGCGGTGTCTGGGTGGCGGCGAGGCGCTGCGGGAGCGGTGCCGGTGGCCGTGCTTGGCCCTCTCCGGCGTGGGCGAGCGGGGGCTGCGGGCACCGTGGCGGCCCCCACGGGGACGAGGGGACGCCGGCTCCGTCCTGGAGTGGGCCCGCGGAGAAGGGGACGCCGAGGCCGGCCTCTGGCAAAGGAGGGGAGAGAGAGAGAAAGAGAGAGAGAAGGAGGGGTGGGGGGAAAAGACGGAGGAGAGGGGAAGAAGAGAAGAGAGAAGGAGACAAGGGTTTAACGGGGGCAGCGTGGCCGGGGCGCGGCTCACAACGTCAAGGCACACCGCGTAAGGCAGGCTACACAGACGCTACTCTGCTCCTTCCTCTCGCCCCTCACAACGTGGGTCATGCAAACCTCCGCATGCAAAACGCCAAAGAAAAGAATGGAAATCAAACAAACGAACAAAAACAAACAAACAAAAAAAAAAACCAAAAAAAACAACCCAACAGAAAAGGTGGAGGTGGGGAGGGTGGGCTGAGAGCCTGAATAAATAAATAAGCAAATAAATAAGTAAACAAACAAACCAAACTGAAATCCAAGAACACCCCCTCCAAAGTTGCTGGGGAGGGAGAGCTTGATGGGAAAGAAACAAACACACACACCCCTCCTCCCCCCCCTCCCCAAAAAAAACACCTGGAGAGGGGAGAAAGCAAACCCCCAGCACCCACCTGCCCCAAGAAAGGGGAAGGGAAAAGGGGGCAAAACCCAAACGAAGGAAGGGAAATGGGGGGGAGAAGAGATGAGAGGGAAAAGAGGGAAAAACCCAAAGGAAGGGAGGGAAATGGGGAGGAGAAAAGATGAGAAGGAAAAGGGGGAAAAACCCAAAGGAAGGGAGGGAAATGAGGGGGAGAAAAGATGAGAGGGAAAAGGGGGAAAAACCCCAAAGAAGGCAGGGAAATGGGGGGGAGAAAAGATGAGAAGGAAAAGGGGGAAAACCCCAAAAGAAGGGAGGAAATGAGGGGGAGAAAAGATGAGAGGGAAAAGGGGGAAAACCCCAAAGAAGGGAGGAAATGAGGGGGAGAAAAGATGAGAAGGAAAAGGGGGAAAACCCCAAAAGAAGGGAGGAAATAAGGGGGAGAAAAGATGAGAGGGAAAAGGGGGAAAAACCCCAAAGAAGGGAGGAAATGAGGGGGAGAAAAGATGAGAGGGAAAAGGGGGAAAAACCCCAAAGAAGGGAGGGAAATGGGTGGGAGAAAAGATGAGAGGGAAAAGGGGGAAAAACCCCAAAGAAGGGAGGGAAATGGGTGGGAGAAAAGATGAGAGGAGGGATGGTGGAGAGGGAGGAGCAGGGAGAGTAAATCAGGCTGAGCCAAGGGGATGGGGGTGGGCTGGGGGCGATGGGGCTGCATGCACAGATATGGAGAAATATGTTGTGATGCAGGGGGGCACAGGGAGGAGAGTCTGGAGCTCCAGGCAGGGAACGAGAAGAACAGCACAGAGTGAGGATGAGAAGGGATGGGGACGAGGCAGGGAGGTGAGGGTGAAGGGTGAGAAAGTGAAAAGAAAGCCAACCAAGAAAGAAGGAGGGGGCAAGTAGGGGCAAAAAAAACCACAAACCGTCTAACTCAACTGAGAAGGGGGGAAAAAAAAGAAAGGTAACAATGAAAAAAAATTTTAAAAATAAATTAAAACCAACAAAACCAAAGCAAAACTTCACAAATGTCCTCGTCACTGAGATAAACGAACGTCTCTGAGCTCGTCCTGGGCCACGCAGCCAGCTGTGAGCAGTGACTCTGCAGGGAACTGCTAAGTCCTCATCAAGCACTCAACACAGACTTTGCTTTCTGCATCCTTTCTCTCTCTTTCCTCTTTTTCTTTTTAATTTTTTTTAAATTTTATTTTTTTTATTTTCCTCCGTTATATATTTTCGATTTATTATTATTATTATTATTATATTTTTTTTCTCATTTGTTTGTTTGTTTGTTTGTTTTAAGTCCCTCTTGGTTAACATCCACTTACCAAAAAAGTGGCATTTCCTCCTTTAGTAGGTAAGGTATGAAGAGAAGGGAAAAGCGGGGCAATATAAGTGCATCATTAGATTCACAAAAATGCAAGAGAGAAAGAAAAGAGCAGGAGAGAAGGAGGAGAGACAGAGACAGAGCCAGAGAGAGGAGAAATAAAACAAACCGACTCCCTTCTACCACGAGGGGGCAAAACCTTGGGCTGCTGAAAGCGGGGGGCGGGGAGAGGTTTTGCCTGCCCCCCGGGGTCCAGCAGCGGCTTCCCGGCAGCTGAGCTCCTCTGAGCCCCAGCCACTGCCTGGGGTTTGTTCCCTATCTTTGCCAACACCACTGGAACAAAAAGATAGGTGGAAGTGGTTCTTGCACCAGCAGCCCCGGGTTGAGCTGGAAAATCCCAGCTGACAGCCCAGTGCCAGGTCCCTGAGCATCCCTGGAGGGGTAAATCCTGCCCGGAGCAGTGCTGAGCCTGGCATCTAACAGGGTTCAGGGGACTGAGGTGGTGTTGGGATTGTGCCACCACACCTGGGGTTAAACTGGGGTCTGGTGACCCCAATTCCCTGCAAGCCCCCTTGCCCCTGACACACCTGGTGGGTTAATCCTGGAGGATGAGGTTCTCTCATCCCACTCCACTGTGTCTTAAATGACAGTTTTTACCCCCAAAAAGAGAAGTGGGCGAGATGCTGGGTGGGAGCTGGGGACCACAGCTAAGATGCTTCAAAGGGACACGAGGCCACCACATCCCCAAGCATCCCAAAGTATGTGTGGGGGTCATACAAACCACTCCACACCCTGCAGGTGGCTGGCCCCCATCACCTCCTTGTCCCCACAGATAAGCCAACCCTTTCAGCAAGCTGGAGGCAAAATAGGGGGGATTTGGGGTTTTTACTGAACAATCTGTTCCTGGTGTGAATGGGGGGAGGCTGGAGATGACAGCCAGCCCTGCCCAGGGGACACAGACCACTCTGAGGGGCTATGGCAGGCCTGGAACGTGGGGTTCAGCTGAGCCAGCATCCAAGCAGGGCAATAATGAAAGCAGAGATGAAGAAGATGAGGATGAAGAACAGAGGAAAGGGGTTCCTCTTTCCCAGGGTGGCATTTAGATACTGCCCTGGCTGCAGGGTGCTCTCCTGAGCCCTGGGGCAGGGCCACAGGGGTCTCCTGCCCAGGTGTGCAGGAAGGTGGCAAAAGGAACAGCATCCCAAATGAGTCCAAATGGGAAAAGGCCTGGCCAAAAGGGGAAAACCCTCTCTGGGGAATTGTGGGGCTGGGATGGCTGGAGGTGGGACAGCCCAAGCTGGGATGGTTGGAGCTGGGATGGTCTGAGCTGTGACACCATCTCCTGCCCCTCAGGGTCCAGAATGCCCAGGCCCTGTTGGGGCATCTCAGTGAATGCTGAACATCTCAACCTGGCCAGCCCTCAATAATTTTCCTGTGTCACTTTATTTTTGTCCACCACAGCCTGAGGAAGGGCTAAACCCAACTTCATTTCTCACCCATCCATCCACCCTGACCTGTGCTGAGCCCAGGATCTGCTGCTGCTCCCACCCCGGGGCTCTGGCCCCTGCCTTTATTTCTCCCTAACTCTGTTTGCCTTGTTCTGTAGTGGGGGTGGCTCAAAGGGAGCAACCAGCCCCAACCTTTGGCTGGAAACACAACTTGGAGGGCCTGGAAGACACAGAAATGCATTCTACTGACAGCATGAGGAGATGGGGAGAGAAAAAAAAAAGGGGGGGGGGGGGGCAAGAAAGAAAAAGCAATACGTGGACAGGGTGTTAGAAAGAAAAAGAAAGAGAAAGCAAGAAAGAAAGGAAGAAAGGAAGAAAGAAAGGAAGAAAGAAAGGAAGAAAGAAAGAAAGAAAGAAAGAAAGAAAGAAAGAAAGAAAGAAAGAAAGAAAGAAAGAAAGAAAGAAAGAAAGAAAGAAAGAAAGAAAGAAAGAAAGAAAGAAAGAAAGAAAGAAAGAAAGAAAGAGAAAGAAAGAAAGAAAGAAAGAAAGAAAGAAAGAAAGAAAGAAAGAAAGAAAGAAAGAAAGAAAGAAAGAAAGAAGAAAGAAAGAAAGAAAGAAAGAAGAAGAAAGAAAAAGAAAGAAAGAAAGAAAGAAAATAAGAAAGAAGAAAGAAAGAAGAAAGAAAGAAAGAAAGAAAGAAAGAAAGAAAGAAAGAAAGAAAGAAAGAAAGAAAGAAAGAAAGAAAGAAGAAAGAAAGAAAGAAAGAAAGAAAGAAAGAAAGAAAGAAAGAAAGAAAGAAAGAAAGAAAGAAGAAAGAAAGAAAGAAAGAAAGAAAGAAAGAAAGAAAGAAAGAAAGAAAGAAAGAAAGAAAGAAAGAAAGAAAGAAGGAAAGAAAGAAGGAAAGAAAGAAGGAAAGAAAGAGAAAGAAAGAAAATCAGAAGAGGAAGAGAAGAGCATAGTTTTGCAGCTACCCAGGGAGACCAAACAGACCCAAAAACTCATATATAGCCACCAAAAAAAAAAAAAAAGAGACAAAATGAGAGAGGTGGAGAAGGAAGAGCGAGAAATAAAGAAGGAGAGAGAGAGAAAGAGAAAGGAAGGAAGAGAAAAAAAAAAGAACATTAAATCAAGCTACGGTGCTTTTCAACAGGCTCATCTGCAGAAGTGAACGTGCAGAGGTGGACAAAATACCTACCTTCGGAATTGGCAGTGACGGGAAAGCGAGAATCAAAACCAACAAAACAACAACAAAAAACCACAACCAAAAAGAACAAAAAAAATCACAAAAAGAAAAACAAAAAAAAAAAAGGAAAAAAGAAAAAAAAAAGAATAATCTCCGCGGGTGGAGGGCAGAACGGGAGAGAGACAAGGACGCTTTTAGTACGGCGCTCCCCACCCCTCGCTAAAACCCCTCCTTGCTTCCACCACTCGGCTTCGGCGCTCAGGAGGAAACGGCCTTTAATCGCCCCGGGTTTGGGGGGGAGGGCAGGGGGAGGTTGAATGGCAAGGTCGTGGCCGCTGGCCAAGCAGGGGTGGCCCCCGGGGGTGGAGGTTTGCTCGGTGGCTGTCACCCGGCTGCGTGTCGGTGGTTCAAAAAGGCTCTACGGAACGCGGCGGAGCACCCACCCCAGCCCCACCCCACCCCCGGCGGCATGCAGGGAAAGGGGGTGGGTGGAGGTGGGATGTGGGCAGGTGGGAGGTGGGTTGCGGGGGGCGGCCAAAGGAAAGCAGAGAGGAAGAGGGGTTGGAGAGGGTGTGGAGGGGGGGAGGAGGAGAAAGGAGCCAGGAGGAAAGCTGGGGGAGGCAACAAGGATGGATGGAAATGGGAGAGGGGATTTAAAAGGGAAGGGAACATTGTGCAACACCCAGGTACACCTCTTCGTCCGGGGGTGCTGAGGGGGCACGACTCACCCAGGGGACGGGCTGAGTCCATAGCTTTTGGGGGAGTCAGGGATGAGGATGCTCAGCACCCATCCTGCTGGGATGCAGGATGAGGCCACCCAGAGGCGGGATAGCTGCAGGGTGATCAGCTGAGTCCAGAGTGTTTGAGGTGGGAAACTGGGCACCAAGGATGCTCAGCACCCATCCTGCTGGGATGGCTACAGGATGGTCAGCCGAGTCCAGACCATTTGGGGTGGGAGTTGGGTACCAAGGATGCTCAGCATCCATCCTGCCTGGATGCAGGATGTGGGCACCCAGGGACAGGATGGCTGCAGGGTGCTCAGCTGAGTCTAGGAGCACTTGTGGTGAGGGGGTTGGGTATCAAGGATGCTCAGCACCCACCCTGCTGGGATGCAGAATGCAGGTGCGCAGGGGTGGGATGGCCACAGGGTGCTCGGCTTGGGGGGGGGGGCAGATAACACAGTACCCAAAGGCCTCATCCTGCAGCCGAGGAGGAATAGCATCCCCAGGGCAGCAGGGGAGGCCAAGGGGCAGGAGCTAATTCAAGGGGGCGTGGAATTGGGTGCAGAGCTGCTGGGTTCTCTTCCCTTTTAAATTCCTTGTTGAGAACACAGGGGATGGAAACACAACGCTCAGCGCTGGGGAACGCTCAGAAAACACAGCTGCTTTTTGTTTGTCCTTCTTCTTCTCCACATTAACACACACAAAAGCCAAAAAAGTTCTAGAACAGCACCACGACAACAGGGGGGAAAGGGGGATGGGAAAAAAATAATGAGAGAGAGAAAGAAAGAAAGAGAAAGAGAGAGATCGTTTGCATTTCTGTACAGCACAAGGGAAAAAGAAAAGAAACCATGAGAAAGGAAAACTGAAATAAGGAGGGGGAGGGGAAGGGGGGTGGGGGGAGAAAAAAACCAGCACATTTCATTGCCCTTCCCTCCCCCTCATCCCTGCTTCTGCTTGAGCAAGAAATGGAAGTGTATATTACCGTTTGGGTTTGTGTCAAATGGGAGGCTAAAGAAAAACACAGATGGGATTAAAAAGAAAAGGAAAACCCAAAAACTAGAAACCAGAGAGAGAAAGAAGAGAAAGAAAGAAAGAAAGAAAGAAAGAAAGAAAGAAAGAAAGAAAGAGAGAGAGAGGAAGTTGTCGAGACAAGTCCCACTGGTGCCGGGGAGCCGAGGGAGCTCGGCAGCCTGGGCGATGCTGGGTGCTGGGGGTGCTGGGCAGGGGGAGAGCAGGGTGAGCTGGGTGCCTGGGGGGTTGGTGGGCAACCCCCTTGGCACCCAAACTTCCCCTCCCTCCCCCATACACACACACACTCTGCCCCAGCCAAAACCACAGGGAAGAAGAAAGCAGAGGAGGTGCCCCCAGAGGTGGGCAAGGTGCTGGGCTGGTACTGGGGAGGGCAAAGAAGATGTGGATATAGGGTGGGGGGCTCCTGGCCTCATTTTCTGGGATGCCCCTGGCCCTGCAGGTGTGAGGGTGTCAGTGCTGGGTGCTGCCAGCCCAGGAGCATCCCTGCAGCACCTTGCCTGTAGGGATAAAGTCCCCTGAAGCAAGCAGGGACACGAGTCCCCCATTAGTGGGGTCCCCCAGCACACTGCCTTCACTCAGCCCTGCCTCCAGCCCCCTGCTAGCTGGAGCGGGCTCCTGGCCACACTGGCACTGGTTAAACTGGGGCTGACCCACTAGTCCTGCTGGGTTTGGGGCTTTGACCCACTCAGTGCCAGGAGCAGCCCCTCAGGCTTCACCAGGACCCCAGGACACCAAGGCAGAGCCAGGGAGACTTTTAGCCCCAATGTCACACACTGTGGGGGGGACCTTGAGTTCCAAAACTCTGAGCACCCAGCACCAAACCCTCCCCAAGCCCTGCTCTGGCTTAACACCAGTCTCCAGACTGGGTTCTGGGGTCCTGAGCACTGGTGCTGGCACCTTGGTGCTGGGGAGGGGTGAGACTGGTGGGAAAAGGAGAATTTTCCAGCCTTACCCATTCCTTGGCTCTCTGGGTTCAATTCACTCCCCAGGAGGTGCTGAACCCACTGGTGACCCTGGCAGGTGACACTGGCCTGCCAAGCCATCATTCCCTGGGGGTGCCATCTGCAGTGATGGGTGGGCTCTGGGGGATGGATGACTTTGCCCCCAGGTGATGGGCTGGAGCCCTGCACCCAGCACAAGGCTGATGGGGGCTGAAATCCTGCACCCAGCACAAGGCTGATGGGGGCTGGAATCCTGCACCCAGCACAAGGCTGATGGGGGCTGAAATCCTGCACCCAGCACAAGGCTGATGGGGACTGGAGCCCTGCACCCAGCACAAGGCTGATGGGGACTGGAGCCCTGCACCCAGCACAAGGCTGATGGGGACTGGAGCCCTGCACCCAGCACAAGGCTGATGGGGGCTGAAATCCTGCACCCAGCACAAGGCTGATGGGGACTGGAATCCTGCACCCAGCACAAGGCTGATGGGGGCTGGAGTCCTGCACCCAGCACAAGGCTGATGGGGACTGGAGCCCTGCACCCAGCAGAAGGCTGATGGGGGCTGAAATCCTGCACCCAGCACAAGGCTGATGGGGACTGGAGCCCTGCACCCAGCAGAAGGCTGATGGGGGCTGGGTTGGCAGAGTGCCTCCTGCACCCCACATCTCCCCCTTGTGCCCCGACCGGGCGAGGGGGAAGCCGAACGAGCAGGGAACGAGGGGACAGGAGGAGAGCCGGGGTCCGGGGAGTCCTGCAGAGGGAGGAGAAGGAGGAGGAGGGAAGGGAGGGAAGCCAAGGGTGATCCAAGAGAAGCCTACGTACATCCGCGGGCTCCGGGAGGGCGGCGCCGAGGCTGTGGCGGCCGTTCTGGGCGCTGCTGCCCTTGTGCCCGTTCTGGTGCGGCGAGGCCGAGCGGCGGGGCGAGGGCGAGGAGGGGCTGCGGCTGGAGCGGGCGCTGCTGCCCTTGGGGGCATCCTGCCGGCGCTTGGGGCTCAGCCTGCGGGCATAGCACCCTCAGCATACGGCCCCAGCCCAGCGGCACCTGCCCTCCGTCCCCGAGGGTTCTCATCCCAGGGACACCTCTGGCATCCTTGCCTTCTGTGCCACAAAGGCTCTCACCACGGGGACGCTTCTGCCACCCACTTCTCTGCCTTCCACTCACATCGGGGGACAGCTCTGCCACCCATCTCCCTGCTTTCTACCTCTAGCAGTCCCCATCATGGGGACATCTCTGCCACCTGCCTCCCTGCCCTCCACCCACAATGGCTCCCGTCCCAGGGACACCTCTGCCACCCACCTCCCTGCCCTCCATCCCCAAGGCTTCTCATCCCAGGGACACCTCTGTCACCTGCATCCTTGCCTTCCATCCCCAAGGGTCAGCAGCATGGGAACGTCTCTGTCACTCACCTCCCTGCCCTTCATCCCCAAGAGTCACCAGCATGGGGACATCTCTGTCACCTGCTTTCCAGTCCTCCATCCTTAACAATCCCCATCCCAGGGACACCTCTGCCACCCATCTCCCTGACCTCTTCCCGCAAGGGTCCCATCACGGGGGCGGGTGGTGGGCATGGGTCCTGGGCTTGCCCCTACCTGCCAGGGGACTTGGAGCTGCTGTCGGAGGAGAGGGAGGCGCTGTGGGAGCTGCAGGAGCTGCGCCGGTGCGAGCGCCAGCCCGGGGACTCGCTGCGGGACCTGCAGAGAGGGTGGCCGGGGGCCGAGGGGCAGCTGAGCCACCACAGGGTGGGGGACAGGGGGGGACAGAGCCCTGCTCCCCCCCTAGAGACCCGGCCCCTCACCTCTTGCGCTCTTTGTTTCTCTCTTTCCGTTTGTTCTTGGGGCTTCGAGACCTGCAGGAGACCCCAGAGATGCAAAGCTAACAGTTGGGGGCAGCACCCGGGGGTGCTTCTCTGCCCCTCCCCCCCCAGAGCCACCCAGGCTGTGGAAGCAGTGATGGGGGTGGAGCTGCCTGGAGCTGGGCTCCACTGAGCTTCAAACCCGAGCAGGGATCCTCATTGGACTTGGGGGGGATGGGGGGGGAGGGCTTCGGGGCTTGCCACAGCTACTGAGTGTCATCCCTTCACCCCAGGGGGACATCTGGGGGCTGTGTGGGACCCCACAGTCACACAGAGTGACTCTGTGTCGCCTCCAGCGGTGGAGAATGCCCAGTGGTACCCCACTGGGGTGAAGAGGACACCCACCAGGCAAAGGAGAGAGGGACAGCACACAGGCAGCCCATGCTCACAGCCACTGCTCTGATGGGTCCATCCCGGTGGGCAGAGGGGATGGGGACAGCAAGAGGGCAGGGGGAAAGCTGGCAGCCAGGGCTGGTGGCACTGGGCTGGCTCCTGGCAGCTGTCACTCTCACCTGTGTCTTCTCCTCTTCCGTGACCCTGACTCAGACCTGGGGGATGAAGAGGAGGCAGTGATGGAGGCAGGCTCCTGGTGGGGAGCGAGGGGAAGGCAGCCCCAGGGGACAGGGGCCAAGGACAGGGCATGGCTGCTGGATGGGGCAGGTGACAGCTGCTGTGAGGAGCTGCAGGCCCCATGAAGAGCTGTCAGCAACCAGTCCTGTTCTTGCCCCCATCCCACTCGAACCCTAGGGTCTGGGCAGCCAACAACCAGCCTCAGTGTCCCCAGCCAGCCCCACTGTCCTCAGCCAGCCCCACTGTCCCCAACCAACCCCACTGTCCTCAGCCAGTTGCACCGTCACAAACCAGCCCCACTGCCCTCAACCAGCCTCACTGTCCTCAGCCAGTTCCATTGTCCCCAACCAGCCCTACAGTCCCCAACCGCCTCCACTGTCCCCAGCCAGCCCCACTGTCCTCAGCTATTTCCACTGTCCCCAGCCAGCCCCACTGTCCTCAGCCATTTCCACTGTCCCCAGCCAGCCCCACTGTCCCCAGCCCAGCGTGGTGTCCACCCTACCTGTCACGTCTGTGTTTCTTTCCAGCCTTCTTTTTCTTTTCCTTGCGGATGGGTGAGGAGCTGTCGCAGCTGAGGGTGAGGGGGAAAGTGGGTGCCCTTGACTGGGGAGCAAGGGACTCCCCCATTCCCAGTGGCCCAGTGTCCCCTCAGCACCCTGCTTCCCCAGGACCACTCATGGAATTCATGGAGACAGCATGGAAGAGATTCCCTGGAGGGATTTGGGGTGGAGGACACAAAGGGCTCTGGGGGACTTTGGAGCTGGAGCCCCTGAATCCTGCTGGGGCTCACTGCTGACCTGTGGGCTCCACAGCCTCCAGCAGGAGATGGGGTGGCCAATTCCCTCTGGGACTGCAGAGATGGGGAGTGGGTGGTGGAGGCTAGCCCATGCCCCATGGCCTTGCATGCCTGCTGTGGGGTCCCCCAGCCCCCCAGCCTGGTGAGCACTCACCTGCGCTCCGAGCCAGGTTTCCTCTTTTTGCTGCCATGGGGAAGGCAGAGAAGAAAGGGACATTAGGGACAGCATCCTGGCCAGTGGGTAGACAGAACCAGACCCTCTGCCCAGTGCTGTGCCCTGTGGCATCCAGCTCCTTCCCAGCAAGGGCAGGGCAAGGTCCCAGCAGTGCATGCAGCTGGATGGGCTGGTGGTGAGTCCCACGGTGCTGTACGTGTGTGTGTGTTGCACCATCGGTGCATGCAGACAGGTTGCACCTCTTCAGGATGCACTTCTGGGGGTGTTTTGCACCCCAAAGAGGGGAGACTTTCCCCGGTGGAGCCTGGGGAAGGGCTGAGGTGGGAGAAGAGCTGCCCTCCTGGGACTGGGGACAGCACGGGGGCAGCTGGGGACTCACCGGCTCCGGCGGTGCCCAGATTTCTTTTTCTTTTTCTTCTTGGGTGGAGGAGAGGTGGAGCTGCTCGAGCGCCGTTTCAGCCTGCGGGAGAAAGCAGCAGGGGTCGGGTCGGGGTGGGGTGGGGAAGGGGTGGGGAAAGGGTGGCCGCCTGGCCAGGCTGTGCCCCGCACCTGTACTCGCGGTGGCTGCTGTCCTCCCGGTAGCACTCGGCCGAGCAGTCGCACTGCAGCAGGCAGCCCTCGCCGTAGTCGCCGTACTCCACCACGTACTCCTCCCCGTCCTCCCCGTGGTGGTTCTCGATCACACTGCCCAAGGAGGACACCCAGGGTTAACTCGGGGCTCCCCCCAGTCCCCATCTCCCACCAGAGCAGCCCAGGTACTCCTCCCCTTGGCTGAGACACCTGAAGGCTCTGTGGCCATTCAGTGGGACTTGGAGAGGCTGAGAGCTGGGCAGAGAGGAACCTAAGGAGGTTCAGCAAGGATGAGTGCAGAGTCCTGCACCTGGGCAGGAAGAATAAACTGCAGCAGGACAGGTTGGGAGGAGATCTGCTGGAGAGCAGCCCCAAGGAGAAGGACCTGGGAGTGGGGGTGGGTAACAAGTTCTGCATGGCACAGCAATGTGCCCTGGGGCCAAGAAGGCCAATGGGGTCCTGGGGGGCATTCAGAGGAGTGTGGCCAGCAGAGCCAGGGAGGTTCTCCTCCCACTCTGCTCTGCCCTGCTGAGGCCACACCTGGAATATTGCATCCAGTTCTGGGCTCCCCAGTTCAACAGGGACAGGGATCTGCTGGAGAGAGTCCAAGGGAGGGCTCCAAGGATGCTGAAGGGCCTGGAGCACTGCCTGGTGAGGAGAGGCTGAGAGCCCTGGGGCTGTGCAGTCTGGAGAGGAGAAGGCTGAGAGGGATCTGATCAATGTCTATCAATAGCTGAGGGCTGGGGGTCAGGAAGGAAGGAACAGGGACAGATTCTGCTCAGTTGCACCCTGGCATAGGACAAGGGGCAATGGAGATAAACTCCAGCACAGGAGGTTCCACCTCACCATGAGGAGGAACTTCTTCAGTGTGAGGGTCACAGAGCACTGGAACAGGCTGCCCAGAGAGGTTGTGGAGTCTCCTTCTCTGGAGACTTTCCAGCCCCATCTGGATGTGTTCCTGTGTGACCTGTGCTGCATTCTGTGGTCCTGCTCTGGCAGAGGGGTTGGACTGGAAGATCTCCAGAGGTCTCTTCCAACCCCTAACATCCTGTGAGCTGTGATCCCATCTTCCCCATGGTGGTTCTTGAACACACTGCCCAAGGAGGACACTCAGGGTTATTTCTGGGCTCTCCATCTTCCACCAGAGCAGCTGAAGGGGGAGCCTGGGGCAGCTCAGCTGCAACTACAGGTGCTAGGGACATGCCCTCTGCCACTGCATCCCCAGGGGATCTTGGTTAGGTCACAGCACTTGAGGTCCCCAGGCAGGAAAAGCCCTGTGGTGGGAGTCTTCCTGGGGTCTCCTAGGGTATGCAGTCTGGATTGATGGTCTGAGGCCAATGGGATGAGATTAAACAAGGTGTAGTGCTGCACTTGGGCCACAACAACCCTGTGCAACCTTACAGGCTGGAGAGCTGCTTGCTGGAGAGGGACCTGAGGGTGGTGATTGATGGCCAGCTGAAGATGAGCCAGGGTGTGACCAGGTGGCCAGGAAGGCCAATGGTATCCTGGCCTGGATCAGGCACATTGTGGCCAGCAGGTCTAGGGATGGGATTGTCCTCCAGTACTCAGCACTGGTGAGGCCACACCTTGAATCCTGGGGTCAGTTTTGGGCTCCTCACTCCAAGAAAGACATTGAGAGGCTGGAGAGGGTCCAGAGAAAGGCAACAGAGCTGGGCAAGGGTCTGGAGAACAGGGCTGGGGAGGAGCAGCTGAGGGAGCTGGGGGTGTTCAGTGTGGAGAAGAGGAGGCTGAGAGGAGACCTCATTGCTCTCTACAGCTTCCTGGAAGGAGGCTGGAGCCAGGTGGGGGTTGGGGTCTTCTCCCAAGAAACAGGTGTTAGACAAGAGGGAATGGCCTCAAGCTGCCCCAGGGGAGGTTCAGGTTGGACATTAAAAACAATTTCTTCCCATTAAGGATTCTCAGGCACTGCCCAGGCTGCCCAGGCAGGTGGTGGAGTCACCACCCTTGGAGGGGTTAAGAGTTGTGTAGATGTGGTGCTGAGGGACCTGCTTTAGTCAAGAACTTGGTGTCAGGCTGATGATTGCACTTGATGGTCTTTAAGGTCTTTTCCAATCCACACAATTCTGAGATTCTGGGATGCTTGGGGTGTTCTTGGGGCTCCTGTCCCCGAAGAAATCCCAGCTGGGCTGGCACAGGGACACCATGGGGCTGGGGACAACATTTCCCTGCAGGATCCAGCCCTGGCATCACTCAGAGCCCCTCCTGTCACTGCCCAAGGCTGGGGTCAGCCTGGGCATGCTGCAGGGCTGGATGAGGGTAAGGAGCTGGCAGGAAGCTGGCAGGATTCAGGTGATTGTCCACCCACCTCCAGGAGCTGCCTGGGATGAGCCAGGCTTTGAGGCCAGCACCCCAGTGTGCCACTGCCTCAGCACTGGAGCTTCAAGCAGGTGCTGGGTGATGTCCTCCCCCAGGCCAGGTGAGGTGGAGTAGAAGGACATCAGGCCTGGAGCCAGCAGGGTCTCCTCTCCCTCCTGAGGGACTTTGCCAGCATTAATTTTTTCCTGCTGCCATGGAAACCTGCAGGAGGTTGCCATTGACTACCAGGGCTGAGGGCAGGGCTTGGCAGAGGCCCAGCAGCTGGACTGGGCAAGGCTGGAGGCACCCAGGAGGCCTTGTCCAGCCTCTCCCTGCTACCTCCCACCCCTCTGGTCCTCCTGAGCCATCAGCCCCAGAAGCAGCATCAGACCCCAGTGGGAGCCTCTTGTTTGTACTCAGGGATGTCAGACAAGTCAGCACGGGAGGGTCACAGCCATCCAGGGGCTCTGGAGGGCCCTGTAAGGGATGGGCCATGCCTGGGGGGTGCTCAGCATCACACCAGCCCAGGCACTTGCTTCTAGGGGAGATATCTGAAGGGGACCTGCAGGAAGGCTGGGCAGGGGCTGTGAGGCTCCCAGAACAGGCTGCCCAGAGAGGTTGTGGAGTCTCCTTCTCTGGAGCCTTTCCAGCCCTGTCTGGATGTGTTCCTGTGTGACCTGTGCTGGATTCTATGGTCCTACTCTGGCAGGGGGTTGGACTGGAAGATCTCCAGAGGCCCCTTCCAACCCCTAACACCCTGTGCTCCTGTGCTCCTCTGTGGTTGCTGGCTGGTTAAAGGGCCTGTGGTGACAGGACAAGGGGCAGCAGTTTGAATCTGGAGCAGGGCAGAGTTGGACATCAGGAGGAAGTTCACAGTGAGGCTGGTGAGACACTGGAACAGGCTGCCCAGGGAGGTGGTGGAGGACTGGTCCCTGGAGACATTCAAGATCAGACTCAGCGTGGCCCTGGGCAGCTCTAGTGTGAGGTCCCTGCTGACTGCAGGGGGGTTGGACAAGATGCCCTTGGAGGCTCCCTTCCAACCCAATGCAATCTGTGAGATTTGCCTTCAGAATCCCAGTGAGGACTCCTCTGCCCTTCCCAGCCTTGCTGGGGCTGCTGGTGGAGCAGCACAGCTCCATGGAACCAAGTCCCTTGGCAGCCCAGCTGAGCTCCCAGCTCCAGATCCCTGGCATGTGTGGGCATCCCTGGGCTGCTTAACCCAATCACAGAATCACAGAATCAACCAGGGTGGAAAAGACCTCAGAGATCATCAAGTCCAACCTACTACCTAACACCTCCTGACAGCTAAACCCTGGCTCCAAGTGCCACATCCAAGCTTTTTCTGAACACCTCCAGGGATGGTGACTCCACCACCTCCCTGGGCAGCACATTCCAGTGGCCAATTACTCTTTCTGGGAAGAATTTTCTCCTCACTTCAAGCCTAAACTTGCCCTGGCACAGCTTGAGACTGTGTCCTCTTGTTCTGGTGCTGCAGCAATGATTTGGAGCAGAACCACACTGAGGCAGCATCCTCCCTGCCCACCATGATCACCCAGGCAGGTCTCAAGCTTCCTTCTGCACTCCTGGGCCCTCTCCAACTGCCCTGGCCGTGCCCCAAGGGCTGGAGCAGCCTCTCACCCAAGCATGGCCAGGGGGACAAAAGAGCAGAGGAGAGGAGTGGGATCATTCCCTGCTGGGCTCTGCACTCTGTGCCAGAGCCTGCTGCCAGCAGCTCCCTCATTAGCTGTGCCCAGCAGCTCAGGACAGGCTACTGCTGCCCTAATTACCCCTGCCCAGCACATGCTGCAGTTGGCTCTCAGTGCCACCAGCCTGGCCATCAAGCAGTGAGTCTGTGGGGACCTGGCAGTGTCACCAGGCTGTGCACACGAGGGGAGGGGAGCTGCAGGAGTGCAGAGGGGGCTCAGGTGCTCACACCTCTGCTGGCTGCCTCAGTTTTCCCCCTGGGAGTTCTGCAGCTGAGGCTGGGCTGTCTCAGCTGCTGTGGAAGGAGAGCAGCTGGTCCAGACTCACAGTGCCAGCAGCCAACCACCAAGCCCTGCAAGTCCAGAGAGGTGCTGGAGCTGGAGCTGGAGCAGGAGCAGGAGCAGGAGCAGGAGCAGGAGCAGGAGCAGGAGCAGCCCATGAGGTGTTTTGTTGAGCACCTTCCCAGCTGCAATCAGGGTTGTGGATCCTCAGAACCATGGAACTGATGAGGTTGGCAGAGACCTCAGAGCTCATCCAGTCCAAGCACTCACCCAGAGCTCACAGCCACACCACTGCTGCTAAGCCACTGCACCACAGCCCTCAGCACCACAGCCATCTGGATTTTAAACCCCTCCAGGGATGAGGACTCCACCACCTCCCTGGGCAGCCTGGGCCAGTGCCTGAGAACCCTTTCTGGAAAGAAATTGTTCCTGATCTCCAACCTGAAACTCCTCTGGCACAACTTGAAGTCATTTTCTCTCATCCTGTCACTTGTTGCATGTGAGAAGAGCCCAACCCCCACCTGGCTCCAGCCTCCTCTCAGGGAGCTGTAGAGAGCAATGAGGTCTCCTCACAGCCTCCTCTTCTCCAGGCTGAACACCCCCAGCTCCCTCAGCTGCTCCTCCCCAGCCCTCTTCTCCAGACCCTTCCCCACCTTTGTTGCTCTTCTCTGGACCTGTTCCAGCTCCTCAATGTCCTTCTTGGAGTGAGGGCCCCAAAACTGAACCCAGTACTTGAGATGTGGCCTCACCAGTGCCCAGTACAGGGCACAATCCCTGCCCTGCTCCTGCTGGTCACACTGTGCCTGATCCAGGCCAGGCTGCTGGTGACCTTTTTGGCCACCTGAGCACCCAGAGGCTCATCTTCAGCTGCTGTCAAAGTGAGAGTTCATTTCACTCCCCTCTTCAACCAGCCTCTTGCCCCCAGGACATCCTCTGACAGGGACATCAGCAGCTCAGGCTGCCTCAAGAGCCACCTCCTTTGGACCCAGCAGCTCCAGCTTTGCTCTCCTCTGCTCTCAGACTGCTCCTCCCAGCTCAGCTCCGTTATTTATAGCCCCCAGGCTAATCTCCACTGATTACCCTTCCTCTGGCAAAAGTGAGCCCACAAAGGTGACAGTCAGGAGCTGCCTGAGCAGCCTTAAAGCACCTCCAGCCTCCCATGTGCTCCTTACAGCACCAGCCCCAAGGAGCCTGCTGGAGAAGGTGGCCTGGAGATGACTCCTGGCCCCAGGGGCAAAGGGCACTTGTTAGCACCTTGGGCTTGATGCTGGCTGCTGGCCTGGGCAGGTTGCTGCTCCCCATGCCTTGGATTTTCCTGCCTGGAGGAGGACCCTGACCGCTTCCTGCTGCCCCACGGCTGGGCCCACAGCCGAGCTGTGGCCTTCTCTGCCTGGTGGAAGGGTGGGAGGAAGGCTCTCCTCCTCCTCCTCCTGCCTCCCTTGGCTGCAGCTGCCTGCCCCTCCTGAAGCATGAATATTCAGTGAACCTGCAGCAGCTATTCCTGTCCCAGGTGACCTGGATTCCAGCTGAGGGATGCTGCACACCGAGCCAGCCTGCTGGGGCATTCAGACATTTATCAGGCAGCTCAGTCACCACCAAGCCAGGGTGGGGACAATCCTGCACAGGGCAGGAGGAGGCAGTGGCATGTCCCCAGCAGGGCTTAAGTGCTTTGGATACCTAAGCTGGGGCAGAAGCAACCTCTCCCTGCCACCCCGGGGGACTAGGAGGAGGTGACACGGGGTAGGAGCTCCTTGGAGAAGCTTCTTCTGCAGGGCTCCTGGGGGGGTCACAGCAGCCTGATGGAGGCACAGCTCTGGGTCTGCCAAGGTGAGGAGCGAGCTCAAGTCCTGCCCATCCAGCCTGAGCCCCTGGGAACAGACTTCATTCCTATTATCAGGGATCATTACTGCAACACTAAGACTTCTGGGGCCACAGCACAGCACCCAACCTGCCAACCAGGAGCAGCTGAGCTGAGCTCCACGGGAGGAGCATTTTGCATGATGGACAAGGACTGGAAACCACTGCCCTTGCCTGGCTGAAGCTCCTCTGGGAAGAGCAGGAGAGGTGACCCAAAGAGGCAGGAGCAGGCAGAGGTGAGGAAAGCCAAGTGTCCTGACCTTCTGCACTTTGGTTTCACCATCTGGCACAGGATCATTGCAATAGTGACCTCTGTACAGCACCCTGAGGTCTCCAAAGGACCACTGCAGGATAACCTCCAGCCTCTCCAGAGGCAAATACTGACCAGAACATAAACCAAGCACCCAACCATTCATCCATCCTGACAACCAAAGAACCATCAAAACAACCAACCACCCAACCATTCATCCATCCTGACAACCAAAGAACCATCAAAACAACCAACCACCCAACCATTCATCCATCCTGACAACCAAAGAACCATCAAACCAACCAACCACCCAACCATTCATCCATCCTAACAACCAAAGAACCATCAAAGCAACCAACCACCCAACCATTCATCCAATGAACCGTTCACCCAACCACCCAACAATTGAACCAACCATCCATCTCTCCATCCATCCGTCCATCCATCTCTCCATCCATCCATCCATCCATCTCTCCATCCATCCATCCATCCATCTCTCCATCCATCCATCCATCCATCCATCATTCCATCCATCCATCCATCCATCCATCTCTCCATCCATCCATCTCTCCATCCATCCATCCATCCATCCATCCATCCATCCATCCATCCATCTCTCCATCCATCCATTCATCCATCCATCCATCCCTCCATCATTCCATCCATCCATCCATCCTTCCCCCCACCCCTCCATCCATCCGGGCCCCAGAGCTGTGCCCAGGTGGCAGTGCCTGACTCACACTTGGCGGCCGTGCTGGTCCTCCCTGGTGAGGACACCTTCCTTCTCCATCAGCATCTGCCGGAAGGTCCCCACCTTCTGCCGGATCTCCTCTTCAGAGTACCTGGGTGGGCAAAGACGTGGTCAGTGCTGCCATGGCTGGGCTGTGGGCTCCCCAGGGGGCTGCTGAGCACCTCCATACATTTGGGAGCCACATCACAGCTCACAGGATGTTAGGGGCTGGAAGGGACCCCTGGAGATCTTCCAGTCCAACCCCTCTGCCAGAGCAGGACCATAGAATGCAGCACAGGTCACACAGGAACACATCCAGATGGGGCTGGAAAGTCTCCAGAGAAGGAGACTCCACAACCTCTCTGGGCAGCCTGTTCCAGTGCTCTGTGAGCCTCACAGTGAAGAAGTTCCTCCTCATGTTGAGGTGGAACCTCCTGTGCTGGAGTTTCTCCATTGCCCCTTGTCCTATCCCAGGGCACAAGTGAGCAGAGGCTGTCCCTGTCCCTTCCTTCCTGACCCCCAGCCCTCAGATGTTTATAGACATTGATCAGATCCCTCTCAGCCTTCTCCTCTCCAGCCTGCACAGCCCCAGGGCTCTCAGCCTCTCCTCCCCAGGCAGTGCTCCAGGCCCTTCAGCATCCTTGGAGCCCTCCCTTGGACTCTCTCCAGCAGATCCCTGTCCCTCCTGAACTGGGGAGCTCAGAATTGGATGCAGTATTCCAGGTGTGGCCTCACCAGGGCAGAGTAGAGTGGGAGGAGACCCTCCCTGGCTCTGCTGGCCACACTCCTCTGAATGCCCCCCAGGACCCCTTTGGCCTTCTTAGCCCCCAGGGCACATTGCTGTCCCATGCAGAACTTGTTCTCCACCCCCACTCCCAGGTCCTTCTCCTTGGGGCTGCTCTCCAGCAGATCCCCTCCCAACCTGTCCTGCTGCAGTTTATTCTTCCTGCCCTGCTGCAGGACTCTGCTGTGGCCCCAGAGGCCTCAGACAGGGATCTGCTAGAGAGAGTCCAACGGAGGGCACGAGGATGATGAAGGGACTGGAGCACTGCCTGGGGAGGAGAGGCTGAGAGGTGGCATGGTGCCAGTCATTGAGGCCTGGAGGAGAGCAGGTCCTCCTGCTTAGTCCCCTGCCACCACCCTCGGTGCCCTCCTCCCCTCTCCCCCAGCAGCAGCTAGGCAGAGGAAAGGCACTCAGGAAGGGCTGAAAGAAGAGGCTGCCCATCAGGTTGCCATTTCCTGCACCCTGCCTCACGTTTTGGGGCACATGCCCGGCAAAGCTGCCCAGCAAACCTGCCCAGCGGTGCCAGCGTGGCAGGCAGTGGCGGCAGGCTGTGTGCCTGGCACCGCTGGTCCCGTTGGGAGCCTCCCTGCCTCGTCCCCAGGCTGCGGCGGGGCTGGCAGCGGCGCCGGCTCTGCACCAAGGCTGCTCGCTGGCGGCTCGCTGGCTGCTCGCTGACTCAGGCCGCTGCAGGGTCATTAACCAGACACTAATCACTCTGTCCCTGGCACCCGAGCCTAGCCGCGGCAAAGCTCCCTGCCCCAGCTGTCCCCGAGCTGTCCCCAGGGGGTAGAGGGGTGACAGAGCCGGGTGGGCAACCCTGTGCCACATCCCCGTGGCTGCCCAAGGGCATCCTCTCCTCCAAACACATCCCAACGGAGGCACGGGGTGGAGGCACCAGCGGTGATCCCAGCATCAGAGAATCAGGGAATTGTCAGGGTTGGAAGGGACCTCAAGGCTCAGCCAGTTCCAACCCCCCTGCCATGGGCAGGGACACCTCACACCACAGCAGGTTGCTCACAGCCACCTCCAGCCTGGCTGCAAAAACCTCCAGGGATGAGGCTTCCACCACCTCCCTGGGCAACCTGTGCCAGTGTCTCACCACCCTCCTGGGGAAGAATTTCTTCCTAACATCCAATCTGCATCTCCCCATTTCTAGTTTTGCTCCATTTCCCCCAGTCCTATCACTCCCTGACACCCTCAAAACTCCCTCCCCAGCTTTCTTGGAGCCCCCTTCAGATCCTGGAAGGCCACAGGGAGGTCTCCTTGGAGAGACCACCATCGAATCATCACCCCTGGGGACAGGGCAAAGGGATGTCCCAGGTCACCACCACTCTGGGAAGGGCTGGGGTCGAGGCTCTCTGTGTGTCCCTGGCCCACCCCTGCCCTCACATCCCATCAGCATCACCAGGAAACTGCCTGCCACAGCCTGGCAGTCCCCGGGGCTGGCACCTCACAGAGCACTTGCTGGGGATTGGGATGCCCCTTGTGGCATTCTGCATGTCCCTACGTGCCCCTGGGTGCCTTTGGGTGCCCCCTGGGTACAGAGGGGCACGTGGCAGCACCCCCACCCCCTCTGCAGTGCCCATGAATGGGAACAGGAGAAGAAGATAATTAATATTAACGAGCTGGTTAATTAACATTAACGAGTTGGGCTCCACAGGGCTCATTAACTCCTCACGCACCAGGACTGCTGCAGGAGGAGGGCACAGAGGCAGCTTCCCTTGGCCCTGCACCCTGGCTGAGCTCAGAGAAGCAGGCAGCACCCCCAAATGCTGCTCTGCACCCTGCCCTGGATGGTGGTGGCCCCAGGCAGGCAGAGTGTGGCCACCCTCTCCCCCCACTCCCCGAGGACAGAGCCTCTGGGGCACTGCATGGGTGCCAGCCAGCAGCAGCAGGAAGATGTCTGCCCAAGAAGGGCAGCAGTTGCTGCAGCACATTACACATGCAGCCAGTGCTCCTGGAGAAGGGACACCAGGCCAGCCAGGAGGTGACAGATGGGCCACCAAGGCTGGGCTCCACACAGGGGAAGGAGGGAGGAAGCCTCCCCTGCAGCCAGCACCCCTGTGCTGGAGGCAGGAGCAACTCCCACCCCATCCCCTTCTCTCCTGCACCCCCCAGCAGTGCTCAGAACCCTGCTGGAGAGAGCTGAACTTTGTGCAAACACAGGAGATGGGTTTGGGAAGGCCAGAAATGTCTCTGAGGCTTCTCTTCCAGGCAAGAAATCCAGGCTGCAGGCAGGGAGAAAGGCACAGGCAGCCTGGAGCAGGGACACAGGCAGGCAGGAGGAGCCTTCCATGCTCAGGGAGGACAGAAGGGAATGCTCCAATCCCTGCTAAATCTCACAGAATGGGCTGGGTTGGAAGGGACCCTCAAAATCATCCAGTCCTAACCCCCTGCCTTGGGCAGGGACACCTCCCACCAGCCCAGGCTGCTCAAGGCCTCATTCAGCCTGGCCTTGAACACCTCCAGGGAGGGCACATCCACAGCCTCCCTGGGCAACCTGTGCCAGTGTCTCCCCACCCTCACTCTCAAGAATTTCTTCCTCATCTCCAGTCTCAATCTCCTCTCTCCCAGCTCATAGCCATTGCCCTCATCCCCATCACAGGCTGTTTTCTCCCTCCTGCATTAGACCAGGAGATTCCCCTGGCCATGCAGGAGGCTTCTCCTAAGAGGTGGCATCTGCTCTGCTCCTGGGAGGACAGGACAGGGACAAAGCCAGGAGCAAAGGGAGGTAGAAGTGGCCTTGGGCTTGCTTTGGGGGCTGAACTGAAGCTCCCACACTCAACAGTCCCTCGCCCCCCCTGCTGTCACCCCCAGCCACCTCATGGGCCCAGAAACTCCCCCAAGGCCATGGGCAGGATGTGGCCCTCAACCTGGGCACCTCAGGGATGCAAAGTGGTTCCTGTGTAACCCTCCCAGCCCAGAACCCCCTCTGTGTGGGGGGGTATTCACCAAGCTGCCTGTGGTTATGATGTGGTTTGGCTCTCTGGCAGTCAGTGCTGTTATTAATATCATTATTAATAGCTTTATTAATAGCCCTAATAACAGCCCAGGCAATTACAGCAACCACAACAACACCCAGAGCAGCACTGCCAGTACCCACTGCAGCAGTGATAGTAGTAAGAGGCTGAGTAGGGCACAGGAGCCTGGCACAGGAGCCTGGCAGGAGGCTGTGGGCTCCCCACGGCATGGGGCCAGCCTCAGCTATTGCAAGCAGCAATTAGGCACAGCCAGCACTGCAGCCTGCCTGAGACAATCTCCTGCTAGCTCAGGCTCTGAATGAAAGCCTTGGCCAAGCCTTCCCTCAATCCATTTGCCTCCTCCCCAGCCAACAGCAGTCAGAGAATCACAGAATGGTTGGGCTGGAAGGGACCTCTGGAGATCATCCAGCCCAAGCCCTGCTCCAGCAGGGCACCCACAGCAGCTTGCCCAGGAGCACAATGCCCAGGGGGGGTTGGAAGCTCTCCACACAAGGACACTCCACAACCTCTCTGGCCAGCCTGCTCCAGGCCTCCAGCACCCTCACAACAAACAACTTTCTCCTCCTCTTCACATGCAACCTCCTGGCTTCCACTTTGTGCCCCTTGCTGCCCCTTGGCCTGGCCCTGGGCACCACTGACAAGAGCCTGGCCCCAGCCTCTTGCCCCCCACAGCTCCTTTAGCTCTTGCTGAGCATTGCTCAGCTCCCCTCTGGGGCTGCTCTTCTGCAGGCTCTCAGCCCCAGGGCTCTCAGCCTTTGCTCCTCACAGAGCTGCTCCAGGCCCCTCAGCAGCTCTGCAGCCTCCCCTGGACTCTCTCCAGCACTTCTCTGTCTCTCTTCAACTGGGGAGCCCAGAACTGGACCCAGCACTCCAGATGTGGCCTCCCTAGGGCAGAGTAGAGTAGGAGGAGAACCAAGTCTCCATCTCCCCTCCTGTGGTCAGGAATCTGCTGCACCCATCAGGGATTAGTGAGCTGTTGGGGCCATCAGGCTGCTCAGCTGGTGGTGGAGCAATGGCACAGCTTCAGCATGGCCATGGGGCTGGTGGGGATCAGGCTGCCCTCACTGGCCCCCAGTCCCTCCTGCTCACCTAGGCAGGGATGCTCTCCAGACCCTTGGGTTTCCTCCTGGCCCTTTTCTTCCCCAGGGGAGAGCAAAGGCTGAGTAGCAGCTTGTAGTGCTCAAGGGGGATTCTTTCACCCCAAAACTGGGAGAAGGAGGCAGGAGGAACTGAAGCACCAAAGCACCCCCACCTGGGGCTGAACCCCAGCTCTCCATCTCCCCAACACGAGAGCCAGAGATGGACCTCCTGCCATGCCAGGAGTGCAGGGCACAGGCTGGGTGGCACCTGTGAGCATCTTGCTCCTCCTGCCTGCCTCAGCTGGCCCAGCACAAGCTGGGAGCCCAGGGCTCCAAGGGAAGAGGTCAGAGTGAGCCTCCAACACCTGTGTGGGACACACTCCTAGCTCTGTGTCTCCTGGAGGGCTCAGAATGAGCCTCCAAGACCTGTGTGGGACACCCTCCTAGTTCTGTGTCTCCTGGAGGGGTCAGAATGAGCCTCCAAGACCTGTGTGGGACACACTCCTAGCTCTGTCTTCTGGAGACATCTAGAGGTGAGCCTCCAACACCTGTGTGGGACACCCTCCTAGCTCTGTGTCTCCTGGAGGCATTCAGAGTCACAACCCAAGCCACCAGCCCAGGTCTGTCCAATCCACCCCGGGGTGGAGTTCCTTCCAGCTGAGGACACAGAGGTGTTTCTCTAGAGAGGGAAAAGGTGGAGAGCAAGGAGCAAGGAAGACAAGAGGCTGCCAAGGCCTGGGCTCCATGTCCAGCCTGCACTCACCCCTGCTCCTCCATCATCTCCTGCAGCTCCATGCACTTCAGCTCCACGCGCCGCTTGCGCTCGTGGTCCAGGATCTCCCGGTGAGCCTTCTTCACCAGGCTGGGCTCCACCAGACGCACCTCCTCCTCCCCCTTGTGCCAGGAGCCCGAGGCCCCGGGCTGGGAGAAGCCGTTGGAGGCCTCCTGGGGAGAAGGCACATCAGCCCCATTGTTGTAGAGAGCCATGGTGCCCTGGGTGGCCTCGCTGCCAGCAGCGCCTGCGAGGGACAGGAAGGGCTGAGGGTCAGTTCCTGCTCTGGCTTTTCCCTCGCACCCCACCACCCTGACAGCTCTTTGCCAGGAGCTGCACAGAAGATTTGTCTTGAAAGAGGGGAGGGCACAGCAGGCTGGTGGGGGCAGTGAGACAGATCTGGGTCTTCTGCCAGCAACCTTCACAGAATCCCAGAATCTAAGAAGCTGGAACAGGCCTGGAAGGGACCTCTGGAGCTCATCCAGTCCAACCCCCTGCTCCAGCAGGGCACCCACAGCAGCTTGCCCAGCAGCACAATGCCCAGGGGGGGTTGGAAGCTCTCCACACAAGGACACTCCACAACCTCTCTGGCCAGCCTGCTCCAGGCCTCCAGCACCCTCACAACAAACAACTTTCTCCTCCTCTTCACATGCAACCTCCTGGCTTCCACTTTGTGCCCCTTGCTGCCCCTTGGCCTGGCCCTGGGCACCACTGAGCAGAGTCTGGCCCCAGCCTCTTGCCCCCCACAGCTCCTTTAGCTCTTGCTGAGCATTGCTCAGCTCCCCTCTGGGGCTGCTCTTCTGCAGGCTCTCAGCCCCAGGGCTCTCAGCCTTTGCTCCTCACAGAGCTGCTCCAGGCCCCTCAGCAGCTTTGCAGCCTCCCCTGCACTCTCTCCAGCACTTCTCTGTCTCTCTTCAACTCAGCAGCCCTGAACTGGACCCAGCACTCCTGATGTTGCCTCCCCAGGGCAGAGCAGAGGGGCAGGTGAGGGAGAACCTCCCTTGCCCTGCTGGCCACACTCTTCTCCATGCACCCCAGGACCCCATTGGCCTTCTTGGCCACCAGGGCACATTGCTGCCTCATGGGGAACTTGTCTCCCCCCAGCACTCCCAGCTCCTTCTCCTTGGAGCTGCTTCCCAGCAGGTTCCCCCTCCCCTGGCCTGCTGCAGGAGGTTGTTCCTCCCCAGGGCCAGGACCCTGCACTTGCCCTTGGTGAACTCCATGAGGTTCCCTCTGCCCAGCTCTGCAGCCTGTGCAGGTCTGGCTGAATGGCAGCACAGCCTGAGGGCTGTCAGCCACTGCTCCCAGTCTGGTGCCATCAGCAGACTGGGGTGAAGGTAGAGCATCCTCCCTCCCTCTCCAGCCTGGCTTTAGGCTTGGAGACACAGCTTTGGGCAGCAGCCACCACCCTGGGATGCTTTCCCTATTGGAGAGGCTTTCCAAAGGATGGATTTGGCCTGCATGTTGTTGTCTACTTGGGCAGCAGCCACCCCTTGCCCATGATGCCCAGGGGGTCTGCCACACACTGCCCAAGGTGGATGGGGATGAACCCTGGGCCAGGCCATGAGAGATTCAACAGCCCAGAAGAGGATGGAGCAAGGTCTGCCCCACAGGGCTCCAGTGGGATGTGCCAGTGGGGTCAGAGCTTTCCATGGCCATGCCAGGTGGGACAGAGCAGCCTGGGAAGGGAGACTGCTCATCAGAGGCTTTGAGGATGAGGAGGGAAAAAGCTGCTTGAGGAGGGAAAAAGCCTCAGAGCCCTCCCTGGGCTGGTTGGGGGTCCCAGCCTAGCAGGAAGGCATCTTCCCACCTTGTGGCATCCTCAAGGGACATCCCCAGCTGGCCCTCTGCCAGTGGCTGCCTGGGGATGCCAGCAGCTGACAGCTTCATTTCAAGGCCTTTTTTTCCCCTTCCCCCTCCCATTATTACAGCAGGGAGGGGCCTGCAGCCTTGGTGTCTGCACAGGCACAGGAGATGCTGCTGCTGGAGCAGGAGCCAGCCAGGACTCTGCATTCCCTGGATCCCTGTCCCTGTTGGAGCCACCTGAGGGTCCCTCAGCACCCACATTCTGACCCACAGGACCCCCCACACTTGGCTCTCCCTGCCTGGGGGGGGGATCCCCAACCCTCACTCCTTCATGTCCCAAGCCAGAGATGGGAGAGCTGCTGCAGAGAATCCTGGCTTAGGGGCATCCCTTCCTCTTCCTCCCACCAGCGCATGAAGGCAAAACCCAGGAAGACAATTTGGGAATGGGGGAAGCTCCTCACTGGGAAAACTTCAACCACAGAGAGGCTTGGAGAAGGAGAGGATGGGGGTGAGAATGAAGATGGGGATGGAGAATGAGGATGGATGATGGGGATGGAAGTTGAGGTTAGGGGTTGGAGGAGAGGGGTGATGAGGAAGATGAGGAGCAAGATGGAGGATGGAGAGGGAGGAGGAAGACGGAGAGGGAGGAGGAAGACGGAGGATGGAGATTGAGGAGGAAGAAGAAGGATAGAGATGGAGGAGGAAGATGGAGAGGAAGGAGGGAGATGGAGAGGGAGGAGGGAGATGGAGGATGGAGATAGAGGAGGAAGAAGAAGGATGGAGATGGAGGAGGAAGAAGGATAGAGATGGAGGAGGAAGAAGGATAGAGATTGAGGAGGAAGATGGAGAGGAAGGAGGGAGATGGAGAGGGAGGAGGGAGATGAAAAGGGAGGAGGGAGATGGAAAGGGAGGAGGGAGATGGAGGATGGAGATGGAGGAGGAAGAAGAAGGATAGAGATGGAGGAGGAAGATGGAGAGGAAGGAGGGAGATGGAGAGGGAGGAGGGAGATGGAGGACGAAGATGAAGGATGGAGATGGAGAAGGAAGAAGAAGGATGGAGATGCAGAAGGAAGATGGAGATGGAGGAGGAAGATGAAGGATGGAGATGGACGATGAAGATGAAGGATGGAGATGGAGGAGGAAGATGAAGGATGGAGCTGGAGAAGGAAGATGGAGAATGGAGATGGAGGAGGAAGATGAAGGATGGAGATGGAGGAGGAAGATGAAGGATGGAGATGGACGATGAAGATGAAGGATGGAGCTGGAGAAGGAAGATGGGGGACAGAAGGACAGCCACACTGTGCTGTGCCAGGACAGGCCCCCAGGACAGGCCCCAGCAGCTCAGGGTGCAGGGGTCAGCCTCACCATCCTGGTGAGCTCTGGGGCTGCTGCTTGCCTGTCAAGCTCTGAACCAAGCCCCACCACTGAGGGCTGAGATGGGGTGGCCCTGGGACCTTGTCCCTCTGTCCCAGCCCTGGGGCTGTCCAGTCTGGGCTCTGAAGGGAAGCTCAAGGGCTCCAGCCTGGGCTTCCAGTGGAAGCTGAGGGATTCCAGGCTGGGCTCTAGAGAGAAGCTCAGGGCCTCAGAGCTCCATCCCAAAGGGAAAGAAGAAAAAGGAAAATGAGCACCACAGAGGTTTACTGCACCAGAGTGCTTCTGCCATTGCCTTTGCTGGTCCAGACAGCAGCCCCTGCCCAGCTGACTGCTCAAACCCCTGCTGCAGGCACCACACAGCTGCTGGCCATGCCCTCAGCACCATGGAGGCATCCCTCCATCCATCCCTCCATCCATCCATCCCTCATTCCTTTTTACCCTCCCTCCCTCAATCCCTCCCTCCCTTCATCCACCCATTCATCCATCCATTCATCCATCCCTCCTTCCTTCCACCCATCCTTTCCTCCCTCCCTCCATCCATCCCTCCCTCTACCCATCCATCCATCCCTCCCTCTACCCATCCATCCCTCCCTCCCTCCATCCTTCCCTCCATCCATCCCTCCTTCCTTCCCTCCCTCCATCCTTTCCTCCCTCCCTCCATCCTTCCCTCCATCCATCCCTCCTTCCTTCCCTCCCTCCATCCTTTCCTCCCTCTCTCCCTCCACCCATCCATCCATCCCTTCATACTTTCCTCCATCCATCCTTCCCTCCACCCATCCCTCCCTCCCTGCCAGGCCATGGTGCAGGTTGTGGAGCTGGCAGCAGGGGTGGTGCCTGGGTGCTCTCCTGGCATCTCCCCCTGGGCAGGGAATGGCTGCAACGGTGCCTGGGCACCTTCCTCCTGCCAGACCAGAGCTCCTTAAAGCCACCTGTGGTGAGTGCACAACCAATCCTCACCACACCCAGCTGCACCAGCCAGGCCAAGAGAGAGTGTGCAGGGATGTGGGCATGGATGCAGGGGTGAGCCCAGGATGCAGGAGGTGATGCCAGGATGGCAGCTCCCTGGACCACTCATGCACCAAGCGTGCCAGAGGTGGGACCAAACAAGCAGAGCTGAGGTGAGGACTCTCCAACCCCACCAGAGAGGGTGAGAGGAGTTGTCCCCCTGTGGTTCTCCTCCCCACTGGGGTCTCACCAGGTCACACCAACACCTGCTGAAGTCCCCACCCTGTCCCCAAAGCCTGTACAGCCAGGTCTCTCCCTGCCCATGCCAGTGGACAGGGGGAAAAGGACTTTTTTAGGCCCAAACCTGCCAGAGCAGCAGAGGTTGGCAGCAAAGCCCTGGGTGGAAAAGGGAGGCAGCCCTGCCTCTGGTGACAATGGGGACAAGGCACCTGCTGGGGACAAGCTGGCCTCCTCTGACCACCTGGCTGGGATCAGAGGGAGGAGCAGCCCAAGGCTGCTGCTGTGAATTGTCCTGACCTTCTCCAGAGCTGTTCTTCCCTGGCCCCAGGTGCCCAGAGCCCTCACTCAGCCCTCAGCAGCACAAAAAAAAAAGGGCAAAATTGGCTTTGAAAGTGTGGCCAGTGGGAGGGAGGGAAGGAGGGAGGCTGCTGGGGACCCTGCCCAAGGGGAGGGGTTGGTAACCCCCATCCCATCCTGGCCCCTGCATCCCCATTCCCCTGAGCCCAAAGCATCCTTCCACCCACACTGGGACACCTTGCAGAGCTTCCAGCAGCTCATGAAGGAGTGGGGGTGGCAGAGGAGGAGGGGAGGAGAAGGAGGCAGGGGAGGGCTCTCTGCTGCTGCTGCTGCATGTCCCTCTCTGTGCACTCCAGACACAGACCTCTGTGTTTTAACTGGCTGAGGAGGCTGCTGGAGAAGCTAAACAGTTGCTAAGCAACCAGGCTTCTTCCCAGCTTGGGGATGTAGGGAGGAGGGAGCCAGGGGTGTGACCAGACCCCCCCCTGCCCCCCCACATTGTCCAGGTACCACGCAGGGGTGTGGGCAGTGGAGATCCATCAGCTCCCCTAGGAGAAGCTCCAGCTGAAAGGGCCCAGTGGAGGGGGTGAGGAGCTGGGCTCTGCTCCTGCCCCCAAAATGCCATGGCCAAAGCCCCCCTGTGAGCCTGAACCCTCCGGGGTGCTGGACTGAGTGAGCTCTGCTCCCAGCTTTGGTGGGAAGAGGGTCACACCACGACAGGGACCGACCCCAGGGGACCCCCCCACGGTGATCACATTCCTGAGCCAGGGATGAAGAAATGGAAGAGAAAATCCAAGTGAGAGCAGCAACCTCCTCGTGCTGTATACCCCTGTGGGACCCCTCCCACCCCAGAGGCACCCTGGCCGTGCTCTCCTCAATCCCACCAGCAGCTGCTGACGGCTGGCCAAGGGACCCACAGCAGCCCCAGCAGGCAGGACTCGGGGGCTCGCTGCCCTGCCAGACCTTCCCCCACCAGGAGGTGCTTAAATAAGGGAAGAGGATGGAGGGGGGAGGGGGGAGGACAAGCAGCCCCCCAGGTTTTGCATCCTTGGGGCCTTGCAGCAGGAGGAGACCCAGCAGTCCCCATGGCCCAGCCCCACCTCGGAGGAGGGAGGGGAATAATGAAAGCAGCTTCTGAGCAGAGGGAGGAGCAGGGGGGTGACTGTCACAATGGGGTCACCTTCCCCAATGGGGGTACGAGCCCGGTGAGTCACCCCCCCAGGGCAGAGTGCTGTGGGTACTGGCTGGGGGTGGGTCCTGGCTTGCACGGGGGGAGTCCTGCCGGGGATCCCCCCCTGTGTGGCTGGCTGGGCGGTTGTGTAACGGGAGGAGCTATTCCGGGGCTTGAGCACATTATATAAGCCACGGGCCACCTGGCCGGGAAAACGGGAGCCGGGAGCCCGGCAGGAGGAGGAGGAGGAGGAGCAGGAAGAGCTCTTGGGATCAGGGTCCCCCACAGCCAGCAGCCAGGAAGAAGCCCACGGGGTGACCTGCACCCTGCAGGCATCCCCTGCCCAGAGATGTGGGGGTGAGCATCTTCTGCTTCCGGCTCCTGCAGCTCCCAGGACCTTCTGCTGTGCATCCATCTGCAGCTGGATCCAGCCCCCAAGGCAGCAGACCCTTGGCCTGGCAGCCAAGCACCATTTCCTTGGCACCAGGAGCCGTGTGCCCCTCTGCCTGCCTGGCACAGCCCCCACACACCATCCCCAGTGTGGACCAAAGACTGAAAGCTGCCCAACCTCTGGCTCTGAAACCTCCCCCTTATCCCTGCAGGTGTTGCCAGGAGGAGTCCCTGGGGCACGAAGGAAGGTGGGATGCAGGGCAAAGGGGGGGGGGGGGGGGGTGAAGGAGGATGCAGAGGGTGGCATCATACGAGGCTGTGCTGGCAAAGAGGGACAAAGCCAGGGCATGGTGTGCTTGGGCACAAGCACCATGAGCTCCTGTCCCCCAAAGACACTGGGGGTGTCCTCATGCTTCTGCCAGAACCCAACCCTCATTCCAGGGCAGGGAGACCAGCTGGGGCACGAGCACCTGCACCCCAAGAGATGGTCCTTGGTGTTTGCCATCAACCTGAGACACCCCAAATGCTGGCAGCCCCCAAGTGACTCTCCTACGGCAGACAAGCCAAGAAACATCCCCGCTCGGAAATCTCCACTCCAGGAGCGATGAAGAAACCCTGGCAGCCACCTGCTCCCCCTGCTCTGTGGCACAACCCCTCACAACCAGCCCCCTACGCGGCACAGCCCAAACCCCCTTGGGGAAAATCCCTCCCAGACCTGGGAAGGAGCAGCAGAAAGCGCTGCCGATGCAAAGCGGCCGCAGAGGCTGCCGGCCGCCCCCTCCTGCCCCATGCAACACCTGCAGGGTTTGAAATCTCCCCTCAGCCACAGCCCCCTCCCCAGCACGGCCCGGGGGGCGGCGGAGCACGCAGAGGGCTTTAGGAGCGCTTAGCTCGTCCTCGTCTCCCACCTGCACCCCACAGCTGTCTGTTGGGGGACTCATGGCTGTCCCAGCCTGCCCAGTGGAAAAGGGGTGACTTGTGGCCCCCATCCCAGCCTGTCCCCCACAGCACGGGGCAGAGGCACACGGGGTGCCCCCCAGCCAGCCCCCCTGCACGAGGGAGCACCCAACACATCCAGGTCCTTAGAGGGACCTCTGTGCCCCAAAAAAGCATCTCACCTCCAGGCTCCTCAGCCCATCCACACCCCTAGGAGCATCAAGGCCAGGGGACGTCCCCTCCGCCCACCGCCGTGTCTTCAGCCACCCCAGCGCCCACCGAGCTCAGCACCCCCTTGCTCAGCCCCAGCTGCCCAAATTCCTTTGGAGACTCCGATCCACTGCCCCCTGAGGAGCAGCGGAACCTCCCCCTCCCCATCACTTCCGAGACCCCAGTGCCGGTCCCTGAGGAGCGGAGCAGATCCTCCCCACCCCTTGGGGTCCTCGGCCCCCTTTTTCCGTCAGGGACCATTGGAGCCCCCGCACCCCCTGTCTCTCCTGTCCCCCGGCGCGTCCCCAGCCACCTGCATCTCTCACCGCCCCTCCCCGTGTGCCTTTGGGGTCTCCCCGTTCGCCTCCACACCCTGGGCCCACCCCCGCCCGGGGCCGACCGGCCAGCCAGGCCCGGGCCCGGCCGCGCCGCGCCTCACCTCGCCCCGTCGCCCCGCCGGGCCTGGCCCGGTCCGGAGCCGCCGCCACCGGCCTCTACCGCCCCGTTCAGCCGCGTTCGGCCCCGCTCGGTCCCTCTCGGCCCGGCTCGGCTCGGCCCGGCCCCTCCCGGCGCGGCTCCCGGCGCGGCCCCTCCTGAAGTGCTGGACAGCTCCGCGACACAGAGCCGCGGCCCGCCGGGACAGCGCGGCATTCCTTCTGCATAGCGCCACCTGCCGGCCGGAGGGCAAAAGAACAGCCCCAGAGCGCCCTCAGCCGCCTACCCCAGCGCCCCCCGTACCCTGAGGAGTCCCCCGGCCCCAGACCCTCCGCACCACACAGAGCATTCCGCACGCCCTGGGGCACCCCCGACACAGAGTCCCTCTCACCCTGCAGAGCTCCCCCCAACACAGAGTCCCTCACACCCCACAGAGCCCCCCGACACAGAGCCCCCCTCACCCTGCAGAGGTCGTCCTGACAGAGACCCTCACACGCCACACAGCGCCCCCAACACAGAGCCCCCCTCACCAGGGGCAGAGCTGCCGACCACCACCTTCCTTCTCATCCCTGTGAGGTGACAGCAGGTCACAGGGAGAGGTCTAGCTGGGAGGGACAGTGCATAGTTGCAGAGAGAGAGGAGGGTGTGAGCAGGATGAGGATTAAACACACATTTGGGGTTCACAGATCTCAAAATTCCATGGTAACCTCTGGGATCATCAAGGGACTTCTGGAGATCATCCAGACCAAGCTCAAGCAGGGCACCCACAGCAGCTTGCCCAGGAGCACAATGCCCAGGGGGGGTTGGAAGCTCTCCACACAAGGACACTCCACAACCTCTCTGGCCAGCCTGCTCCAGGCCTCCAGCACCCTCACAACAAACAACTTTCTCCTCCTCTTCACATGCAACCTCCTGGCTTCCACTTTGTGCCCCTTGCTGCCCCTTGGCCTGGCCCTGGGCACCACTGAGCAGAGTCTGGCCCCAGCCTCTTGCCCCCCACAGCTCCTTTAGCTCTTGCTGAGCATTGCTCAGCTCCCCTCTGGGGCTGCTCTTCTGCAGGCTCTCAGCCCCAGGGCTCTCAGCCTTTGCTCCTCACAGAGCTGCTCCAGGCCCCTCAGCAGCTTTGCAGCCTCCCCTGCACTCTCTCCAGCACTTCTCTGTCTCTCTTCAACTGGGGAGCCCAGAACTGGACCCAGCACTCCAGATGTGGCCTCCCTAAGGCAGAGCAGAGGGGCAGGAGAACCTCCCTTGCCCTGCTGGCCACACTCTTCTCCATGCACCCCAGGACCCCATTGGCCTTCTTGGCCACCAGGGCACATTGCTGCCTCATGGGGAACTTGTTGTCCCACAGCACTCCCAGCTCCTTCTCCTTGGAGCTGCTTCCCATCAGGTCCCCCTGTCCTGCAGTGGTTCCCAGCAGTGGGTTGTTTCCCACTAGCTGCTCCACATCCCACATCCATCACCCATCAAGCTTCCTGTCCTTAGAACCTGGCAGCTTGCCAAGGCTGGAGGGAAGCTCCAGCAGTGTCCCTGGGGACACCATGGAGACTCCCCAGAGAGCTGCTCCATGCCAGCACCATGCTGCAGCCACCCGGGGCAGGTGAGATGTCTGTGCCCTCCCCGTGGCCAGGATGCCTGAGCATGCACACACCAGAGCCAGGAGGAGGTCACCTGGGGTGGCAGAGGGGCTGAGCTCAGGCTCCAGCCTCTCCAAGCTGTTATTGTAGGGACTACCTAAACAAGGACTTGGCCACATGTAGGACCATCTCTATCAAACTGCAACCGTGTGGGACTGGCTGGGGGAGCTTTGTTTTCATCCCTGGAGCATCCCCAAGGCTACTTCTACCTCCCCCTGCTCCTGCCTTTGTCCCTGCCACATCCTCCTGGGACTAGAGCAGATGCCACCTTCTAGGAGAAGCCTCCTGCATGGTCAGGGCATCTCCTGGCTTAATGCAGGAGGGGAAAAACAGCCTGTGATGGGGACGAGGGCAATGGCTTTGAGCTGGAAGAGGGGAGACTGAGACTGCAGAAGATGAGGAAGAAATTGTTTTACAGTGAGGGTGGGGAGGGAGTGGCACAGGTTGCCCAGGGAGGCTGTGGATGGCTCCTGCCTGGAGGTGTTCAAGGCCAGGCTGGATGAGGCCTTGAGCTACCTGGGCTGGTGGGAGGTGTCCCTGCCCATGGCAGGGGGGTTGGAACTGGCTGAGCTTGAAGGTCCCTTCCAACCCAACCCATTCTGTGAATCTATGAAACCCAGGGTCCTGAGGGGGACCCCCTGCCCTTTGCAGCACCATTCCCTTCCAGCATCCACAGTGCTGAATAATGCATCAGGCCCTGGGAAACAAAGGGGATGGGGGGGATGTGGTCAGGCTCCCCTCACAGCAGCAAAACCAGTGTGAGGAGGCCCTGGCATGGAGGGCAGCAGATCCATGAGGTTCCCAGGGCCTGCAGGGGCCAGGCTGTGTAGGAAATAGCAATGAGAAATCCAATACAGCCCAGCCCAGAGGGGCAGGTCCCAACCCAGGGGGCAGGGTCCTAGCCCAGGGGGCAGGGTCCCAGGCAGAAAGCTGGCCCTGGAGGTAAACCCAGCCAGGACCATCTCTGGAATGGGAAGAAGAAAGGCAAAAGCCATCCAGGGGTGGGAAAAAAAAAAAAGGGGGGGGGGGGGGCAAAGCTGGAAGAAAACTCTGCCAGGCAGGCAGGGAGCTGGGGTGCAGGTGTGAAGGGATGATGTGGCACAGAACAAAAGGGGAGAGAAGGAAGGAGCAGGGAGAGGGGATGGTAATTGCCAGCACACAGGCACAGCTGGGCACGGCTCAGGGGGGGAGAGGAAGAAAATAATCACTTGAAAGAAATCCTGGATTTGGGAGGGAGAGGAGGGGGAAAAGAAGAAAAGGAGGTGGAGGGGAAGGTGATAAATAATTAAAGGAGATCAAAGGAGGCAGGCAGCAGCACAGAGCCTAATTGCAAGGATCCATCCTGAGCTTTGACATCTCCAGCAGGCAGCTCCCGCTGCAGGAGGCAGGCGGCCGGCAGAGGCTGTGCTGAGCGGGCAGCACATGGCTGGCACCACTGAGAGCCCTGATCACAGCCCCACTGAGCCTTCCTCGTGTCCTCGCCCCCCCAGAGCCAGCAAGGAGGCTCCAGCAGGCAGGGGGAGCAGAGCAAAGCATGAAGGGGAGGAGGCTGAGGGTACCATCACCCTCTGAGAGCCCAGGGTGGGCTCAGGACAGGGCACCTGAATGGCCATGGGGGTGCCCAAGGGTGACTTTGGGCATCTGATCGTGGCCTAGAGGCTCACAGTGATCCAGGCTTGCCCTGCTGGCTGCTGGGCTGGGTTTGTTGGGTCTCCCCCTGCTTCCCCAGAGCTCCCTGAGCCTCCCAGCCCTCAGCAGGGAGTTTCCTTCCCTGTGGATCCATCCAGCCACTCTGCAAGCCCACTTTGTACCCTCACACCGTGCTGCCCCACGTCCTGCCACCTGCCTTCCTCAGCTCACCCAGGAGCTGCCACTCACTGCTTTCCCCCTGGCACCTCCTGCCTCACAGGGGAAACAAGCATGGAAGGAAGGAACAAACCATTGCTGCCCTCCAGCCCTGAGGGCCTGTGAGCAGTCCTCGCCCCACACAGCCTTGGCTTCTACAGACCCAGGGGCTGCCCTCCCACAGCAGCACCAGCAGAGGAGATGCCAAGCAGAGGCTGCCCCACTGCTGGCCACCACTCCTGCTCTGTCTCCTCCCCCATGAGCAGCTCCCACAGTCTCTTCTGTGACACCACTGCTCTGCCCCAGCACCCCTGAGGAGCTCCCATGGCCAGCAGGTGCCAGATATGGGCAGAGGAGGGGCAGAGCTCAGCCTGGGCACCTTAACCCCTCCCAACAGGCAAGCAAAACCCAGCCCCTGCATGCTAATGGGGCCGCAGTCATTATCCAGCCATCTGCTCCCATGGCTGAGGAAGAGCAGCTCCTTTGGTCTCCTTCATGGACAGGTTTCCACCAGAGGCAAACAAACCCTTCAGCCTCACACAGGAGGTTCTCCTCCCCCTCTGCTCTGCCCTGGGGAGGCCACATCTGGAGTCCTGGGTCCAGTTCTGGGCTCCCCAGTTCAAGACAGACAGACAACTGCTGGAGAGAGTGCAGGGGAGGCTGCAAAGCTGCTGAGGGGCCTGGAGCAGCTCTATGAGGAGCAAAGGCTGAGATGCTCCAGATCTGCACAGAGGCACCCCAAGGGAAGAGCAAGAGCTGGAGGGCATGACAGTGAGTGAGGAGCAGGGAATGCAAAGGTGGAGATTTCACACTGCCCATGGCTCCCCTGAGAGGAGAGGGAGAGGCTGCCGCAAACCACCCATCAGGGGATTTCTGCTCACAGCACAGCCTTCGACAGAAACACAGAACCCCAGCATGGAGGGGTTGGAAGGGACCTCTGGACATCATCCAGTCCAAGCCCTGCTCCAGCAGGGCACCCACAGCAGCTTGCCCAGGAGCACAATGCCCAGGGGGGGTTGGAAGCTCTCCACACAAGGACACTCCACAACCTCTCTGGCCAGCCTGCTCCAGGCCTCCAGCACCCTCACAACAAACAACTTTCTCCTCCTCTTCACATGCAACCTCCTGGCTTCCACTTTGTGCCCCTTGTTGCCCCTTGTGCTGGCCCTGGGCACCACTGAGCAGAGTCTGGCCCCAGCCTCTTGCCCCCCACAGCTCCTTTAGCTCTTGCTGAGCATTGCTCAGCTCCCCTCTGGGGCTGCTCTTCTGCAGGCTCTCAGCCCCAGGGCTCTCAGCCTTTGCTCCTCACAGAGCTGCTCCAGGCCCCTCAGCAGCTTTGCAGCCTCCCCTGCACTCTCTCCAGCACTTCTCTGTCTCTCTTCAACTGGGGAGCCCACAACTGGACCCAGTACTCCAGATGTGGCCTTCCTAAGGCAGAGCAGAGAGGCAGGAGAACCTCCCTTGCCCTGCTGGCCACACTCTTCTCCATGCACCCCAGGACCCCATTGGCCTTCTTGGCCACCAGGGCACATTGCTGCCTCATGGGGAACTTGTCCCCCCCCAGCACTCCCAGCTCCTTCTCCTTGCAGCTGCTTCCCAGCAGGTCCCCCCTCCCCTGTCCTGCTGCAGGAGGTTGTTCCTCCCCAGGGCCAGGACCCTGCACTTGCCCTGGCTGAAGCCCAGAGGTGTCTGATCCCTCCAGGGTGCATTTCCCCCTCCCCATTCACCATCTCCCCAGCTCGGGAGCTCTCTGGACAGCAGAGCCCAGCCCAGGCTGCCTCACCACAGGAGGGTTTTGTATGAGCTTGGCCACACCCGGTGGGACGTTGGACCTGCCCCAGTGGAAGCAGGCTTGAGGTGGCTCTGCCAGCCAGGAGCTGCTGAAAAAGGCCTGAAACCTCCCAAAAATCAGCCACACCAAGGCTGCTGTGACCCACCAGCCACAGCAAGCCAAGGCTGAAGGGGGACAGCAGCTCCTCTGCCAGGTGCCTCCAGCCCCTCTGGTTTTGCTCCCTCCCCGGAGCTGGGAATGCTGCCAGCTCTGCCCAGCAGGGCTGCACCCAGCTGCCTTCCCTCTGTCGTTTGCCCTGCTCCTGCTCCTCCTGAGCATCACCCCCACATGTCCCCAGGCTGCAAGGGCTACCAGCCCTACCCCAAGGCAAGCTGCTGCTGCCACCTCCTGGCTCCCACCACCCAGAGCCCTCCCGAGGTGGGATGGGGCTCAGGTCTGTACCCCTGCCCCAAACCTTTCAAGAGTCACAGAATCATAGAACTGTCAGGGTTGGAAGGGACCTCAAAGATCATCCAGTGCCAACCCCCTGCCATGGGCAGGGACACCTCACACCACAGCAGGTTGCTCACAGCCACATCCAGCCTGGCTGCAAAAACCTCCAGGGATGAGGCTTCCACCACCTCCCTGGGCAACCTGTGCCAGTCTCTCACCACCCTCCTGGGGAAGAACTTCTTCATAACATCCAATCTGAATCTCCCCACTTCTAGTTTTGCTCCATTCCCCCCAGTCCTATGTCTCCCTGACACCCTCAAAAGTCCCTCCCCAGCTTTCTTGGAGCCCCCTTCAGATCCTGGAAGGCCACAAGAAGGTCTCCTTGGAGCCTTCTCCAGACTGAACAACCCCAACTCTCTCAGCTTTGTCTCCATAGACTGAGAGAGTCAGGAGGAAAGTCTGCTCCCAGGAAAGGATGGAGAGAGGGCTGCCAGCCTGCCCCTGTGCTCACTCCTCCTGAAGCCCCCCCAGGGACACCAAGGTGGTGACACTGACAGCCCTGAGCTGTGTCATTCACCATTTGCTTGTCTCTCCCTCTCCACTCCTCACGCAGCCCCAGCAGCAGGTGGGACCCAGAGCCCTGGCATCTGGCCACTGCAGCACCTTTGCTTTACCACTTACCCCACAGCTGCCCTGGATGGGACATCTGGGCTGTGGCATGGAGCTGAGCTGCCTGAGGAGGAAGCAGCTCCCTGCACATCCCCAGAGCTCTGATGGAAGATCTGAGATGTTTAAAGGACCATGGAGACAAAGTCTGCTGAGGGAACAGGATGAAACCCCAGAGCCCTGAGCAGCTCAGAGCAGGTCACAGCAGCCTGGTTACCTTCAGGGGAGGCAAGAGCCAAGGGCTGCTGGCACCATGGCTCAGCCAGGCAGCCACAGCAGCTGGCAGGGCAGGGGATGAAGGTCACAGCCCTCACTAGAGACAGGAAACAACTTCCAGGGCAAAGCATTGGCTTATCTGGGAACATTCAGGCATCTCCTCCTTCTCCTGAAGGCAGGGAGCACCTCAGGTGCTTTCCTCCTCTGGGGAATCTGCTGAGAAGGAAGAGAAAGGATGGGATGTCCCAAACCTACTCATGAGCCATCTCCAGCCCTCACAGTGACTGTTACCTCCCAGCAGATCACAGCCAGCCAAGCTCTTGTCTCATTTTCATCCAATGTCCTCCTAGAAAGCAGGGAGCCTCATCTCTCTTCCCAGAAGGAGAGCAGATTTCCAGGCACAGGGAACAGCCACAGCTCCAAGCAGAAGCCATGGGATTGGGTGGAACAAAGCCCAGCAGACTGAACCCCCAAACCCTGCTGAAGGGGAAGGGACGGTGTGAGCATGAAGGGGATTTGAAGGAGCCTCTGAAGAACCTGCATGTCAGCAGGTGCTGAGCCATAATCCTCTTGCACCTCAGCTCCTCTTGCCCTGCTGTCCCCAGGTCCTGACTTTGCTGGAAGCAAAGCTTTCTGCTTGTCCCTGCAGCTCCCCAGCCTCACTGGACCTGGGCTGCTGACACAAGACCAAGGATCACTTCAGGCACACCACCACCCTCAGCACCTAAAACCCTCCAACCCTCAGCCACCTGCTCAGCAGCTTCTTGTTGTTCTGCCCACCTGGGCAGAGCAGGCTGGGGTGCAGACCACCAGCCCTGGCAGGTGGCTACAGCCCACTGACCACTAACCCAGGCTGCCCAGCTCTGGGCACAAAGCTACTCACAGGCCTGCAAGACCCCTGCAGCCTGCTTCAGTCTGGAGAAGGCTCCAGGAAGACCTCAGAGCAGCCTTCCAGTACCTGAAGGGGTTCCAGGAGACCTGAGGAGAAACTTTTGACAAGGGCTGGGAGTGAAAGGATGAGGGACAATGGCCTTGAGATGGGAGAGGGGAGATTGATACTGGAGATGAGGAAGAAATTCTTTGCAGTGAGGTTGGGGAGGCACTGGAACAGGTTGCTGAGGGAAGCTGTGGATGCCTCATCCCTGGAGGTGTTCAAGGCCAGGCTGGATGAGGCCTTGAGCTACCTGTGCTGGTGGGAGGTGTCCCTGCCCATGGCAGGGGGTTGGAACTGGATGATCCCAAAGGTCCCTTCCAACCCAGCCCAGCCTGTGAATCGATGAACCTCTGCCACACACGTCCCATTTACTGCTTGAACACTGCCCAGTGCATTTACTGGTCTGGCCAATCACTCCTCCTGTGTCCTCCAGCTCTGCCAGCCTCCCCTGCCCCCCTCCAGCACCACCTTTAATCTTTAATTCTATTAATACCATCTAATAATCACTCTGCTCCAAGCCTGCTGGGTACCGCCTTGCCAACGCTTCCATTTCATTACTGCTCCTGTGAGGAACCCAAGCCCTACCTCACTGCACTGCTGAGGAGATGGAAGTGTCAAGAGCTGTGCTGGATGTCCCCCTCCCTGCCTCCATGTCCCACAGGGCAGAAGAAGAGCCAAGCACCATCTTCAGCAGTGTCACAACTGTGGGATCCCCTTCAGAATGATGGATTCAAATAAAACCCCCAGGTCACAGCTCACAGGATGTCAGGGGTTGGAAGGGACCTCTGGAGATCATCCAGTCCAACCCCTCTGCCAGAGCAGGACCATAGAATCCAGCACAGGTCACACAGGAACACATCCAGATGGGGCTGGAAAGGCTCCAGAGAAGGAGACTCCACAACCTCTCTGGGCAGCCTGCTCCAGGGCTCTGTGAGCCTCACAGTGAAGAAGTTCCTCCTCATGTTGAGGTGGAACCTCCTGTGCTGGAGTTTATCTCCATTGCCCCTTGTCCTATCCCAGGGTGCAGCTGAGCAGAGGCTGTCCCTGTCCCTTCCTTCCTGACCCCCAGCCCTCAGATGTTTATAGACATTGATCAGATCCCTCTCAGCCTTCTCCTCTCCAGCCTGCACAGCCCCAGGGCTCTCAGCCTCTCCTCCCCAGGCAGTGCTCCAGGCCCTTCAGCATCCTTGGAGCCCCCCCTTGGACTCTCTCCAGCAGATCCCTGTCCCTCCTGAACTGGGGAGCCCAGAATTGGATGCAGTATTCCAGGTGAGGTCTCACCAGGGCAGGGCAGAGGAGGACAACTCCAGGATCCCTTTGGCCTTCCTGGCCACAAGAGCACATTGCTGTCCCATTGGTGCCCACCAGGACTGCCAGGTTCAGATAGCCCAGAGGAGACTGAGGATGCAAGTGGGAGGGAGGCAACAATGCAGTGACCAAACAGCAGCTACTACCTTTAGGCATCTTCCTTATGAGAAGCTTCTCTCACTCAAACCTGCTCCTCCAGAGAATCATAGAATGGTTTGGGTAGGAAGGGACCCTCCAAGGTCATCTTGTCCAACCCCCCTGCAGTCAGCAGGGACACCTCCAACTAGAGCAGGTTGCACAGAGCCAAGTTTGTCCCTTGAAAGCCTCCAGGGATGGGGCCTCCACCACCTCTCTGGCCAACCTGTTCCAGTATTTCACCACTCTCTGTGGGAAGAATTGGAACAGAGGTGCTGGGCTCTGGCATTCCCTCCATCTGATCACCACAAAGTCTGCTCAGCTCCCAGGTCTGGATCAGAGCAATTCAAACAGCCCCCAGAGCACAGGGGAGGAGCAAAGGAGCAGCTTCCTTCATTAAAGCTGCCCTTCAAAGAAGGCAGCTCCAGAAGGCACCAGCACTGCTGTCATGCAGACTTCTCATTTCACATTCACAAGAGGATAAATGTAAGAAGGAATTTATGGAGCTGCCACTCCAAGGCTTTTGTTCCTAACTAGAAAGGAGTTGTGTCCTCAGAGCAGCAGGCACCTTCCAACCACTCCAACCTTCTGCTCACTCTTTCAGAGCATTGTTTGGGTTGGAAAAGACCTCTAAGGCCATCAAATCCAACCAGCAAGCCAACACCCCCATGGCCATTAAACCATGGCCCCAAGTGCCATGGCCACACGTTTCTTGAACACTCCCAGGGATGGTTTGAAGACCTCCAGGGATGGAGGCAACTCCACTGCCACACACTGTGGAAGAGGTTCAGGTGACAGGAGATCACAGAGGCACCACCACCTCCTGACAAAACCCCTCCTGGATCACTCAGTTGTCCTTCCCAGGCCTCCTCACCCCACCTCAATCCCATCCCACCAGGCCTGGCTCCCCAGCTGCTGCAGCCAGCAAGCAGCCCCAGCCAGAACCCCAGCAGCAGAGCTGAGAGTCATCAGTTCAGACTCACAGAATGGGTTGGGTTGGAAGGGACCTCAAAGCTCATCCAGTTCCAACCCCCTGCCATGGCCAGGGACACCTTCCACCAGCCCAGCTTGCTCAAGGCCTCATCCAGCCTGGCCTTGGGGACATCCACAGCCTCCCTGGGCAACCTCCCAGTGTCTCCCCATGCTCACCCTCAACAATTTCTTCCTCCTCTCCAGTCTCACTCTCCCCTCTCCCAGCTCAAGGCCATTGTCCCTCATCCTGTCACTCCCAACCCTTGTCAGAAGTCCCTCCCCAGCTCTCCTGGAGCCCCTTCAGGCACTGCAAAGCCTCTGTAAGATCTCCCCTGAGCCTTCTCTTCCCCAGGTTGAACAACCCCAACCCCACTCCCCCCCACCTGCAGAGGTTATTTCATCCCTGCTGAGACCTACAGCTCCTTCCCATGACAAGCATGGCAGGACCACCCCAGCTGAGACACTGTGAAAATGAGGCCATTTATTGATGATGAGGCTCTGCACTGGCAACATTCATTATGCTAAGAGGCAGACTTCCACCAAGCAGGAGCTCTGGATCTGAGCCACAGGGACATGATGCCTTAATAAATTAAGGAAGTTGGTAGCTCCTCTCCGTCATCAACTCCTCTTCACTTGAAGTTCTTTGCAAAATCCTCTCCTTTCTTAACAGAAGCCTTCAGCTCAGGCAGGGCCTCTGCAACCATCTTCTCTTCAAAGGGAGTGATCTTGCCAATCCCCAGGTTCTTCTCAATTCCATTTTTCTGAGGGGAAGAGGATTGAAGGATTAACCACGGAGCGAACGGCCTGGAGTCACTTACCAGCTCTGGTTAAGCTGAGATGGAGACCCAGCCTGGGCCCTCTGCCATCTCCAGCCTGCCCTTCCCAGCCAGGCTCACAAGCCTCTGACAGTCTGCAGCAGCTTCCCCAGCCTTCACAAGCACAGGAGGCCCCACCTCAGCAGGAGGAGAAGCTTCTTTACGGTGAGGGAGGCACAGCCCCGGAGCAGGCTGCCCAGAGGGCTTGTGGAGTCTGTCTGGAGAGCTTCCAAAGCCTCCTGGATGCATTCCTGTGTGACCTGCCCTAGGTGATGCTGCTCTGGCAAAGGGGTTGGGCTTGGTGATCTCCAGGTCCCTCCCAACCCCGACCATTCTGTGCCTCTCACTCACTGTTCACAAGCTCGAAGCTGCCCCAGCAGCTCCTTCCAGAGGAGACTGAGAGCTGCTCCTTCACAGAGCCATGGAATGGGTTGGGGTGAAGGGACCTTAAAAGATCAGCCAGTTCCCACCCCCTGCCATGGGCAGGGACAGCTCCCACCAGCCAAGGTTGCTCAAGGGCTTGTCCAACCTGAACATCTCCAGGGATGTGGCCTCTTCCCATCTAGGGACCAACCATGGGCAGGAGAATCTCTCCCCCTTGGCACATGCCCATCACTAGTCACTGTCTCATGGGCTGAAGCTGCTCCAGAGCTGCACCCCTAGGGTTTCATGATCTCATGCCTACATCCCAACCCCTTCCCCTAACCCCTTCCACCTCCACTCCCTCACCAGCCAGCTTCCACCATCCCCTGCCCCCCAGCAGCCAGCACAGGGCTGCAGCTTCCCCGTTTGGCACTCCTCCCAGAGGGGAAAGGTGACAAAAGGAACACTTCTGTCTGAGTTCAGCAGAGGTCCTGAAAGCAATCTGCTAATCCTAATCCATGCTGCAGCTCCCTGTGTGCCTCCAGCTCTGGGGGATTTGCTTGCAGCAGAGGAAGCAGAGGAGACAGCAGTGCTGACTCTGGGTAATGACAGCAAAGCCCTTTGTAAGCAGGAGCTGGCTTGAGGCAAGTGTGACCTCCTAAGCCTGGGCTGAGCCTCTGGCTGCTCACTGACCTGCAGTCTAAGAGCAGATAAAAGCAGCAGCATCCCTCAAGAGCATGAGGTCCATGTTCCAGACCCTCAGCACAGTGTGGTTGGAAGGGACCTCTGGAGCTCACCCAGTCCAAGCCCTGCTCCAGCAGGGCCCCCACAGCAGCTTGCCCAGGAGCACAATGCCCAGGGGGGGTTGGAAGCTCTCCACACAAGGACACTCCACAGCCTCTCTGGCCAGCCTGCTCCAGGCCTCCAGCACCCTCACAACAAACAACTTTCTCCTCCTCTTCACATGCAACCTCCTGGCTTCCACTTTGTGCCACTTGCTGCCTCTTGTCCCTTGGGCACCACTGACTGGCTCCAGCCTCTTGCCCACTCTGGGGCTGCTCTTCTGCAGGCTCTCAGCCCCAGGGCTCTCAGCCTTTGCTCCTCACAGAGCTGCTCCAGGCCCCTCAGCAGCTTTGCAGCCTCCCCTGCACTCTCTCCAGCACTTCTCTGTCTCTCTTCAACTGGGGAGCCCACAACTGGACCCAGCACTCCAGATGTGGCCTCACTGGAGCAGAGCAGAGGGGCAGGAGCACCTCCCTTGCCCTGCTGGCCACACTCCTCTCCATGCACCCCAGGACCCCATTGGCCTTCTTGGCCACCAGGGCACATTGCTGCCTCATGGGGAACTTGTCCCCCCCCAGCACTCCCAGCTCCTTCTCCTTGCAGCTGCTTCCCAGCAGGTCCCCCCTCCCCTGTCCTGCTGCAGGAGGTTGTTCCTCCCCAGGGCCAGGACCCTGCACTTGCCCTTGGTGAACTCCATGAGGTTCCCTCTGCCCAACTCTGCAGCCAGCTCTCACTGAACACACCAAACACTCCAGAACTGGAGAGATGCTCTGCTGCTCACTTCAGCAATTGGCCGGACCCAAAATCCCCAATGAAAGCCTCTAGGCTCAAGCCCTGGCTGCAGCCTTCCCAGCACTTACCCCCAGCAGCAGAGGTGTGGAGAAGTAAGGGCTCTCTGTCTCCTCTGACTTCACAAAGGAGCACTCCACGACCCCCTGCTTCCCCTTCATGGCTTCCAGCAGGGAGAAGGCGAAGCGAGCACCAGCGTAGGCCATGGAGAGGGTGGCAGAGCCTGCAGAAGGAGCCCAGTGATCCCTCTGAGAGTTCAGATTTCCCTCTGCATCAGAGGGCTGCCACCCTGAGACTTCCACAGAGCTGCAGCCTCACTGACTTCACCTCCTGGCCAGCTCCACCCTGGCTCTTGGCCAGCTGCAGGCTCCTTGGCTGAGCAGATTTATAGGAAGAAATCTCTCAGTGTGACAGAGAAGAGCCCTCTGAAAGCTCCCCCCAGCATGGGATCAGTTCATTTGCTTTACCTACACACTGAGCCCCTTCCAGCACCACAGCTCAGGCAGTGCTGACGTGGCAGAGCAGCTCTGCCAAGCAGCAGCTCAGAATTCTGCACCCCAGCTGGAAGTCCAGCTGAGCTGGAGAGGACTGCACCCCCCCAGCTGCCCAACAGGAGCTGCCTGCAAGCTGTAGAACCAACCTGCTCCTGCTTTAGCTTGGACAACTTCAGTGCCAGCTTCTTGAATCCTCCCTGTCAGCTTCACCAGTTGATCCTGAGGGAAGTCCACTTTTGGTGTGCACTGGAATGGAAGGTAGAAGTTAACTCTCAGGCACCCTTGGATTCAGCTAAGGCCACCCCCGAGATGCTCCTTGCACTGTTCAAGAGTTGTCTGAACAGTTCTCAGCAGGGAGACTTCCCTCCCCCAGCTCACAGACTGTGTGGCAAAACCATCAGCTGCAAGTGGCCACCACACTGAGCTGTGACAGGACCCCAGTCCTGCTTCACTGGCCCAGGGACAAGCCACAGCTCTCCAGCAAGCCCAGGGCTATGCCATGTTTGCTGCTGTGTGACCCTCAGCAACAGGCAGATGGAGAATCACAGAATCAACCAGGTTGGAAGAGACCTCCATGATCATCAAGTCCAGCTGATCACCCAACCCTACCTAACCAACCAGACCATGGCACCAAGTGCCTCATCCAGGCTTCTCTTAAACCCCTCCAGGGATCCCACCACCTCCCTGGGCAGCCCATCCCAATGGGCAACCTCTCTTTCTGTGAAGAACTTCTTTCTAAGATCAAGCCTAAACTTCCCCTTGCACAGCTTGAGGCTCTGTCCTCTTGCTCTGTTGCTGGTTGCCTGCAGCAGGCCTGAGGAGCTGCAGAATGTCACCAAACCCCTTGGTCACTGTGGCATCATGGAAGTCAAGAGCCTTGTGGAGGATGCAGGCTGCCAGCAGTGTTGGGAAAGGTACTGAACCTACATGCAGCTGTCTGTCCTGTCTAACACTGCTGTCTGTCCTGTCTAACCAAAGCAGCCTCTCAGCACCCTCTGAGCTGCTCCAAAGCTCTTCCACTTTGTCCCTCAGAATGTCCTGTGAAGGATATTTCATTCCCACTTAGAGCAGAGCTTTCCTCACTTTGATTGAGTCCCCCAGTCCCAGCATGCTGGGGGTTGGAAGGGACCTCAGATCATGCACTCCAAGCCCTCCTGCTACAGCAGGGCCCCCGAGCAGCTGTGACCTACCTGAGAGATCAGAGGGATGATGGTCTTCCCAGCATGGCCACCAATAACTGGGACAGTGACTTGAGCTGGATCTAAGCCCTAAAGGAAAAAGGAAACTTTCCAGCTCCTGAAGCACATGGACAAGGAAAACCTTCCAGGCCACCACACTTCACCTCCAGCCCAAGGGCTTTGGGCACATCTGTAACCCAGGGGCAGCTACACTCCAGGGCCAAAGCCAGCTCCAGAGGATGATTCCAGGATGTTGTTAATGCCAGTGGAGGTGAAGAGCAGCTCCAGCACAGCCTCCAGCAGGGCTGTGAAGAGCAGGAAGCTGGCACAGCCCTGCTAGGTGGCCAAACACCCTGTGACAAGCAGCAGTTGGGCTTGCAGACAGGCCCCAGCCCAACCCTCTGCTCTGGTGCCACCAGCAGGGCTGCAGATGCCAGCAGAGCTCAGGGGAGCACAGATATTGCTGGCAGGGGACAAGCTGTCTGCAGGAAAGGTCACAGCCTGCTGAGGCACATTCTGCAGAAACCTTATCCCCAGGCTCCTGCAGGCAATGGGAACTGGGAATGGCTGCCCCTGCCTGCAGCCCCACAGGAATTCCAAGCTCTCTGGGCTCTCAGCAGTGACCCAAAAAGCACTTTGGGTATCTCTAATGAGCACAGCACAGCATATCCCCCTCAGCTGCTGCTGCCATGACCCACCTTGAGCTCAGCCACAAAGGTGTTGGCTCGGACAATGTCCAACGTGGTGACGCCGAAGATTTTTTTGGGGTTGTAGACTCCATGCTTCTTGAAGACTTCTGAGGTGATTGGGATGGTTGAGTTCACCTGCAGCAACAGCAGCCAGCTGCTCACTGGTGCCAACACACCAGCCCAACAGGACAGGGCCACACAAACCCAGAACCCCAGCATGGAGGGGTTGGAAGGGACCTCTGGAGCTCAACCCCCTGCTCCAGCAGGGCACCCACAGCAGCTTGCCCAGGAGCACAATGCCCAGGGGGGGTTGGAAGCTCTCCACACAAGGACACTCCACAACCTCTCTGGCCAGCCTGCTCCAGGCCTCCAGCACCCTCACAACAAACAACTTTCTCCTCCTCTTCACATGCAGCCTCCTGGCTTCCACTTTGTGCCCCTTGCTGCCCCTTGTGCTGGCCCTGGGCACCACTGAGCAGAGTCTGGCCCCAGCCTCTTGCCCCCCACAGCTCCTTTAGCTCTTGCTGAGCATTGCTCAGCTCCCCTCTGGGGCTGCTCTTCTGCAGGCTCTCAGCCCCAGGGCTCTCAGCCTTTGCTCCTCACAGAGCTGCTCCAGGCCCCTCAGCAGCTTTGCAGCCTCCCCTGCACTCTCTCCAGCACTTCTCTGTCTCTCTTCAACTGGGGAGCCCACAACTGGACCCAGCACTCCAGATGTGGCCTCACTGAGGGAGGAGAACCTCCCTTGCCCTGCTGCCCACACTCTTCTCCATGCACCCCAGGACCCCATTGGCCTTCTTGGCCACCAGGGCACATTGCTGCCTCATGGGGAACTTGTCCCCCCCCAGCACTCCCAGCTCCTTCTCCTTGGAGCTGCTTCCCAGCAGGTCCCCCTTCCCTGTCCTGCTGCAGGAGGTTGTTCCTCTCCAGGGCCAGGACCCTGCACTTGCCCTTGGTGAACTCCATGAGGTTCCCTCTGCCCAGCTCTGCAGCCTGTGCAGGTCTGGCTGAATGGCAGCACAGCCTGAAGGCTGTCAGACCCTGGGCAGCCTGTTGCAGTGTTACAGCAGTCTCCTTGCTGCAGAACTTGTTCCTCACATCCAATCTCAATCTGCTCTGCTCTCATTTCAAACCATTGTCCCTCATCTTGTCCCTGCAGGCCTTTGCAAACAATCCCTCTGCAGCCCTCTTGCAGCCCCCTTCAGATACTGGAAGGCTGCTCTAAGGTCTCCCTGGAGCCTTTTGCTCTCCAGGCTGAACAAGGCTTTGAGTTCTTTCCAGCACGACCTTCAAGACCCTGGTCAAGACTCAGAGGAAGTCACAGCTGCCTGCAGTATTCCCAGCCTGGATTGTTTCTCCTGCCCAGTGTGAAGGTGCCCAGAAAGCACTTACTGGGTTAGAGATGATGCAGATCATGGCCTCTGGACAGTGCTGTGCACAGGCAGATGTCAGGGTGGCGACAATGCTGGCGTTGGTGTTGAAGAGGTCATCACGAGTCATGCCTGAAACACAGCCACGAGACTGCAGGTCAGCCACAGGCACCCCAGGGCCAGGACAGACCAGAACTCTGCTCCTGAGATACACCTGGTCAGCTGCTGGTTTCATTTCTACAGGGAACATCCTCCAGCTGCACAATCCCTCTTCCCCAGGGGCCAGCCTTGGGCAACATCTTCATCAATCACCTGGATGAAGGCACAGAGCCTCCCCTCAGCCAGTCTGCTGATGGCACCAGACTGGGAGCAGAGGCTGACAGCCCTCAGGCTGTGCTGCCATTCAGCCAGACCTGCACAGGCTGCAGAGTTGGGCAGAGGGAACCTCATGGAGTTCACCAAGGGCAAGTGCAGGGTCCTGGCCCTGGGGAGGAACAACCTCCTGCAGCAGGACAGGGGAGGGGGGACCTGCTGGGAAGCAGCTGCAAGGAGAAGGAGCTGGGAGTGCTGGGGGGGAACAAGTTCCCCATGAGGCAGCAATGTGCCCTGGTGGCCAAGAAGGCCAATGGGGTTCTGGGGTGCATGGAGAAGAGTGTGGGCAGCAGGGCAAGGGAGGTTCTCCTGCCCCTCTGCTCTGCCCTAGGGAGGCCACATCTGGAGTGCTGGGTCCAGTTGTGGGCTCCCCAGTTGAAGAGAGACAGAGAAGTGCTGGAGAGAGTGCAGGGGAGGCTGCAAAGATGAAAATGGAGGAGGTAGAGAAATTCTAGGAAGCTTCATCAGCATTCATTCAGAGAATGACTGAGAAGTGATCACACAACCAATGCAAACCAAAAGCCTTGTTTTGTCCTGCTGAGGACATGGCTGAAACAAAGAACCATTTGTTTGTTTGTTTGTTTTTTCACTAGGGCATTGCTCTGGACACACAAAACACTGAGGGAGATTTGGGATCATGAGCATGAAAAATGTTTGCACCTCACCCCTACACAGCACCTCCAGAAACCATTTCAGCACATTTTATGATTCAAAGATTCACAGAAGGGTTTGGGTTGGAAGGGATCATCTTTAGATCATCCAATTCCAGCCCCCTGCCATGGGCAGGGACACCTCCCCACTAACCCAGGGCCTTCCCAGGCCTCCTCACCCCACCTCAATCCCATCCCACCAGGCCTGGCTCCCCAGCTGCTGCAGCCAGCAAGCAGCCCCAGCCAGAACCCCAGCAGCAGAGCTGAGAGTCATCAGTTCAGACTCACAGAATGGGTTGGGTTGGAAGGGACCTCAAAGCTCATCCAGTTCCAACCCCCTGCCATGGGCAGGGACACCTCCCAGCAGCCCAGCTTGCTCAAGGCCTCATCCAGCCTGGCCTTGAACACCTCCAGGCAGGAGGCAGCCACAACCTCCCTGGGCAACCTGTGCCAGTGTCTCCCCACCCTCACTGTAAAGAATTTCTCCAGTCTCAGTCTCCTCTCTCTCAGCTCAAAGCCATTGTCCCTCATCCTGTCACTTCCAGCCCTTGCCAAAAGTCCCTCCCCAGCTCTCCTGGAGCCCCTTCAGGGACTGGAAGGCTGCTCTGAGGTCTCTTTAGTGAGAATCCAAGAGAGAACCTCAACAAGTTGCCTGCTACCAACCCCAAACTACAGCTCAGTGCCATGAACTGAGCACTGGTAGCCCAGGTTGGCTTTCAGAGCACCACAAAGCACCAAGCACAGCTCTGCTGAGCACCAGATCTGCAGAGAGAAACCTCAGTGAAGCCCTGGGAGCTTTTCAGGAGGCCATACCTGGCTTTCTGGGCACTCCAGCAGGAATTACAACAACATCACAGCCCTTCAGGCACTCAGGCAGTTGCTCAGGTCCCATGAAGCCTGGAATGAGACACTCAGGTTATGATGTTCTTGCCAGATATTAAATATCCAAAATTTTGGAGTACAAAACTACACCCAGAGGCACCCAGTTCCTCTTTTGATTCAGATTTATGCTGCAGAGCAAAGCAAGAGAATCATGGAGGGCTCCTAATTGAGGTTTGTTTTAGCCTTGTTTCTAACCTCAAGAGTGAGAGTGGTGGGAATCCCACATTCCCCTGCCCTCAACCATCCCCAGCTCCTCCTGCTCTGTGGATTTGCTCTGCCCAAACCCTAGCTTGGCACCACAGGCAGTGCCCCCAAAGAGCTGCAGCAAAAGGGAACCTTTTGGTGATCTTCAGAGAAAATGAAGATCAGGTTGGGTTTGGGCCTCTTCAGGAGAGCAGCTCCAAGAATCCCTCACCCAGGAGTTGTCTGTTTGCAGCCAAGCATTTACATTTCAAGGCTCAAGCTCCCTTCTGGGATGATCTGGCTGCAGGTTTCCTGCCTTGCAGACCCCCTTCAGCAGTGCCCCACAGACCACTCTCAGGGAATCACAGACTGGGTTGGGTTGGAAGGGACCTCAAAGCTCATCCAGTTCCAACCCCCTGCCATGGGCAGGGACACCTCCCACCAGCCCAGCTTGCTCAAGGCCTCATCCAGCCTGGCCTGGAACACCTCCAGGGAGGGGACAGCCACAGACTCCCTGGGCAACCTGTGCCAGTCTCTCCCCACCCTCACTGCAAAGAATTTCTTCCTCATCTCCAGTCTCCATCTCCATACATGACAGCTTCATCAACTACACCTTCAGTAGTCAGGCACTGCTGGAGAAGAAGCTACTGAGATGGACACCAGGGTGGTGTGAAGGTTCCTCTCACAAGTTAGGGGCATCTACAAGTGGCAGAGGTACCCAAAAGGAGCCACTTGGAACACTCAGACACCCAAGAGGACCTCTCAGAACACTCAGACACCCAAGAGGACCTCTCAGAACACTCAGAAGCACCCAAGAGGACCTCTCAGAACACTCAGAAGCACCCAAGAGGACCTCTCAGAACACTCAGAGACACCCAAGAGGACCTCTCAGAACACTCAGACACCCAAGAGGACCTCTCAGAACACTCAGACACCCAAGAGGACCTCTCAGAACACTCAGACACCCAAGAGGACCTCTCAGAACACTCAGACACCCAAGAGGACCTCTCAGAACACTCAGAGACACCCAAGAGGACCTCTCAGAACACTCAGAGACACCCAAGAGGACCTCTCAGAACACTCAGAGACACCCAAGAGGACCTCTCAGAACACTCAGAGACACCCAAGAGGCCCTTTCAGATCAGAGAGTCTGCAGCAGTACCTTTAACACTGGATCTGGTCTCGATGTGGCTGAGGTCAGCAGCCACCCCTGGAGTGTGGGCAATGTCATAGAGGCTGAGCTTGGTCACCAGGGGACTGTTCTTCAGGAGCAGGGAGAGAGGCTGCCCAATGCCCCCTGAGGCACCCAGCACTGCCACCTTGGCATTGTTCTGAGGAGGAAAGAAAAAAAAAGAAGAAAAACCCTGAGGAGTGGCTGTGGTAGCTGCTGCAGCAGTGACCCTGGGGATTTCACCACCTTTTCTTTACTTTTAGTTCCATTTCTCAATGGTTTTTTTATCCACCTGATTGCCCTAGCCCACAGGAAGTGGTCACCACGACAGCCTCCCACTGACCCCCAGGGTTAGAGAGGAAAATGTTCTTTGGCAAGCTGAAGCTGAACAGGGAAGCACAACCAGGCAGGGTCACCAGAGCCAGGCAGGGTCACCAGAGCCAGGCAGGGTCACCAGAGCCAGGCAGGGTCACCACAGCCAGGCAGGGTCACCACAGCCAGGCAGGGTCACCACAAGGACCAGAGAGTCATCAAGGCTGAGAAGACCTCCTGCAGCAGCTCCAACCCTGAGCCCTACACCCCCAGGTCCAACCCTGAGCCCTACACCCCCAGGTCCAACCCTGAGCCCCACACCCCCAAGTCCAACCCTGCACCCAGCACTGCCAGGTCTCCACTCAACCATGGCCCTCAGCACCACATCCACACAGCTCTGCAACCCCTCCAGGGATGGGGACTGCACCACTGCCCTGGGCAGCCTGGGCCAGGCCTGGACAACCCTCATGGGGAAGAAATTGTTCCTCATGTTCAACCTGAACCTCCCCTGGGGCAACCTCAGGCTGTTTCTTCTCCTCCTGTAACTTGATCCTAGTGAGAAGAGCCCAACCCCCACCTGGCTCCAGGCTCCTCTCAGGGAGCTGTATAGAGCAATGAGGTCTCCTCTCAGCCTCCTCTTCTCCAGGCTGAACACCCCCAGCTCCCTCAGCTGCTCCTCACCAGAACTCTTCTCCAGACCCAGGGCTTTCCTGCCCTCTCTGGATGTGATCCCTTTCTTCAGATGGAAACATCTGCCCGAGACTGACACCTGCTGCCCTGTGGAGCCAAGTCTGACCTAAGGCAAAACCTGACTGCCTTTTCCTAGGTCTCACCTCCACTCTCCAGGAACACTGCCTTCCCTTTGGGGGAATCAAGACATTTCACTACAAGGAACACAATAACCACTCCCTGGGAACACAGCTGAGAGCTGGGGCTGTTCAGCCTGGGGAAGTGCTGGTGGCTGAGAAGCTGGCCAGGAGCCAGCAATGAGCACTCCCAGCCCAGAAGGCCAAGGGCAGCCTGGGCTGCACCCAAAGCAGCATGGCCAGAGATGGAGAGAGAGGATCCTGCCCCTCTGCTCTGCAGTAGATCTAACCTGGAATACTGTGCCCAGCTCTGGGGACCCCCAATACAAGAAGGACATGGACTTGATGGAGTGGCTCCAGAGAAGGCCATGAAGATGATCAGAGGGCTGGAGAAGCTCTGCTGTGGGGACAGGCTGGGAGAGTTGGGACTGTTCAGCCTGGATGTGAGGAGGCTCTGGACAGACCTTAGAGCAGCATTTCAGTACCTGAAGGGGACCTCCAGGCAGGCTGGGGAGGGACTGTTCAGAAGGGGCTGTGGGGATAGGAGCAGTGGTTTGAAACTGGAGCAGGGCAGGTTTAGGCTTGGACATCAGGAGGAAGTTCACAGTGAGGCTGGTGAGACACTGGAACAGGTTGTCCAGGGAGGTGGTGGAGGACTGGTCCCTGGAGACATTCAAGATCAGACTCAGCGTGGCCCTGGGCAGCCTGCTCTAATTGGAGGTGTCCCTGCTGACTGCAGGGGGGTTGGACAAGATGCCCTTGGAGGGTCTCTTCCAACCCCATGCAATCTGTGAAGTCCAGGCTAATGTTAAAACGCAGTTCTCTGCCCAAGTGTTGGAGAACCAGAAGCTGCTGCAGGGATCTAACACAATTACTGCTGCTCATGACCTTCTCCATCCCCCTGTCCTACCAGAGAAAGCCACAACAGCACAGTCATTAAGCTGTTCATGCAGGGACCTGCAGCTATGACAAGAAATAATCTACCCAGGAGCTTGATCAGCCTCACCTCAGCTCTGAATTTTTGCTCTCCAAGGGGAAGCAAAGTCTGGCATTAGTCACTGCTCTGCCCCCCATTTACAACAGGGCTGAGAGTAGGAGATCAAAAGCTCACTGGTAATCAACAGAAGGATTACCAGAATGATTAGACAAGCCTCTCTTACTGGTGCCCATGCCCAACACTGTCCTGGGGTTTGTCAGCAGAAAAGGAGGCTGAGGGGAGACCTTCTGGCTCTCTACAACTGCCTGAAAGCAGGTCAGAGACAGGTGGGGGTTGCTCTCTTCTCCATGGTATCAAGTGACAGGATGAGAAGAAATGGCCTCAAATTGCCCCAGGGGAGGTTTAGGTTGGACATGAGGAACAATTTCGGCCACAAAAGCGTTGCCAGGACCTGGTCCAGGCTGCCCAGGGCAGTGGTGGAATCCCCATCCCTGGAAGGGTTTCAAAGACACAGAGATGTGGTGCTGAGGGCCATGGTTCAGTGGTGCCCTGGCAGTGCTGGGTTCATGGTTGGATTTGATTTTAAAGGTCTCTTCCATGGTTTTAAAGGTCTCTTCCAAAGGATTCCATGACTCTCGTAAAGCTACAATCATCACCCTGACATCTGCCACAGGGAGCTACTTACATGAGAAGGCAGAGGTCAGTCTCTATGGACCCACCACAGCAGCAGCAGCAGCCCTCCTCTCCTGGCAGCACCAGCCATGCCCACTGGATTTCAGCACATGAAGGATTACTGCTAAACCCCAATCAGGAGTGTTAATTCTCAAGAGGTTTTTTAAGCAGGGACATGTTTTCAGTAGGGGAAGGAAGCAGCAAGGAAACTTGCACGTCATCCACTGCACCCCAACAGATTCACTGAATTAGTCTCACCTCCCTTAGGAAGGGCAGCACCAACACACACAGACCAACCCTAGGAGCATTAGGACATCTCCTGCCATTCCCAGCACTGTAGATGGAATGAGAGACCTCAAATACCCCAGAACCCCATCATGGAGGGGTTGGAATGGACCTTTGGGGAGCATCCAGTCCAAGCCCTGCTCCAGCAGGGCACCCACAGCAGCTTGCCCAGGAGCACAATGCCCAGGGGGGGTTGGAAGCTCTCCACACAAGGACACTCCACAACCTCTCTGGGCAGCCTGCTCCAGGCCTCCAGCACCCTCACACCACACAACTTTTCCTTATACCTGCTGTTCCTTGTCCTATTACTGGGCAGAACTGAGGAGCCTGGCTCCTTCATCTTCACACCCACCCCTCAGATATTTATAGACATTAGTAAGATGCCCTCTCAGGCTTCTCTTCTCAAGACTAAAGAAGCTTCTCCTGCTGTTCAGATGGAACCTCCCGGGCTCCAGTTTTGTGCCCCTTGTGCTGTCTCTGGGCACCACTGACAAGTCTGGCCCCATCCTCTTGCCCCTCCAGCCTTCAGCTATTGATCAGCATTGAGAACCACGGAATCACGGGCGGTACAATCGGAAACCCCTCCGAGGATCACCGAGTCCGCTGCCAAGCCAACACCACCATGCCAGCAGCTGATGTCCCCGAGTGCCACAGCCACACGCTTTGAGAGCGGATGCCCTCAGAAGCTGTCTCTGAAGGCACGGCTGTGGCGCCCCAGCCCAGGCCGGTCTGGCGAAGGCCGATCCCAGCTGCAGGGCCTGAGCCACAGCACCCCCGCAGTGACCCCACTTCCCCTCACCGCCCCCTCACTGCCGCAGCCCCTCCTGGCAGGCCGGGCTGGGGGCCGGGCGCGGGGCGCGGGGCGGGGCGGGGCCGGGCGCGGGGCGCGGGGCGGGGCGCGGGGCCGGGGCCGTACCTGGGCGCTGGTGGCCAGGCCACGGCGCAGGGCGGCGGAGGGGCGCGCGACACGGGACAGCATGGCTCGAGCTCCGTGACTCCAACGACCTCCAGCGCGCGGCGCCTGCGCGAGACGGCTCGCCCCTCCCGCGATACTTCGCCGCCACCGCCTCCTCCCGCCGGCACCCGCAAGTCTCGCGAGATCTGCGGTGACGTCACCCCTAGCTACCGCTGCGCGTCCCTAGCAACCGGGCAGCCAGCTTCAGGCCTGGGCACGGCGGCCGGCCGGGGCTGCGGGGAACACATTCGGTGACAGTCGCACGGCTGGTGATTGCAGCAGGATGGGGATAGAGCTGTGCGAGCCCAGCTACCTCTACAACCTCCTCAACCAGTACCGGCGTGTCTCCCGGCTGGCGGAGCCCAACTACCTCTGCCTGCTGGGTAAGCCCACGGCTTGTGGCCTGCCTCGGCCGGGCCCAGGAACTGCGCTGGGTAGTGGCATGACACCAGGCACCGGTGGGCAGCTGCGGGCTTTGTGGGGTCCAGCACACAAGGGCGGGCACACATTACTTCCTGGAATTGCTGGCGACTTGCAGTTGAAGTTTTTCACTCATGCCTAAACTTATCATAGAATCAGGCTGGTTTGGGTGGGACTTTTCAAGGCCATCTAATCCAAGCCTCCTGCAGTCAGTAGGGACATCCCCAACCAGAGCTGGATGCTCAGAACCCCTAACAACCTGACCTGCAATGGTTCCAGGGATGGGGCATCTCCCACCTCTCTGGGCAACTTGAGCCAGGGTCTCACCACCCTCAGGGTAAAATTTTCTTCCTTCTCTCCAGTCTGAATCTCCCTCTTTTAGTTTAAACCATCACCCCTTGGCCTGTCACAACTGGCCCTACTTAAAACTCTGTCCCCAGCTTTCTCATCATCCCTTTTAAGTACTGAGAGGCCACCAGAAGGTCTTTCTATTATCCTAAATTATCCAGAATTTAGGAGTTACAGGAAAACCACTGGTCTAAAATGTTTTTTCCAACCCAAACAATTCTGTGGTTCTATCCACTTTGAGATGCCATGACTTGGTCCTGCTCCAGCCCTCCCTGCTGTGCTCCATCCTAGTGATCCACCCTCTCCTCTACTGCTCCCAGGGGTTTTAGAGGTGGACAGGATTCCTTGACCATTGCACAAAGCATTTGCATCTTGCATAGTGCCAATACCCCTCAAAGGGTGCAACATTACAGTGCAATTCTGTTAAATGTTTTGGCAAAGGAGTCAGCCAGTTTAGGAGTGGGGTTGGGATATCTCCAGTCTCCCACTTCCCATTCCTGGGGCAGCACAGAGGCAGAGGTGCTGGACCTCAAGGTGTCAGAGCAGACTCAGTGATTGGGGGGTAGGCTATGCCACAGGGCAGAGCAGAATGGAGCATGGGACTGGTGCTGTACCACATTTGGGTCAAGGCCAAAGATGCTGGCAGCTTTTGTAGGCACATAGACTTATGTCAGTGCTGATGTTTGTTACATACACATCAGGAAGTCCCAGTTTCTAAAAAAGAAATAATCTCTTTCTTGCTAGAGAATCACAGAACCATGGAATCATTGTGGTTGGAAGAGACCTTTAAGATCATCCAGTCCAAGCCTTAACCCAGCACTGCCAGCTCACCACCAACCCATGGCCCTCAGCACCACATCTCCATAGCTTTGGGACCCCACTAGGGATGGGGGCTCCACCACTGCCCTGGGCAGCCTGTTCCAGGTCTTGACAACCCTGTTGGGAACAAAATCGTTCCTCATTGTCTGATCTAAACCTCCCCTGGGGTGACCTGAGGCCATTTCCTCTCATCCTGTCACTTGATACTTGATACTCTCATCTTGTCACTTGACAGGCTGGAGAGGTGAGCACAAGCCAACCTCATGAGGTTCAACAAGACCAAGGGCAAGGTCCTGCAGCTGGGTCGAGGCAATCCCAAGCACAAATACTGGCTGGAAAGCAGCCCTGAGGGGAGGGACTTGGGGGTGCTGGGGATGAGAAGCTCACCAGGAGCCAGCAGTGAGCACTTGCAGCCCAGAGAGCCAAGCAGAGCCTGGGCTGCAGCAGGAGAAGTGTGGCCAGCAGGGCCAGGGAGGGGATTCTCCCCCTCTGCTCCACTCTGCTGAGACCCCACCTGGAGTACTGCATCCAGTTCTGGAGCCTCTATTACAAGAGGGATATGGACATGCTGGAAGGTGTCCAGAGAAGGGCCATGAGGATGATCAGAAGGCTGGAGCTGCTCTGCTATGAGGACAGACTGAGAGAGTTGGGGCTGTTCAGTCTGGAGAAGAGAAGGCTCCAAGGAGACCTTCTTGTGGCCTTCCAGGATCTGAAGGGGGCTCCAAGAAAGCTGGGGAGGGACTTTTGAGGCTATCAGGGAGTGACAGGACTGGGGGGAATGGAACAAAGCTGGAAGTGGGGAGATTCAGACTGGGTGTTGGAAAGAAATTCTTCCCCATGAGGGTGGTGAGAGACTGGCACAGGTTGCCCAGGGAGGTGGTTGAGGCTCCATCCCTGGAGGTGTTTAAGGCCAGGCTGGATGAGGCTGTGGCCAGCCTGCTGTAGTGTGAGGTGTCCCTGCCCATGGCAGGGGGGTTGGAACTGGCTGAGCCTTGTGGTCCCTTCCAACCCTGACTGATTCTATGGAGAAGAGCCCAACCCCCACCTGACTCCAACCTTTCAGGCAGCTGTAGAGAGCCAGAAGGTCTCCCCTCAGCCTCCTTTTCTCCAGGTTAGACTCTCAGTGCCTGTGCTGCCCCTGGCTGGATCACCACGAGGGTTTCTTACCTTTAAGACATGCATCCAGCCAAGGGCTGTCTCTTGCTGGCTGTTTCAGATGCCCGCAGTCAGCGTGAGTACGCCGAGAGCCACATTGTGACAGCTCGCAGGATCCTGCAGGTGAGGAGCTTGTCCTCTGTGTCAACCACCCCTGGATTTAGCAATCAGTAGTCACCCCAAATAGGTTTCACCTCCCCCCAGGCCGTGCCCCAACTTCCCCCCTTCTTGTTTCAACCATATTCCATTCCTGCCACTGGGGGGGGTGTGCTCTGTCACTAAGCAAAGGTGGGTTCAGTGGCCCAAAGGTTGGCACATGGAGCTGCACAGCAGGAAAACATTGCACAAGAGCACAGACTCTGTGGCCTTGCCTCTCAAGGGGCAGTCCTGGCACCATCACCTCTGTGGCTGTTGAAGCTACCCAGTGTGGTTTGCGTCACTGCTGCTCAGTCACAGGATTGTCTGGGGTGGAGAAGGCCTCTCAGCTCAGCCAGTCCAGCCACCAACCCAACACCACCATGGTCATTGAACCATGGCCCCAGGTGCCATGGCCACAGGTTTCTTGAACTCACCTCCCAGGATGGGGACTCCACCACCTCCCTGGGCAGCCTGTGCCAATCCCTGACCACTCTTGCAGCAAAGAAATTTTTCCTCACCTCCAATCTAACCCTAACCCTAACCCTCAGGCCATTTCCTCTCCTTCTGACACCTGATCCTAGGGAAAATGTCCCTCAGCTGCTCCTTCCCAGCCCTCTTCTTCAGACCCTTCCCCAGCTTCGTTGCTCCTCTCTAGAGCTGCTCCAGCCCTCAATGTCCTTCTTGGAGTGAGGAGCCCAAAAGTGAACCCATTACACAACCTGTGGCCTCACCAGTGCTTGTACAGGGGCACAATCCCTGCCCTGCTCCTGCTGCCCACACCATTGCTGATCCAGGCCAGGCTCTGGTGACCTTCTTGCCCACCTGGGCACTCCCTGGCTCAGCTTCAACCACTCTTGATCAGCACCCCCAGGTCCTTTTCCACCAGGCAGTTTCCAGCCACTGCCCCCAGCCTGGAGCATTCATGGGGTTGTTGTGAGTCAAGGTCAAGGCCCAGCACTTGACTTTGTTGAACCTCATCCCATTGGCCTCAGCCTGTCCAGATCCCTCTGTAGAGCCTTCCTGTCCTCCAGCAGCTCAACACACCCACTCCAGCTTGGTGCCATCTGCAAACTGAGGGTGCCTTAACCCCCTCAACCAGGTCATTGATAAAGACATTAAAGAGAACTGGTCCCAAGGCTGAGCCCTGGGGAACAGCACTGATGAACATCCACCAGCTGGAGTTCTTCAGCACCAAGGCCAGGCATAGCCCCAAACCCATGCTGCAGAGCTACTGCAGCAAGATGTCAGCAGTTCTGATGCCACAGAAGAGTGGAGCTGTGCTCCTGACACAATCCCTCTGTGATTTTTGCAGAGTCCCACAGGAGAGTATCTGGTACCAGATTCAGAGGAGCTGAGGTGTGTCAGATACTGTGTGGTGTATGACTGTGAGACCAGCTCCTTGGACTGCTGTGACCATGAGGAAGAGGAGAAAGAAAAAGGTATGTGTGACCCCTGCCAGGGAAGGCCTCACTGCTGCACAGATGTTGCTGCCATTCCTCATTTAATGTTAATGAACTTATTGGAAGAGAAGCAGATTTAACCCAGCTTGATTTGAAAACCCAAATATCTGGGGATCTCCTCCCCCCCTGCCCTAGGGAGACAACACCTGGAGTGCTGGGTCCAGTTCTGGGCTCCCCAGTTCAAGGGAGACAGAGAAGTGCTGGAGAGAGTGCAGGGGAGGCTGCAAAGCTGCTGAGGGGCCTGGAGCAGCTCTGTGAGGAGCAAAGGCTGAGAGCCCTGGGGCTGAGAGCCTGCAGAAGAGCAGCCCCAGAGGGGAGCTGAGCAATGCTCAGCAAGAGCTAAAGGAGCTGTGGGGGGCAAGAGGCTGGGGCCAGACTCTGCTCAGTGGTGCCCAGGGACAGGCCAAGGGGCAGCAAGGGGCACAAAGTGGAAGCCAGGAGGTTGCATGTGAAGAGGAGGAGAAAGTTGTTTGTTGTGAGGGTGCTGGAGGCCTGGAGCAGGCTGGCCAGAGAGGTTGTGGAGTGTCCTTGTGTGGAGAGCTTCCAACCCCCCCTGGGCATTGTGCTCCTGGGCAAGCTGCTGTGGGTGATGTGCTGGAGCAGGGCTTGGACTGGGTGATCTCCAGAGGTCCCTTCCAACTCCTCCATGCTGAGATTCTGGGATCTGTGCTATGCTTCTGGGTTTTCCATCTGTTGAATATGTTCTTAGGCTTCCAAAACCCACTCCTGGCAGGCCTGGTTCCCTATGTGTGCACTGATCCCTCTGAAGCTCTTTGTCACACATGAGGAATGAGTTCTGTCTTTGTCCACAGGTCACTGCTTTGGGGCTTGCCCAACGTTTGCCTTTCAGGGAGCAGTGCTCCAGAGACTGCAAAGCCCAGCTCGGGTTCCATGTGCTCCCAGAGTCAGTCCTTCCTTCTCTGAGGGCTACAAAAGGCTTTTTCACATTGTCACATTCAACAAGACCTGCCTGTGACAGGGGGGGAGTGATTTGATGCAGTTCACTGAGAGATGTGAAGTGCTGGAAACTTTTCCATCTTATTGTTGAGCCTTCCCTGACCCATGGAAGTGTTTGGTTTTCACACATCCTTTGGCAAGGAGATCTGCTGGGGGCACAACCACTCCTGAGGGCTGGGTTGGCTCCTGGGAGCTTTACAGAGGTCACTGTAGTTTTAGCAGAGATTGACATCATTTTGTTAAGAGCAAAAGCTGGGAGTGAACAAAGCAAGGGGTTCATAAAGACTCAGTGAGGAGGCAGCAGCAGGGGAGGCTGTGAAGGATCCAAAGTGGTTTTCCATTGTGCTGGTCAAAAGCAGACACAGCTGGAGGCAAGAGGGCTTCATAGAGTCACAGAACGGGTTGGGTTGGAAGGGACCTTCAAAATCATCCAGTTCCAACCCCCTGCCATGGGCAGGGACACCTCCCAGCAGCACAGGTTGCTTCAAGGCCTCATCCAGCCTGGCCTTCAACATCTCCAGGCCAGGAAGTAGCCACAACCTCCCTGGGCAACCTGTTCCAGTGTCTCCCCACCCTCACTGCAAAGAATTTCTTCCTCATCTCCAGTCTCAGTCTCCCCTCTCCCAGCTCAAAGCCATTGTCCCTCATCCTGTCACTCCCAGCCCTTGTCCAAAGTCCCTCCCCAGCTCTCCTGGAGCCCCTTCAGGTACTGCAAGGCTGCTCTGAGGTCTCTCTGGAGCCTTCTCTTCTCCAGGCTGAACAGCCTCAACTCGCTCAGCCTCTCTCCATAAGGGAGGTTCTCCAGCCCTCTGATCATCTTTGTGGCCTCCTCCCAACCTGCTCCAGCAGCTCCAGGTCCTTGGGAGAAGGAGGGGGAGCAGCCATCTCACATCATGTCCTTGACTGAGGGGAGGATTAAAATGCTTATGACACCTCTGCCTTCAGTCACAAGCACCTGCACTTAGGTCACAACCACCCCAGGAAGGCTCCAGGCTTGGGGCAAAGTGGCTGGAAACTGCCTGGGGGAAAAGGACCTGGGGGTGTTGGTTGACAACACCTGAAGAGGAGCCAGGGAGTGCCCAAGTGGGCAAGGAGGTCACCAGAGCCTGGCCTGGATCAGCAATGGTGTGGGCAGCAGGAGCAGGGCAGGGATTGTCCTCCTGTGCTGGGCACTGGTGAGGACACATCATGAGTTCTGGGTTCAGGTTTGGGCTCCTCACTCCCAGAAGGAGATTGAGGAGCTGGAGCAGGTCCAGAGAAGGGAAAAGAAGCTGTTCTCCTGGTCTAGAGAACAGGGCTGGGGAGGAGCAGCTGAGGGAGCTGGGAGTGTTTGGCCTGGAGGAGACTGAGATGAGACCTGATTGCTCTCTACAGCTCCTGAGAGGAGGCTGGGGCCAGGCAGAGGAGTGTCTCTCTCCCACAGAACAAGTGACAGACAACAGGAAATGGCCTCAAGTTGTCCCAGGGGAGGTTTAGGTTGGACATTAGAAGAAAATTCTTCCCTGAAAGGGCTCTCAAAGACTGGAACAGGCTGCCCAGGGAGGTGGTTGAATGCCCATCCCTGGAGGTGTTGGAAAGCCACAGAGATGTGGTGCTGAGAGCCATGATTTAGCCCCAGCCTTGGTAGAGTTGGAGAATGGTTGGACTGGATGAGCTCAGAGGGCTTTAGCAACCCAAATGATTTGTGATCCTTTCCTCTGTTGCCTAAAGAAAAAGGATCCCAGAAAATTAAAAATATTGGACTTAAGGACATAATAGCACAGTATTCTAGAACCATAGAATTGTCAGGGTTGGAAGGGGCCTCAAGCTTGGCTCAGCCAGTTCCAACCCCCCTGCCATGGGCAGGGACACCTCACACCACAGCAGGTTGCTCACAGCCACATCCAGCCTGGCTGCAAAAACCTCCAGGGATGAGGCTTCCACCACCTCCCTGGGCAACCTGTGCCAGTCTCTCACCACCCTCATGGGGAAGAATTTCTTCCTAGCATCCAATCTAAATCTCCCCATTTCTAGTTTTGCTCCATCCCCCCCAGTCCTATCACTCCCTGGCAGCCTCAAAAGTCCCTCCCCAGCTTTCTTGGAGCCCCCTTCAGATCCTGGAAGGCCACAAGAAGGTCACCTCAGAGCCTTCTCTTCTCCAGACTGCACAACCCCAACTCTCTCAGTCTGTCCTCATAGCAGAGCAGCTCCAGCCCTCTGCTCATCCTCATGGCCCTTCTCTGGACACCTTCCAGCACCTCCAGATCCTTCTTGTAACAGAGGCTCCAGAACTGGATGCAGAGCTCCAGGTGTGGTCTCATCAGAGTAGACTAACTCCCAGCATTTCCCCAGGGATAATGGGGAGGGGAAAATACCTTATCTAGAGCTACAAAAGCAACCAAGAGAGGAATACATCCTCAGGACAAGAGGAGAAAAGCAGCACAATGAGGAAAAACTCCCTTGGTGTGAGGGTGCTGGAGGCCTGGAGCAGGCTGGCCAGAGAGGTTGTGGAGTGTCCTTGTGTGGAGAGCTTCCAACCCCCCCTGGGCATTGTGCTCCTGGGCAAGCTGCTGTGGGTGCCCTGGTCTCCAGAGGTCACTTCCAGCCCCCACTATGGTGGGATTCCCTGGTCTTTGGTTTTCCATCTGTTGAATATGTTCTTAAGCTCCAAAACCCCAGGCCTGGCTCCCTAACTGTTGCTTGCAGCAGCAGCTGAAGAGTCAGCCTGGCTTCTAAGGCAGCTGCCTACAGGCCACTGGTTGAAATGGAAGGGACTTTGCAGTTGGTGTCAGTGGGACAGAGCTAACCCCCAGTGCAGGTGGAGACTCTCTGAACCTGCCCTGGCTTTTGGATCTCCTCAGCTGCTGGGGAAGGAGCTGCCCTCCAGCATGCCCAGGGCTTGGAGCTCTTCACTCCACACCCAGTGCTGGTGCTGAGGGGAGGATACAGAAGGTTCTCAGCCTGCTACCATTTCCTGAGGACTCAGAAGATGTTGTGGATGCCTCAGGTGAGAGGAGACCCATTTGCAAGTAGAAGACATTAGCATTCAAATTCAACTGCTGCTGGCTCATGGGTTGGGGTGAACTGGTGGTGTGAAGCTCAGTTGAAAGGAGTTTCAAAGCAATCAGCTGTAATTGGAGTGAGTCTACTTGCCCTGGGCCTCCCCACTACTGCTCTTATAGCCACACTTCACCTTTCCCCCCTTCTCTATTGCATGAAAGCAGCAAGCTGATAAAAGCAGCCTGGGGAGGTTGCTCTGATAACCCCAGACTGCCCCTCTGGAGACTACAGATAACTAAAGAGCAGCAAGTGACCAAAAGAAGCAGGTTCCTCTCTCCCAAGTGGTGGTCTGGCATGGCACACAGGAGGTGTTTCAGACAGAAGCAGAGTTCCTACCAAGCACTGGGATCCATGCCTGTAGAGTTTTCCATTGGGAAGGATCCCAATGGATCTGGTACATTGTTTCAGCAGGCCCAGGGAGGGAACAGCCCTCTGCTGGTATCCTGCTTGATTGGTTTCACCTACAAACATTGATCTGCTCAGTTTCTGAGAAGCAATAACCTTCTCCTCACATCTAGGATAGCTTTAGAGAGTGCTGGACAGCAGAGCAGCTCTGTGAGGAGCAAAGGCTGAGAGCCCTGGGGCTGAGAGCCTGCAGAAGAGCAGCCCCAGAGGGGAGCTGAGCAATGCTCAGCAAGAGCTAAAGGAGCTGTGGGGGGCAAGAGGCTGGGGCCAGACTCTGCTCAGTGGTGCCCAGGGCCAGCACAAGGGGCAGCAAAGGGCACAAAGTGGAAGCCAGGAGGTTGCATGTGAAGAGGAGGAGAAAGTTGTTTGTTGTGAGGGTGCTGGAGGCCTGGAGCAGGCTGGCCAGAGAGGTTGTGGAGTGTCCTTGTGTGGAGAGCTTCCAACCCCCCCTGGGCATTGTGCTCCTGGGCAAGCTGCTGTGGGTGCCCTGCTGGAGCAGGGCTTGGACTGGATGAGCTCCAGAGGTCTCTTCCTTTTCTGCTTCCTGTTCAGCTGGAATTTGTTTCAAGTACTGCCCCAATGACAGCAATGTTTTTAATGATTCTCACTAAATCTAGCAGAGACCTCAACACTCAGAAAGTCATGGAATGGGTTGGGCTGGAAGGGACCTTCAAGATCATCCAGTGCCAGCCCCCTGCCATGGGCAGGGACACCTCCCACCAGCACAGCTTGCTCAAGGCCTCATCCAGCCTGGCCTTGAACACCTCCAGGGAGGGGACAGCCACAGCCTCCCTGGGCAACCTGTGCCAGTGTCTCCCCACCCTCACTGACTGACTGAATCATTACACCAGAATGTGTCCAGGGCTGTTGGCTAAGTGCAGGTTCAGTTCTTGATGCCTTCTGTTTAGGACCTCACCAAGCTTTCAGGAGTGAATTCACACTAAAGTGAGCCCCTGGTGTTTCTCCAACAGGAGCTAGACAACTTCCAGCCATACCCTGTAGAAATACTGCCTGGGAAATTATATCTGGGCAACTTCAAGCAGGCCTGTGAGCAACAAATCCTAAAGGATCTGAAGATCAAAGCACAAGTCAACCTCTCTGAGCAGCCTGCAGCACTGTAAGTTAAACAGCCTGAGGTGTGCCCTCAGGAGTGCCTCTGCCTGTGAAGGAAGGGAGGTGGCACAGCACACAGAGGAGCCAGTGCCCAGGAAGTTCCAGGACAACTCCCTGGTTCACTGCAGACCTGAGTGTTGTTTCCTGCTCATTTTTCTAGCCTCCAGAGCTAGCAGAGCAGCAATGCAATCCTGCAGCCCTTGGCCATGGCTGGATTAGGTGAGATGAAGTCTCTCACATGCCACCATCCTTTGGAAGTTGCTTACAGCTCTGAATGGCTTTCAGAGCAAAATCCTGCAAGCACTTCAGTGGCAAGCTAAATCCCTGATGGTCACCTTTCTGGCCCTGACCATCCAGCACAGTCTGTAGCCATGCTGGAAATGCCATTTCTGCCAGGGACAAACCCTGTGGCCTTTCTCAAGGTGATGTCCAACACAAAGCACAGCTTCATAGATCCAGAGCCTGGGTTGGGTTGGAAGGGACCTTAAAGCTCAGCCAGTTCCAACCCCCTACCATGGGCAGGGACACCTCCCACCAAGCACAGATGCTCAAGGCCTCATCCAGCCTGGCCTTGAACACCTCCAGGGAGGAGCATCCACAGCCTCCCTGGGTAACCTGTTCCAATGTCTCTCCAATTTCTTCCTAATCTCTACTCTAAAGCATGCAACAGATCCAGTTGCATGAGTCCCAGCAGATCTATCTCATGCCTTTGGCTCCAGAGGAGAACACCAAAGGTCTCTGCACTGTGGGTAATCTTCTGGTGTCCTCTGCATGTCCTGCTGGGATGTGAACATCTCAGAAATTCCTCACCAGGCTCTTGCTCTGAGTTGAGGGCTCATGGGGGGAGGAGGATGTGGTCATGGAAAGCTACCTGAAGGGAGGTGAGGGCTATGTCCACCAGGCTGCCAGCACACACACTGAAGGCTCTCCTGCTGTCAGCTCATCTGTTTCCATTGAGCTCTGAGCTGAAGGAAGCTGTAGTGAAGATGCTGCTCCCAGGTGGAATGGGAACTCAGCAATTAAACTAATTCTGTGTGGCCAGCAGCTCTCTGTCCCACCAAAACAAATCCCTTGCCCTAGTGTTGATGATGACCATGATGAGAGCCTCCTGGGTGACAACAAACCTACTCAGCAGCTCAGCTCCAACAAACACAGCTTTCCAAGCTGCTCCTCTGGCCCAGGTGATGTTGCCTGCTCTTTTCCAGGTTGGCAGAAGGTGACAAACATCTCCACATAGCTGTTCCAGACTCACTTGAAGCAAATCTCTTTTCTTCCTTTGCCACCATTTGTCATTTCATAGGTGAGTTCTGCCTGAGGGGGAATTCCTGACACCTTGCTCACTCTGGGATATCAGTTGGGAGTGACTGCAATTGCCTGAGCAGGAAGCTCAGACAGGAGGGTTGGAATCTTTGCAGCTCAGGATCCTCCCAAGCAAGCCCACACCTAACAGATAGCAGAGCTGCCTCACTCCCCAAGCCTGATGGACAGAAAGGAGGTTTGGCAGAGCACCTGCCTGAGCCAGGCTCTGCAAGGGAGTTCTGCTCACTCTTAACACCTCACTGACACTGAGCTTCCCACCTGACCTGACAAGGCCTTGCTGCAGGATGTGTGCCAGGGCTGCACAGGATTTCCTCCCACTCCTTAGTTCTCAAATAGAATCATAGAATGGTTTGGGCTGGAAGGGGCCTCCAAAGCTCATCCAGTCCAAACAACATCCTCCACTGGATCAGGTTGCTCAGAGTATTGTCCAGCCTGACCTGCAATATCTCCAGGGATGGGGCCACAACCACCTCCCTGGGCAATCTGTTGCAGTGTTCCAGCAGCCTCCTGGTGCAGAACTTGTTCCTCACATCCAATCTCAATCTGCTCTGCTCTCATTTCAAACCATTGCCCCTGGTCCTGTCCCTGCAGGCCTTTGGGAACAGTCCCTCTGCAGCCTTCTTGTAGCCCCTTCAGGTACTGGAATGCTGCTCTAAGGTCTCCCTGGAGCCTTCTCTTCTCCAGACTGAGCAGCCCCAACTCTCCCAGCCTGTCCTCATAGGAGAGGTGCTCCAGCCCCCTACATACAACCCTTTGCCTCCTTCCAGCCCAAATCTTTGACCACCAGAGGTTTATGTGAGCAGGAGTCTGACAGGCATTAGGAACCTGCCTCCAGAGGTAGCTTTGTCATTTGCAGTATGGACTCACAACAGGGTCTAGGAAGACTTTCAGGTTGGGCAGCACAAACCTGCCTTCAGCTGATTACATCAGAGAGAGCAAGAAAAACCCTGCAGCTCAGTGCAGGCAGCAGCAGAGCAGGCACAGCTCCTGCAGCTTCCTCCTCTGATGGTGTCCAACCAGGCTGTTTCACTTAAAACCCCTGCTGCAGAACAAGGCCCTGCTGAGCTGAGTGTTGTACAGGCCCAAAAGTGAAAGACCATCCTGTCCCCACAGACCTTATAGTCCAAGTGCAGGACCTCTGCTCTGCCCTGCTGAGGCCACATCTGGAATATTGTGTCCAGTTCTGGGCCCCTCAGTTCAAGAAGGACCTCAGGGAACTGCTTGAGAGAGTCCAGCCCAGAGCCACAGAGCTGCTGCAGGCAGTGGAACATCTCCTGTGAGGCCAGGCTGAGGGAGCTGGGGCTTGGAGCAGAGGAGCCTGAGGGCTGCCCTCATTGCTGGGGATCAAGATGTGCAGGGCTGGAGCCAGGCTCTGCTCAGGGATGGCCAAGGACAGCACAAGGGGCACTGGGGGCAAGCTGGAGCAGAGGAGGTGCCATGGGAACAGAAGGGAAAACTTTGTCACTGTGAGGGTGACAGAGTCCTGGAGCAGGCTGCCCAGAGAGGTTGTGGAGTCTCCTCTGGAGCCTTTCCAAACCCCTCTGGATGTGTTTCTGTGTGAGCTGCCCTGGGTGACCCTGCCCTGGCAGGGGGCTTGGACTGGATGATCTCCAGAGGTCCCTTCCAGCCCCTAACATTCTGTGGTGCTGTGATTCTGTGATTAGAAAGGATGACTTCATACCCCAGCTGTTTACAGTCTAGAGTAGGTGACTTAAACTGGAATGGGTATGGCCTAAAGCTCTCCAAGTACTCTGAGAGGAGTTGGGACATCCTCCTGACAGGTGTCTGTAGGCAGGAGGCCATTTCTCCTCAGGCTTTAGCACAGAATTAGAATCTCCTGGTAGAAAGAAGTTAGAAAACCCTGGTTCAGTGCTTGGGGAAAAAAATGAATCAAAACCCAACAAAACTCCACACCACTGAAAACAAAAAGAGGCTTTGAGGATGCTCTAAGAAGATGAAGTCATGCTGCCTGCTTTGCAGGGACAGGGGAAGACTTCCAAAGGTTATTAATAAAATCTGTAGCCTTCTAGGCAGAGGGAGCAGAGTTAATATGGTGAGGAGCAACTGACATCATCCCTGAGCTTGGCTTTGGTAGGAAGGGAGTTTGCTGACCACAGCAATCTTCACTGCAAAGTACTCATCATAAAACCATCACAAAACCAGAGCCCTCCCTGCTGTGTCCTTGCCTCCTGCTGGTGATCCCCAGGAGGGGTGAGGGATTGGAACCAAAGCACCTCCAGTTTGAGAGCTGATTGCTCCAGCCTGAATGTACAACACTTGGAATCATAGAGGATGGTTTGGGTTGGAAGGGAGCTCCAAAGCTCATCCAGTCTAATCCCCTCTGCACTCAGCAGGGACATCCTCCACTAGCTCAGGTTGCCCAGAGCCCTCTTGAGCCTCACCTTGAATGTCTCCAGGGATGGGCCCCAACCACCTCCTTGGGCAACCTGTTCCAGTGTTCCACCACCCTCAGAGTAAAGAACCTGTTCATGAGCTCAGGTTCCTCACTCCTAAGCTTGGGTCCCACATTGCTGGGTTTGGCTCCCTCACTCCTGGGTTTGGATCCCTCATTCCTGGGTTTGGCTCCCTCACTCCTGGGTTTGGATCCCTCACTCCTGGGTTTGGCTCCCTCACTCCTGGGTGTGGATCCCTCACTCCTGGGTTTGGCTCCCTCACTCCTGGGTTTGGATCCCTCACTCCTGGGTTTGGCTCCCTCACTCCTGGGTTTCGATCCCTCACTCCTGGGTTTGGATCCCTCATTCCAGGGTTTGGATCCCTCACTCCTGGGTGTGGATCCCTCATTCCTGGGTTTGGATCCCTCACTCCTGGGTTTGGATCCCTCATTCCTGGGTTTGGATCCCTCATTCCTGGGTTTGGATCCCTCATTCCAGGGTTTGGCTCCCTCATTCCTGGGTTTGGATCCCTCATTCCTGGGTTTGGCTCCCTCACTCCTGGGTTTGGATCCCTCACTCCTGGGTTTGGATCCCTCATTCCAGGGTTTGGATCCCTCATTCACGAGCTCAGGTTCCCCCTTGCCTTGTTGAGCCTCACCTTGAATATCTCAGCTCCCTCCCTGGGCAACCTGCTGCAGTGCTCCACCACCCTCATGGTACAGAACTTAGGCTTGGGTTCAACCCTTTGAAGCTTTGAGGGAGGAGTTTGTGTAGCTGCTGTGATGCTGACCACAGCAGGCTGGGCATGGTCATACAATCATAGAATCATAGAATCAGCCAGGTTGGAAAGGACCTCAGAGCTCATCAAGTCCAACCTATCACCCAGCACCTCAGGACTAACTAAACCCTGGCTCCAAGTGCCACAGCCAATCCTTTTTTGAACACCTCCAGGGATGGTGACTCCACCACCTCCCTGGGCAGCACATCCCATGGACAATTGCTCTTTCTGTGAAGAACTTTCTCCTTGAACCTAAACTTCCCCTGGCACAGCTTGAGACTGTGTCCTCTTGTTCTGCTGCTGCTTGCCTGGGAGAAGAGCCCAACCCCCACCTGGCTCCAACCTCCCTTCAGGTAGTTGTAGACAGCAATGAGGTCTGCCCTGAGCCTCCTCTTCTCCAGGCTGAACACCCCCAGCTCCCTCAGCCTCTCCTCACAGGGTTGTGCTCCAGACCTCTCCCCAGCCTCGTTACCCTTCTCTGGACACCTTCCAGCACCTCAACATCTCTCTTGCATGGAGTGGCTGTCCTTTCATGGCTGTGATCTGTGGCTGTCCTCTCTCTCCCCAGATGCTCAGCTGGCTCATGGAGCAGTGTTGGTGTTCTCCAGCCTGGGGATCAGCCGCAGCAGCACCGTGGCCATGGCCTACCTGATGCACTCCTGCCACTTCTCCCTGCAGGTACCTCAGCAGCTCACTGCCCACAGGCACTGCAGCTTGGCTCTGGTCCTGAAGCCTCAGCACTCTGTCATAGAATGGGTTGGGTTGGGTTGGAAGGGACCTTAAAGCTCCTCCAGTTCCATTTCCCTGCCATGGGCAAGGGACACCTCCCACCAGCCCAGGTTCCTCAAGGCCTCATCCAGCCTGGCCCTGAGCCTCCACAACTTCTCTGGGCAACCTGTTCCAGTGCCTCACCACCCTCATGGGGAAGGATTGCTCTGGAAGGTGTCCAGAGAAGGGCCACCAGGATGATCAGAGGGCTGGAGCTGCTCTCCTGTGAGGACAGACTGAGAGAGTTGGGGTTGTTCAGTCTGGAGAAGAGAAGGCTCTGAGGTGACCTTCTTGTGGCCTTCCAGGATCTGAAGGGGGCTCCAAGAAAGCTGGGGAGGGACTTTTGAGGCTATCAGGGAGTGATAGGACTGGGGGGAATGGAGTAAAACTAGAAGTGGGGAGATTCAGATTGGATGTTAGGAAGAAGTTCTTCCCCATGAGAGTGGTGAGAGCCTGGAATGGGTTGCCCAGGGAGGTGGTTGAGGCTCCATCCCTGGAGGTGTTTGCAGCCAGGCTGGATGAGGCTGTGGCCAGCCTGCTGTAGTGTGAGGTGTCCCTGCCCATGGCAGGGGGGTTGGAACTGGCTGAGCCTTGAGGTCCCTTCCTACCATGATTCTAATGTCTAATCTAAATCGAGGTTCTTCCAGCTTGAAGCCATCACCTCTTGTCCTGTCATTCCATGCCTTTCTGAAAAGTTCCTCTCCAGCTCTCCTGTAGCCCCCTTCAAATACTGAAAGGCCACCAGAAGGTCTCTCCAGGGCCTTCTCCAAGCTGACCAAGCCCAACCCTCTCAGCCTGGCCTCCCAGCAGAGGGCTTCCAGCCCTCTCAGCACTGCTGTGGCCTCCTCTGGCCCCTCTCCAACAGGTCCCTGTCTGTGCTGTGCTGAGGACTCCAGAGCTGCCCCAGCACTGCAGGTGAGGTCTCAGCAGAGCACAGCAGAGGGGCAGAAGGTGATTTCCTGCAGACTACCTCAGCTGAGAAGGTAACAAACAGATGAGATTGCAGGAGGTAGCTTAGGCATGATCCCCAGGTCCTGACCTCTGGTGCTCTTGCATTTCCCTGCTTAATTGTGGGGCTGTAAAACCTGAAGCTGTGCTTACAGAACTCAGCATCTCTGCTCTCCTGCAGCTGAGGAAGAGAGTAACTGGAAGCTGCTGGAGTTAATCTCAACACTTAACACCAGGGGAAATCCAGAATGCAGAGCTTGCAGGGCTCTGGTTTACCACTGACTTCAGCATCAGCACTCTGCTGAACTCCTACCTGATTTCTCCAGAAGCAGCCCCCTCCCACTGACAGACCCTGGAGACCTCTGGAATGGGCCCAGGAGGGATTCAGAGATTCACAGAATGGTTTGAGCTGGAAAGGGCCTTAAAGCTCCTCCAGTTCCAGCCCCCTGCCATGGGCAGGGACACCTCCCACCAGCACAGGCCTCATCCAGCCTGGCCTTCAACACCTCCAGGGAGGGGACATCCCCAGCCTCCTTGGGCAACCTTGTCCTGGTTTGGGAAGTGTTTTCTCCTCTGGGATCTCCAGAGGATTGGCTGATCCAAGCTTCACACAAGCTGGGCCTCTGTCATTGCACTGATTTTGTGCAAACATTTGCAGCAGAAGGGCAAATCTCTTCCTGTTGCTGGCTGCCAGCAGGGAACTGCAGGCTGAGGCTGCCAGCAGGGCTGCAGACACTGCTGCTCCTCTGCTCCTGCTTGCCTCTGCTGCTCACAAAGCAGTGCAAAAGTCAAGGCTGATCCTTGCAGTATCTCCTAGTTGGTGTCAGCAGGTTGGTCTCAGCACTTTACCAAGTGCCAAGAGAAGGAGAAGGGAAGGCTGGCAGGGCAGTGCTGAGCTGTGGCTCACCCAGGCAGTGCTTGCTCACTGCTGGCTGGGCAAAACCTTCCTGAGGGATTAGCCTGGCAGGTGAGGTTGTTCCTTGCAGAAAAAAGCAAGGCAACAGATTCCTGTGTGATCCCTCAGGCAGTCTGGACAAAGATCTTTGAAAGCTTCCATGTGCCCCAGGTGTCTGTACTGGGACCAGTGCTCTTTAACCTCTTCATCAGTGACACAGAGGGATTGAGTTCACCCTCAGCAGGTGGCACCAGGCTGAGAGCTTCAGTTGACACAAAGAGATAGGATCCATCCAGAGGGACCTGGACAAGCTCAAGGAGTGTGGTTGTGTGAACCTCATCAGGCACAACAAGGTCAAGGGCAAGGTCCTGTCCTGGGGACAACCCCCAGTATCCATCCAGGTTGGGGATGGAGCAGCCCTGTGGAGAAGGACTTGGGGGTGCTGGGGGTGAAGAGCTGGACAGGAGCTGGCACTGAGCACTGCCAGCCCAGCCCCAGCCTGTCCTGGGCTGAGCCCCAGCAGTGTGGGCAGCAGGGGCAGGGAGGGGATTCTGCCCCTCTGCTGTGCTCTGTTGAGAGCCCCCTGCAGTGCTGGGGCACTGTTGGAGCAGGGTCAGAGGAGGTCACAGCAATGCTGGCAGGGCTGGAAGCTCTCTGCTGTGAGGCCAGGCTGAGAGAGTTGGGCTTGGGCAGCCTGGAGAAGAGAAGGCTCCAGGGAGACCTTCTGGTGGCCTTGCAGGGCTGAAAGGGGAGATCAGAAAGCTGGGGACAGACTTTTGAGCAGTGCTTGTTGGGACAGGACAAGGGGGAATGGTTTGAACTCAAAGAGGGAGATTGAGAATGGAGAGAAGGAGAAATGTTTGACCCTGAGGGTGGGGAGAGCCTGGCCCAGGCTGCCCAGAGAGGTGAGAGCTGCCCCATGGCTGGCAGCAGTGCAGGTCAGGTTGTGTGGGGCTGTGAGCAACCTGCTCTGGTTGGGGATGTCCCTGCTGGCTGCAGGGGGTGGGACTGGATGAGCTTCAAAGGTCCCTTCCCACCCAAAGCAGTCAGTGGCTCTCTGGCTCTCTGGAAGATGCAGACACAGCAAGGGCAGATCTGGGACCTGCAGCTCCTCAGCCTGTCAGCAGTCAGGAAGTGAGGGATCAGTTGGGGTGTGGGGAACTAGAGACATCCCCAAGGAGCACCTGGAGAAGTAAGTATTGGAGGATCTGCCTGGGAGATCACTGAGATTAGAAAAACCAAACCCATGGAGCACTCCCTCCTGACCTTTGGTCTGGTTAGGCTTAAGCAATCCCCGAGCATGGAGATGGAGCTGGGAGATGAATGCTGCTGGGCAAGGCCGGGGAGGCAGCTGCAGACAAGCACAGTGCCACTGCTGCACCTGCCCTGTGTGCAGCACAGCTCCTGATGAACAGCTCATTAAGCTGGCTGTAATGAATGCAGTGGGATAACTGCAGAGTCACAGCTGTGACCAGGGCAGGTCACACCCAGCTTTGCTGGTTGCCTGTCAGCAGCTGACACCTCACTGCCTCACTCAGCACCCATGGCAGAAAGAGCATTTTGGGGCAGAAAACCCAGGATTGGGTCAGGGTGTCAGGATGAAATAACACAAAGTAACTGCCAGGCAGTGAAAGCAGTCCTGGAGCAGGGGAGCAGAGCCTGAAGGTAGTTGCAGGCCTCTCTGAAGTCCTGTTTAGCCCTCTGCTGATCCTGCTTTCATCAGTGCTGTAGGCAGTGGGGTCAGGGCACCCCCAGCAAGACTGCAGATGGCACCAAGCTGAGTGGTGCTGGTGACACCAAGCTGAGTGGTGCTGATGGCACCAAGCTGAGTGGTGCTGGTGACACCAAGCTGAGTGGTGCTGGTGACTCCAAGCTGAGTGGTCCTGAGGACTCCAAGCTGAGTGGTGCTGGTGACACCAAGCTGAGTGGTGCTGGTGACTCCAAGCTGAGTGGTGCTGATGACTCCAAGCTGAGTGGTGCTGATGACACCAAGCTGAGTGGTGCTGGTGACTCCAAGCTGAGTGGTGCTGGTGACACCAAGCTGAGTGGTGCTGATGACACCAAGCTGAGTGGTGCTGGTGACTCCAAGCTGAGTGGTGCTGGTGACACCAAGCTGAGTGGTGCTGGTGACTCCAAGCTGAGTGGTGCTGGTGACTCCAAGCTGAGTGGTGCTGATGACTCCAAGCTGAGTGGTGCTGATGACACCAAGCTGAGTGGTGCTGATGACACCAAGCTGAGTGGTGCTGATGGCACCAAGCTGAGTGGTGCTGATGACACCAAGCTGAGTGGTGCTGGTGACACCAAGCTGAGTGGTGCTGGTGACACCAAGCTGAGTGGTGCTGATGACTCCAAGCTGAGTGGTGCTGGTGACTCCAAGCTGAGTGGTGCTGATGACTCCAAGCTGAGTGGTGCTGGTGACTCCAAGCTGAGTGGTGCTGGTGACACCAAGCTGAGTGGTGCTGGTGACTCCAAGCTGAGTGGTGCTGATGACACCAAGCTGAGTGGTGCTGATGACTCCAAGCTGAGTGGTGCTGGTGACTCCAAGCTGAGTGGTGCTGTCCACAGGCTAGAGGGATGGGAACTCATCCAGAAGGTCCTGGACAAGCTGGAGAGGTGGTGCCCAGGTGGACCTCATGAGGTTCAACAAGAGCAAGTGCAGGGTCCTGCACCTGTCAGAGCAATCCTCAGTATTGATCCAGGCTGAGGGAGGAGGAGATTGAGAGCAGCCCTGGGGGAAAGGACTTGGGGTGCTGGGGGGGAGAAGCTGGCCAGGAGCCAGCAATGGGCACCTGCAGCCCAGAAGGCCAAGGGCAGCCTGGGCTGCATCCAAAGCAGTGTGGCCAGAGCTGGAGAGAGAGGATCCTGCCCCTCTGCTCTGCTCTGGGGAGACCTCACCTGCAGGGCTGGGGCCAGATATGGGACCCCCAATAGAAGTGAGACACAGACCTGCTGGAGTGGGTCCAGAGGAGGCCATGAAGATGATCAGAGGTTGGAGCACCTCTGCTATGGGGACAGGCTGAGGGAGCTGGGGGTGTTCAGCCTGGAGAAGAGAAGGCTCCAGGGAGACCTTAGAGCATCCTCCCAGGACCTGAAGGGGTCCTGCAAAAAGGCTGCAGAGGAACTGCTCCACAGCTGGGAGGCACAGGGCAAGGGACAGGACCAGGGCCAATGGTTTGAAATGAGAGCAGAGCAGACTGAGATTGGATGTGAGGAACAAGTTCTGCACCAGGAGGCTGCTGGAACACTGCAACAGGCTGCCCAGGGAGGTGGTTGAGGCCTCACTAATGGAGATATTGAAGGTGAGGCTGGACAAGGCTCTGAGCAACCTGATCTGGTGGAGGATGTCCCTGCTGAGTGCAGGGGGTTGGACTGGATGAGCTTTGGAAGACCCTTCCACCCCAACCCATTCCATGGTTCTAAGTTCACATCTAGATCCAGGCTGTCCCTGCCTTGGTAGGCAAAGTCTCCTCTGCAGGCTCTTGCTGTCCCACACTGGCAGTTAATGCAAAGCTGTGCCACCCATCATGTTCTGCTTCCATGGCACACCCCCAGATTCACTTTCAGCTCCAGTTCCCAACCCTGCTTTGCTCTCCCTCTGTTCACAGCGAGCCTGGAACCATGTTCTGAAATGCAAAACCAACGCCAGGCCTCACCGGGGCTTTGTGGAGCAGCTCTCAGCCTGGGAGACCCAAATCTATGGCACCAGGATCACAGATGTGTCTGAACCCAAGTACTGACAGCCAGGAGAGCACCCAGCCAGAGAGCACCCAGCCAGGAGAGAACCGAGTCAGAGAGCACCCAGCCAGAGAGCACCCAGCCAGGAGAGCACCCAGCCAGAGAGCACCCAGCCAGAGAGCACCCAGCCAGGAGAGCACCCAGCCAGAGAGCACCCAGCCAGGAGAGAACCGAGTCAGAGAGCACCCAGCCAGAGAGCACCCAGCCAGGAGAGCACCCAGCCAGAGAGCACCCAGCCAGAGAGCAACCCAGCCAGGAGAGAACCCAGCCAGGAGAGCACCGAGTCAGAGAGCACCCAGCTAGGAGAGCACCCAGCCAGAGAGCACCCAGCCAGGAGAGAACCGAGTCAGAGAGCACCCAGCCAGAGAGCACCCAGCCAGGAGAGCACCCAGCCAGAGAGCACCCAGCCAGAGAGCACCCAGCCATGAGAGCACCCAGCCAGGAGCAGTGCTTCCTGGCCCTGCTTTGTATGAGCATCCAGGTAGAAGGTTCCTTGAAAAGAGATCTTAACATGAGAGCAACTTCCTCTTGAGCTCCATGTGGGTGAAGTTTTGGAGCCATTTGGGATCTCCTCCATGCTGTAGAAGGTGTCACTTTGGGGAGGCCTTGTCCCTGTACTCTCTGGGCTGGGTGCTTCTCAGCTGCCCACAGACAGGACTTGGCCTCTCACAGCCCTGCTGGCTGGCTTGGTGAGTGACAGCAGCCTTCCCACGGGTCCCATTCTGCTACAACAGCCAAACCTCTCAGCATGGCTCAGCCCTCATCAACATCCACCAGTGCTGCTGTGTGACACCCAAACCCAGTCCTGTCCTCTCCTGCCACGCTGGGAACTCCTCACATTTGACATCATGAAATAAAACACCACAGGAAACGCTCCCTGGCTGTCTCTGTGCTCCATGCTGGGCCAGGCTTGGGGCAGCAGTGGCCACCTGAGGGCTGTGATTGGGGATGGGGGAGGCAGGGAGGCTGTGGGGTGCAGGCTGGGGCCATGCTCTGTGCTCTGGCCCCCTCAGGGCTCTCCAGAGGGTCAGCTCCAGCAGGACACACATGAGGGGGTTTTCTGTGGGGCCTGGCAGTGGTCATGAACCTCTGGTCTGTTCCCTCATCTTTCACAGCAGGGCTGCTCCAGCCCTCCCAGAGCAGCACTGCTCTTTGAGGGGCTGCAGTGTGTCCAGAGAAGGGCAAGGAAGCTGGGGAAGGGTCTGGAGAACAGGGCTGGGGAGGAGCAGCTGAGGGAGCTGGGGGTGTTCAGCCTGGAGAAGAGGAGGCTGAGGGGAGACCTCATTGCTCTCTCCAGCTCCCTGAGAGGAGGCTGGAGCCGGGGGGGGATGGTCTCTACTCACTAGATACAATCAGAATCACAGAATCCCAGACTGGGTTGGGTGGGAAGGGACCTGTAAAACTCACCCAGTCCAGCCCCCTGCAGTCAGATCCCCAACCAGAGCAGGTTGCTCACAGCCCCACACAACCTGACCTGCACTGCTGCCAGCCATGGGGCAGCTCCCACCTCTCTGGGCAGCCTGGGCCAGGCTCTCCCCACCCTCAGGGTCAAACATTTCTCCTTCTCTCCACTCTCAATCTCCCTCTTTGAGTTCAAACCATCCCCCCTTGGCCTGTCCCAACAGGCACTGCTCAAAAGTCTGTCCCTAGCTTTCTGATCTCCCCTTGCAGCACTGAAAGGCCACCAGAAGCTCTCCCTGGAGCCTTCTCCAGGCTGCCCAAGCCCAACTCTCTCAGCCTGGCCTCACAGCAGAGAGCTTCCAGCCCTGCCAGCATTGCTGTGACCTCCTCCTGCCCTCCCCAACAGGTCCCTGCCCTTACAATTCCTTTGCCAAAAAAGCAACAGGCCAAGAACAAACGACCTCAGGTTGCCTCAGGGAAGGTTTAGGTTGGACATGAGGAACAATTTCTTCCCCTTGAGGGTTGGCCAGGCCTGGCCCAAGCTGCCCAGGGCAGTGGTGCAGTCCCTATCCCTGGAGAGGTTTCCAAGCTGTGGAGAGGTGGTGCTGAGGGCCATGGTTGAGTGGTGCCCTGGCAGTGCTGGGTGCAGGGCTGTGGTCCGGGCTGGGTTCAGGGCTGGGTTCAGAACTGGGTTCTGTACTAGGTTCAGAGCTGGGTTCAGGGCTGGGTTCAGAACTGGGTTCTGTACTAGGTTCAGGGCTGGGTTCAGGGCTGGGTTCAGAACTGGGTTCTGTACTAGGTTCAGAGCTGGGTTCAGAGCTGGGTTCAGGGCTGGGTTCAGAGATGGGTTCTGGGCTGGGTTCAGAGATGGGTTCTGTACTGGGTTCTGTACTAGGTTCAGGGCTGGGTTCAGGGCTGGGTTCAGAACTGGGTTCAGGGCTGGGTTCAGGACTGGGTTCAGGGCTGGGTTCAGAGATGGGTTCAGAGCTGGGTTCTGTACTAGGTTCAGGGCTGGGTTCAGGGCTGGGTTCAGGGCTGGGTTCTGTACTGGGTTCAGAGCTGGGTTCAGAGCTGGGTTCAGGGCTGGGTTCAGAGCTGGGTTCTGTACTAGGTTCAGGGCTGGGTTCAGGGCTGGGTTCTGTACTAGGTTCAGGGCCGGGTTCAGAGATGGGTTCTGTACTGGGTTCAGGGTTGGGTTCAGAGATGGGTTCTGTACTGGGTTCTGTACTAGGTTCAGAGCTGGGTTCAGAGATGGGTTCTGTACTGGGTTCAGGGTTGGGTTCAGAGCTGGGTTCAGAGCTGGGTTCTGTACTGGGTTCAGAGCTGGGTTCAGAGATGGGTTCTGTACTGGGTTCAGAGCTGGGTTCCGTACTGGGTTCAGGGTTGGGTTCAGAGATGGGTTCTGTACTAGGTTCAGAGCTGGGTTCCGTACTGGGTTCAGGGTTGGGTTCAGAGATGGGTTCTGTACTGGGTTCAGAGCTGGGTTCCGTACTGGGTTCAGGGTTGGGTTCAGAGATGGGTTCTGTACTGGGTTCAGAGCTGGGTTCCGTACTGGGTTCAGGGTTGGGTTCAGAGATGGGTTCTGTACTGGGTTCAGACCTGGGTTCCGTACTGGGTTCAGCGCTGGGCTCGGTGCTCTCCAAGGTCTCCCCCACCCAAACCACTTCGCTGCTCTCTCATTTGGAGCTTTCCCCTTTCGCAACCAGCTCGGTGCGCTCCGGCCCCGCAAACCCCAGCCCTGCCGTGGGCGGTTCCAGGCCAATCCCCCGGCGGCCGTCCCGCCCCGCCCCGCCCCGCCCCGCTCCGCTCCGCTGCCGCTGCCCCGGGAACCGGAGGGCCCCGCCCCCGCCGGGCCGTGCCGGAAACGGGCGGGAGGCGGCGGCCGCCCCTTGCCGCCAGCCGGGCCCGGGCCGTCCCCGCCGCCATCGCCGCCATGGCCGGCGGCAGCTCGGCCGCCGAGTGCCGGCGGGAGTGGGAGGAGCTGCAGGACGGCTTCCAGCGCATCCAGGTACCGGGACGGGGAACCGGCGACCGCTAACGGCCGCCGGGCAGCGGCTGACCCGCGGCCCCCTCCCGCCGGGCCGGGCGGCCCCGCGGCTGCTGCCGGCGGCGGGGGAAGCTGCGGGGAGGCGGCGAAGGGTGCCCGGGAAGCGTACCCGAGGCGGGCACCTGGGTGTCTCTGCCCGGAGTCCGGCGCTCTGCCCGCTGTGCCCCGGCTCTCGGGCACGGCTCACGGCCGGGCCGCGGGCAGAGGATGCCGGGGCTGCACCGGGCACCACCGGGGAGCCGTGCCTGGGCACTGGGCTTGGCAGGGCCCTCCGGGGCTCACCCCTTAGCCACCCTGCCGCCGACCTGGCCGTGGCTGTGGCAGCGGAGGTGACACAGAGATGTCACCTCGGGCACAGGGTGCTTGGCACGGCCCGGCCTGGCACAGGGTCTGCAGATGCTTCTTTGCCCTCCTCATTGCTCCTCTCAGCCCGGTGCCAGCAGGCTCAAAGCCAGCCTGGCGGCGCAGGCAGCTGGGAATCGAGGTGCCCTGTCCTGGCCACTTGCCCCTCTCCACCCTGGGCCCCCTTGCCCCGGTGCCCTGGCACCCACCAGGGGCTGTGTGCTGGGAAGGTGACTGGTGCTGGAGGAGCTTCCTCTCGCGCTGTGTAATCCCCAGAGCTGGGGAAGGAGTGGGCAGGGTTCAGCTCATGCCTGGGTCACCCCGGGAGAAGGTTGGCCAAGCATCTGCTGCTGCGGTTGGGATCAGCCTGCAGCAGTTCCCTTTCCCCCTCTGTGCCCCCAGGGAGCAGGGCAAAGCTGAGGCTGTTGCAGACACATCGCAGCTGTACCCAGCTGTGGGGCAAGGGAGGCTTTGAGAAACCTCCTCTTGCTCCACAGCCCTTGGGTGGATGTGTGGCATGGCCTGCCCTGAACCCTGTGGGCAGCCGCACGGTGCCAGCCCTGCCCTTTGCAAACCTGCTGCTCACCCAGGCTGGCACCCAGTGTGCTGCTCAGACCCTGGCATGGTGAGGGCAGCTGGCACAACAACCACTTGCTCACAGAGCAGGGCAAGGAGGTGACTCCAGGGATCACACAGGGAACGACCTTGCGAGGGTGCAGAGCCATAAATCCCTGCTGGGGGACCCAGGGCCATCCGGCCCCGTTCCTGCCCTGCAGCTGCCTGGCACTGGGGGCAGAAGGAGCTGTTTCCCTCCTCTGCATCTGGCTTTCACCTTTCTCCTTGGGGAGCAGCTGAAAGCTGCTGATAAGGAGCTCGATAAGAGCTGAGGAGGTTCCAACATGCTGCACCATGGCCTGGTCCAAGGGTTGCTGCAAGCAGCCTTTAATTCCCCGGGGAGGAGGCGTCTGGGCTGCCCAGGGCCGAGCTGAGGCTGCACTAGGAAGAGTCACACAAGAGGCTCTATTGCCTGGCACAAGAGTGGCATCTCCCCTTGCCCAGCTGTGGCTGGGTCACTGCTGCAGGAGGAGCCACAGCCCTGCTGCAGGCTCAGCCTCTGCAGCCAGCTCCTGCCAGCTCCCTGCAGGGGCTCAGGATGGAGCCCCAGAGGCAGCAGTCCCGACAGGGGCAGGTGCTGCAGGAACCTCCGGGCAGAGAGAGCTTCTCCTCCTGTCCCAGCAGTCAGAGCCACTGCTCCTGCATGGCCCTGGCCTTCAGCTCTAGCCCTGGCCCCAGCAACAACCTTTCCTCAGTGTTTGCCATCTGCTGTTCCCCAGTCAGTTCATCGCTTGAGTGCTGGGTCCAGTTGTGGGCTCCCCAGTTGAAGAGAGACAGAGAAGTGCTGGAGAGAGTGCAGGGGAGGCTGCAAAGCTGCTGAGGGGCCTGGAGCAGCTCTGTGAGGAGCAAAGGCTGAGAGCCCTGGGGCTGAGAGCCTGCAGAAGAGCAGCCCCAGAGGGGAGCTGAGCAATGCTCAGCAAGAGCTAAAGGAGCTGTGGGGGGCAAGAGGCTGGGGCCAGACTCTGCTCAGTGGTGCCCAGGGCCAGCACAAGGGGCAGCAAGGGGCACAAAGTGGAAGCCAGGAGGTTGCATGTGAAGAGGAGGAGAAAGTTGTTTGTTGTGAGGGTGCTGGAGGCCTGGAGCAGGCTGGCCAGAGAGGTTGTGGAGTGTCCTTGTGTGGAGAGCTTCCAGCCCCCCCTGGGCATTGTGCTCCTGGGCAAGCTGCTGTGGGTGCCCTGCTTGAGCAGGGCTTGGACTGGATGAGCTCCAGAGCTCCCTTCCAACCCCTCCATGCTGGGATTCTGGGATTCCTTACCATGGTCAATGGTTTGTCAACCACAGGAGCATCCCTGGCCTGGGGCCATGTTCTGGACTTCCAGAACCTGCAGCTGGAGGTGGGTGAGGCATGAGCCACGTGTGAGGACAGGCCCCAGGGTTGGTGATGGGTATCCCCCACAGCTGCTTCTCCCCTCGTGGAAGCAGGGCCAGCTGCAGGCTGTGGCCTCCTGCAGCTCCTGCCATGCCCAGCTGCTGTGCAGGTGCCCTTAGGGACAGTTCTTCCTCAGGGCACCTGAGGCCAGGGCTGGGTGGGCAGGCAGCTGGAGCCATGCTGGTCTCTGCTCCCCAGGACAATCACAAGCTCTACAAGCAGAAGCTGGAGGAGTTAACCAAGCTCCAGGATGGGATCTCCAGCTCCATTGCACGGCAGAAGAAGAGACTGAAGGAGCTGTCCCTGTCCCTCAAAAAGTGAGAGATGGCCTGCAGGGGGTGGGGCAGGAGGGCAGCCAGGGCAGGGTGCTGGAGCTCACCTCAGGGCTCTGTCTCTAACACAAACCTTGTGACTGGTGGCAAAGAGGAGGTCTGGACCCCCTCAGCTTCCCCCTCCCCTGCCCTGCCCTGTGCCCAGTTGCAGCTCAGGGCTCTGCAGTCACTTGTCCCCTCCTGCACAAAGCTGCCTTTGTCCTGCCTCAGTGCTGAGCAGCCTCCTCCCTCCTCACCTCCTCTCTCTCCCAGCCTGGCACAGGAGCTCACCCTGCAGCTGGGGTCATGGCCTTGCCTCCAGTCCATCCTCCCAGCCCTTGGGGTGCCCTTGTCCACCCCTTGAGTGCCAGCAGGGACAGGGCTGTGTGGCAGGGACCCTCCTGAAGCCAGCACCTCTGTGTCCTCCCCAGATGCAAAGGCCCCATGAGCCCTGAGCAGAAGGAGTCCATCAAGGAGACCCAGAACCTGATCAAAGAGAGGCAGAATGTTTTCTTTGAGATGGAGGCCTACCTGCCAAAGAAGAATGGGTAAGGGGCACCCTGCTGCCAGCTGCAGCCCCACACCCACCCTCTGTGTCCCTGTGCCTGTAACCTGCTGTCACCCTGGCACAGGAGGACGCCTGGGCAGGAGCCAGACTGAGCCTCTGCTGCCCTCATCCCCCTCTCTGCTTGCTGGTGTCCTTCACCTGCCCTTTAAAGGGAAGCAGTGCATGGCAGGGAGCCCTGGAGACCCCCCCCGGTGCCCACGGGAGCTGGGGGCACTGCTCAGCCTCCCCTCCCCCTGCCCCTTGGAGCAGTGCCAGTCCTGCCACTCACACTGCCTGGCAGCTCTGGCTGGGAAGCAGCTGGGGGCTCCTTCCCAGCCTTGGCAGTGGCAGCAGAAGGGGACAGCAGTGCCCAGCCCCTGTGCCAGCTGCCAGGCAGGCCCTGACTGCTGTGCTCTCTCTGCAGGCTGTACCTGAGTCTGGTGCTGGGGAACGTGAACGTGACACTGCTCAGCCAGCAGGCCAAGTATGGCCCCTGCCCCTCTGCACCCCCTGGCACCCCCCTCTACCCCCCTGGCACCCCTCTGCCCCCCTCTGCACCCTCCTGCCCCCCCCCTGCACCCCCCTGGCACCCCCCTGCATCCCCGTCTGCACCCCTCTAGCACCTCCCTGCACCCTCTGCCCCCCTCTGCACCCCCCTGGCACCTCCCTGCACCCCCTGCCCCCCTCTGCACCCCCCTGGCACCCCCCTGCTCTCCTCTGCACCCTCCTTGCACCCCCCTGCCTCCTCCCTGCCCCCTCTGTCCCCCCACCCCCCTGCTTCCTCTTGCCTCCCCCCTGCCTCTCCCCTGTCCCTGCTTGCCCCCAGCTGCCTCTCCCCCCCTCTCCCCCCTCTCTCCCCCTGCCTCCTCCCTGTCCCCCTCTGCCTCCCCCTGTCCCCCCCTGCCTCCCACACACGAGCACAGAGCAGCTGCCCCAGGCCATGGCAGGGCTGCTGCCACCTTCCTGGCACAGGTTCCCTTCCCAGAGTGTCCCTTCCTGTTCCCAGACCCTGCCCAGTCCTCCACCTTGCTGCCAGCTGCAGCCTCAGCTCTGAGCAGCTGCAGAGGGTCCCTGTCCAGGCTTCCCCTGTGGCAGAGCCTTCAGCAGGTGCAGGCTCACAGCCCCTGGAGGCCTTTCCTCTGCCCTTACCTTGGGTTTGGCCCACAAGGGTCCCTCCATGCTGGGCAGGAACACCCCAGGGGTGCCCGTGCAGAGCTGCCCCCCTCAGTGCTTCCCTTTGAAGGGCTGAGCAGGCAGCAGGCTGCCCAGGCTGGCAGGGGCTGGAGCCTTTGAAGCTGTCTCCCCTGGGTGACAGCAGCCTGGTGCTGGCCTCTCAGGGCTGGAGGTTGCTCTGGAGCATGGAATCCCAGACTGCCTTCAGTGGGGACCATCCAGTCCCACCCCCTGCAGCCAGCAGGGACATCCCCAACCAGAGCAGGTTGCTCACAGCCCCACACAACCTGACCTGCACTGCTGCCAGCCATGGGGCAGCTCCCACCTCTCTGGGCAGCCTGGGCCAGGCTCTCCCCACCCTCAGAGTCAAACATTTCTCTCTTCTCTCCACTCTCAATCTCCCTCTTTGAGGTCAAACCATCCCCCCTTGGCCTGTCCCAGCAGGTCCTGCTCAAAAGTCTGTCCCCAGCTTTCTGATCTCCCCTTGAAGCCCTGCAAGGCCACCAGAAGGTCTCCCTGGAGCCTTCTCTTCTCCAGGCTGCCCAAGCCCAACTCTCTCAGCCTTGTCCCAGAGGTCTCCACTGTCACTCTTGCCCAGCTGGGTGGGACAGGACACACCTCCAGCAGCCACCTTGCTCTGAGCCTGTCCCTGTGCTCCCCTGCAGGTTTGCATACAAAGATGAGTATGAGAAGTTCAAGCTCTACCTCACCATCATCTTACTCATTATCTCCTTCTCCTGTCGGTTCCTCTTCAACTCCAGGTGAGTCTGGCTTGGATGCCAGGCAGAGATCTCCTCCCAGGCTTCCTGTGTCCTCCTTGCCTGTCTTGAAAGCTCCTGAGCTGGGCAGGAGGTCCTGACACATGATGTGGCCACTGCCCTGGGGGCAGGGAGGCCTTTCATGGACTCAGGGTTGGAAGGGAGCTCAAGGCTCAGCCAGCTCCAACCCCCCTGCCATGGGCAGGGACACCTCACACCACAGCAGGTTGCTCACAGCCACATCCAGCCTGGCTGCAAACACCTCCAGGGATGAGGCTTCCACCACCTCCCTGGGCAACCTGTGCCAGTGTCTCACCACCCTCATGGGGAAGAATTTCTTCCTAACATCCAATCTGAATCTCCCCACTTCCAGCTTTATTCCATTCCCCCCAGTCCTATGTCTCCCTGACACCCTCCAAAGTCCCTCCCCAGCTTTCTTGGAGCCCCCTTCAGATCCTGAAAGGCCACAAGAAGGTCTCCTGGGAGCCTTCTCCTCTCCAGCCTGGCACAACCCCAACTCTCCTCACAGCAGAGCAGCTCCAGCCCTCCAGCTCTGCTTTTGTGGCTGCTGTGGTCTGGCTGTGGCCTGGGTGGGTGTTGGGGGGGCCAGGGGCTCCCTGCCCACAGGCTGTTGGCTGTCTTGGTGCCTGTGCCCTCAGCACATGGCAGTGGCTGTGCTGCCACCTTCAGCCCTCCCTCTGCCCCCCCAGGGTGACAGATGCTGTCTTCAACTTCCTGCTGGTGTGGTACTACTGCACCCTCACCATCCGGGAGAGCATCCTGATCAACAATGGATCCAAGTGAGCCCTGGGCCCTGCCCTGTGAGCCTCAGCAGCTGGCACCCTCCTCACAGCTCCACACTCCCCAGGGGAGCAGCTCCCTCCTGCTCAGGGGCTGCAGCAAACCCTGGCACTGAGCTGCAGCACAGGGCAGGAGGAGATCCCTGTGCAGGGGAGGTGGAGAGGGGAGGTGGTGATGGGAGGTGGGGAGGGGAGGTGGAGAGGGAGGGTGGAGAGGGGAGGTGGAGAGGGGAGGTGGAGAGGGAGTGTGGAGAGGGGAGGTGGAGAGGGGAGGTGGAGAGGGAGTGTGGAGAGGGAGTGTGGAGCAGCAGCTGGAGGAGCCCCAGCTCCTGGCTGCTGCCCTGGCCAGAGCTGCTGGGTCCTGCTCCATGCACAGCAGTTTCATATCCAGCCCTGCTCCTCACCTTGCCTGGGGGGCTGGGGGTGGCTGGTGCTGGGCTCTGCTCTCCTGCTGCCTCCTTGGGTCTTGCCCATGCTCAGGAGGCTCTTCTGTGGTCTGCCTTCCAGAATCAAAGGCTGGTGGGTGTTCCATCACTACGTCTCCACCTTCCTCTCAGGGGTCTTGCTGACCTGGTGAGTCTGCACCTCTCCACTTCTTGGCTGCAGAGTCCCTGGGCTGTGGCCAGCTCAGACTCAGAGGTCCTCCCTGCCCTGCTCCATGGTTATTGTTCTGCTCTGTGGATGTTGTGGCCTAACAACCAACTCCACACGTTGCTCTCCAGCCCCTCAGCAGCTCTGTGCAGCAGGCAGGCTCCCTGGGCTGGGAAGGCTGAGGGGAACCTTATGCAGGGTGGCTGTCAGGAGGGTGCAGCCAGGCTCCTTTCAGTGGCACCCAGGGAGAGGGTGAGGGGCAGTGGACATCAACTCAGTCACAGGAAGCTCCACCTCAAGATGAGGAAAAACTTCTTTGGTGTGAGGGTGCTGGAGGCCTGGAGCAGGCTGCCCAGAGAGGTTGTGGAGTGTCCTTGTGTGGAGAGCTTCCAGCCCTGCCTGGACACCTTCCTGTGTGACCTGTGCTCAGGGTCCTGCTTTGCAGGGGGGTTGGACTCCATGCTCTCAGGAGGCCCCTTCCACCCCCCTGGCATTCTGTGATTCTGTCCAACACCATCCCCTGCCTTGCAGTTCCTGTGGGAGGACCACCTCAGTGCTCTGCTTGGTGGGAGCTGGGGGGAGGCAGTGGTGCCCAGTGGGGCAGGCAGGGCTGGCTGCCAGCCCCAGCCCCAGCAGCTGCCTCTCTTCCCAGGCCGGATGGACTCATGTACCAGATGTTCAGGAACCAGTTCCTCTCCTTCTCCATGTACCAGAGTAAGTGCTGCTGTGTGCCTGGGTGATGGTCCCTGTGCCTGTGACATGTGGAGAACCATCTGCAGCTGCTCACAGCTCTCCTGGGTTTCTCCTTGGCCTCTGCCCTGCCCTTGTGTGCAGTCATCTCAGAGCTGAGGCAGGAGATGGTGCCTGGGTAGGAGATGCCTTGCCAAGGGCAAGGTCCTGCACCTGGGTTAGGGCAATCCCAAGCACAAATCCAGGCTGGGTGAGGAGTGGCTCAAGAGCAGCCTTGAGGAGAAGGCCTTGGGGGTGTCAGTTGGTGATAGACTCCCTAGGAGCCAGCAGTGGTCCCTGGCAGCCCAGCAGGCAGCTGTGTGCTGAGCTGCATCCAGAGCAGGGAGAGCAGCAGCACAGGGAGGGGATTCTGCCCCTCTGCTCTGCTCTGCTCAGACCCCACCTGCAGCACTGCAGCCAGCTCTGGGGCCCCCAGCACAAGAAGGACCTGGAGCTGCTGGAGAGGGTCCAGAGGAGGCCATGGAGATGATCAGAGGGCTGCAGAACCTCCCCTATGGGGACAGGCTGGGAGAGTTGGGACTGTTCAGCCTGGAGAAGAAAAGGCTCCAGGGAGACCTTAGAGCAACCTTCCAGTACCTGAAGGGCTCCAGGAGAGCTGGGGAGGGACTTTGGACAAGGGCTGGGAGTGACAGGATGAGAGACAATGGCTTTGAGCTGGGAGAGGGGAGACTGAGACTGGAGATGAGGAAGAAATTCTTTGCAGTGAGGGTGGGGAGAGACTGGCACAGGTTGCCCAGGGAGGCTGGGGATGCCTCCTGCCTGGAGGTGTTGAAGGCCAGGCTGGATGAGGCCTTGAGCAAGCTGGGCTGGTGGCAGGGGGTTGGGACTGGCTGATGTTGAAGGCCCCTTCCCAGCCAGCCCTTCAGGGAGGTGGTGGTGAGCAGAGCCCTGTCCCTGCAGGCCTGGTGCAGTTCCTGCAGTACTATTACCAGAGTGGGTGTCTGTACCGCCTGCGGGCGCTGGGCGAGAGGCACAACATGGACCTGACCGTGGGTAAGCCTCTGCCTTCCCTTCCTGCTCCTCCCCCTGCACCTGGGGCTGCTGCCAGCCTCCCTGCCCTCAGCAGGCTGCTGCCTGGCTCACTGGAGCTGGCAGAGGAGTTTGTGTTCTGAGGGTGCTCTGGCTGTGCTTTATGGGTGGCAGCTGCAAGGGCAGTGCCCCAGCAGCAGCTGTCAGCAGCAGCACCCTCCAGGCTGGGTGTGCTCCTGGGACCACCAGCTGGCTCCCTTGGGATGCAGGATAGCCATGGAGGTGGCTCCTGGCATCTGAGCTTCCTGCAGGAAGCTCCTTCAGCTGTGACAAGTCCCCAGGAGCCTGTAGGCTGCAGCTCTCCAGCCCCTGTGATGCTGAGTGCTGGGGTTGGGGGACAGTGGCCATGGGGGAGGGAAGCTCCTCCACAGCTCCAGAGGCCCTGTCCCAGCTGGGTGAGCACTGGGAACCCCTGCCCCAGTTGGGTGAGCACTGGGAACCCCTGTCCCAGTTAGGTGAGCACTGGGAACCCCTGCCCCAGTTGGGTGAGCACTGGGAACCCCTGTCCCAGTTAGGTGAGCACTGGGAATCCCTGTCCCAGTTAGGTGAGCATTGGGAATCCCTGTCCCAGCTGGGTGAGCACTGGGAACCCCTGTCCCAGTTAGGTGAGCACTGGGAATCCCTGTCCCAGTTAGGTGAGCACTGGGAACCCCTGCCCCAGTTAGGTGAGCACTGGGAACCCCTGCCCCAGTTAGGTGAGCACTGGGAACCCCTGTCCCAGTTGGGTGAGCACTGGGAATCCCTGCTCCAGTTAGGTGAGCACTGGGAACCCCTGCTCCAGTTGGGTGAGCACTGGGAATCCCTGCTCCAGTTGGGTGAGCATTGGGAACCCCTGCCCCAGTTAGGTGAGCATTGGGAACCCCTGCCCCAGTTAGGTGAGCATTGGGAATCCCTGCTCCAGTTGGGTGAGCATTGGGAATCCCTGCTCCAGTTGGGTGGGCACTGGGCATCCCTGCCCAGCCCCTGTGCCCCCAGCAGGGCTGTGGTAGCCAGGCAGGACTTGGCCAGGCACAGGGTTGCCTCTGAACCTGCCTGGCCACATCCTCAGGAGCTGGGCTCCAGCTGGTCCCCAGCCTGCACTTTCTGGGCCCTGACAAAATCCTTCATCCTTGGCAGAGGGCTTCCAGTCCTGGATGTGGAGAGGCCTCACCTTCCTGCTTCCCTTCCTCTTCTTTGGGCATGTGAGTGTGCACTGACCCTGGGGGAGCTGCAGGAGCCCTGGCCTGGGGCAGCTCATGCAGCACCAGGCAGCTTGGGCACCACCCAGGTGCCCCCAGGCTGCTGTGGCCATGTGCTGCTGATGCCAGGGGCAGGGAAATGTGTTCAGCAGTGTGGGGCTGCTGCCTTCCTCCAGCTGCCACCTCCACAACTTGTTGGGGAAGCCCTGGGGGGTGCTGCTGGGGGTCTGCCAGGTGCTCAAGTGAGGAGTGAAATACAGCAGAGGGGCTGGCTCAGAGAACCCTTCCAGAACCTTCCCAAAACCCTTCCTGAGCTTCAGCTCCTGAGCTGCTGCAGGTCCCTTTCAGCCTTGGTCAGATCCCTGAGGCCATGGCCAGAAGCAGTAGGCTGGGCTGAGGCATCCTCCTGGCTGCTGGGCTCCAGGAGGTGGGAAGCAAGGGGGAGATGTCCCCACTGGGGTCCCTCTGGCCCCATGCCTGGAGGGGGTTTCACTGCACCCTGGCCTCACAGGGGCTCTGCATGGGGTTTGTGCCTGGGGGGCAGCAGGGTGAGCCCCAGCTCTGGAGGCCATCCCCCCCTCACCTGCCCTCTCTCCTGCAGTTCTGGCAGCTCTACAATGCCATCACCCTCTTCAACATGCTGCAGCACCCCGAGTGCAAGGAGTGGCAGGTAAGGGCTGGGGGGTGCCAGGCAGCTGCCCTGGGGAGGGGGAGCCCCCCAGCCAGGCCCCTCCTGCTGACTTGTGCCTCTGGGGTCCCACAGGTCCTCATGTGTGGCCTCCCCTTCCTCATCCTCTTCCTGGGCAACTTCTTCACCACGCTGCGTGTGGTGCACCAGAAGATTCAGAACAAGAACAAGGACACGAAGCAGAACTGAAGGGGGCAGGGTGGAGCCCAGGACTTTCTCCACACCGGCTCCACCTCCTGGCCCCTCGCTGCCGTCCGGACTCTGCTGTCCCCCCGGGGCTGGGACGGAGCTTGGGGCTGCTCACAAATAGAGCTGTTGGCGTGGTCAGAGGTGCTGGATCCGTGCCTGAGTCCCTCACTTGGAGTCAGGAGCACCCTGCAGCTCCCCTGCCCCCTCTGCCTCCCTCCTCCAGCAGAGCAGGAGGCCAGGGACAGCTGCTCCCCTTCCTGCTGCCCTGCAGACCTTTGCTGGGATAGTTTCATCTCACACAGCTCCTGGGGGTGGTCAAGGCTCTCCCCAGCCCTGCAGGCAGGGCAGCTCCTGGGTGCAGAGGGAGGCCCTCAGCACTCCTGGGCTGGGAGCAGTCACTCCCCTGGCTGCCCCCACAGCCCTCCCTGCTCTCAGGACAGCTCAGGCTGTGCTGGCTCTCAGGGTGCCTTGGAGGCACAGGGGCTGGGGTGGAGGAGCTGTGGCACAGAGGGGTAGGAGCACCAGGAGCCTGCCCTGGGCTTCACCCTGGAGCTGCACAGACTCTGGTCTTGCATCTCTGGCTACAAAAATAAAGGGCAAGGGCTGCCTCAGGCCCTGGGGTGCTCCCAGAGCATGCTCTGCCCTGTGCTTGGGCTCAGCTGGCAGTGCCAGGGAGGGGAGAGAAGCCCTCTCAGTGCCCCACAGCAGGGCAGAGTGCAGCAGGGGTGGAAGGGCAGAGCTGTGAGCTCCCTCCCTTGGCACCCCCTGGCCAGCACAGCCCCATGCCAGGGTCAAGAATGAGCCAAGCAGAGCCCAGCAGGCCCCCAGTGCCCCTGCAGAGCAGGGGAGGAGAAGCTCTGCACCACCACCAGGAACTCTCTCTCCTAAGAGGAAAGAGTGAGGGCCCTGGGGCTGTTGAGTTGTGGGAGAAGGCTGAGAGGGAACCTGATCATTGTAAGAGCTGAGGGGGGTGCCAAGATGAAGGGGCCAGGCTCTTTTGGGTGGTGCCCAGTCACAGGACAGGGAACAACTGGGTACAAGCTGGAACCCAGCAAGTTCCACCTCAGCATCTGAGGAGAAGCCTCTTTGCTGGGAGGGTGCTGGAGGCCTGGAGCAGGCTGCCCAGAGAGGCTGTGGAGTCTCCTTGTGTGGAGAGCTTGCAAAGCCACCTGGACATGTTCCTGGGTGACCCTGCAGGGGAGTTGACTTGAGTTCAAGAAGTCCCTTCCAGCCCCTACCATTCTGTGATTCTGTGCCCCAGGCCAGAGCCAGCTGTCCCCTGCTGCCATCCCCTCTACCCTGCCAGGGCTCAGACTAAGCCCAGAGCTGCCACCAGTTCCCTCCCAGTTAGCAGCCACTGCTGCTCATCCCCAGCAGCGAGGGCAGGAAGGAAGCCACAGAAGCCACTTCTTGTATTCCAAGGGCAAATGTATTTAAATAATTTACAGTCACTGGAGAGCCTGCAGGGTGCTGAGCTCCCCCCCATGATTGAATCACAAAGATGGTAAAATAAAAACAGTATTTAAAAAATGAGAGCAGACAGCATGAGGAGGGGCTGGGCACAGGGGGTGCCAGCTGCAAGGACCCCCAGGGAGTGGGCAGGGCCCCCCAGGACAGGGCTCTTCTGGAGGGCAGAGAAGCCCTGCAGCAAAGGTGGGCAGTGGGGACAGGAGTGGGGTGGGGGCTGTGGGGTGCTGGTGGCACAAGGCAGCTCTGTGCCCCTTAGCCAAAGGGCACACAGGGTGTGAGGGAGACCAGGGCAGCTCCCACGATGCCCTCACCCCAAACCCCCAGTGCTGGGGGCTGCTGGCTCCTCCACCCTGTGGCTGTCCCCAGGCCAGGCTGGGCTCCAGCCCGGGGTCTAAGGCACCACCTCGTGTGCAGGGAGGGACCCCAGGGCTGCCCCTAGCACCATCCAACCCTCCTGTCCCACAGCAGCTCTGGCCCTGGCCTCAAGGCAAACGCTGGTGCCACGAGGTGCTGCTCCCTGGGGTGCCAGAAGCACCAAAATTCCTGGACGCTACCCCCCTGCCCCTCTCAACCCTTTCCACACCTCAGGGTACAGAACCTGCCCGGGGGTGCCGTGGCCCAGGAGGGGTTGGGAGTGACTCTGGGGTAGCTGTGGGCTGGGGAGGGTTGCTGGCAGCGCAGCGGCCAGCAGGCACTTTCCTCCCCTGGAACCCTTCCCTCCCCAGCCCTGCCAGCCCCACTCCTAGCTCCAGACGTCCTGGGAGTAGCGGCCCTTGGTCATCAGCTTCTTGACGTAGTCCACGGCCTGGGGCTGGCTGATGCTGCCCAGCTCGGCCACGATCTCGCAGAAGGTGTTCTGCACGTCCCGAGCCATGTTCCGAGCGTCCCTGCCGGGGAGCCACGCTCAGCACGGACAGCCCAGGGCCCACAGCCGGACTCACACTCTCTGCCTTGGAGGAGACCTTCAGGGGCATCCGAGTCCAGCCCTGAACCCAGCACTGCGCCAGCACAGCCCTCAGCACCACATCTCCACAGCTCTGAAACCCCTCCGGGGATGGGGACTGCACCACTGCCCAGTGCAGCCTGGGCCAGGCCTGGACAGCCCTCAAGGGGAAGAAATTGTTCCTCATGTCCAACCTAAACCTCCCCTGGCAAAACTTGAGGCCATTTCCTCTTGAGGCTGGTCACTTGTTCCTTCAGAAGAGAACCAACCCCAACCTCACTGCAAGCTCCTTCCAGGGAGCTGTAGAGAGCAATGAGGTCTCCCTTCAGCCTCTTCTCCAGTCTGAACACCCCCAGGTCCCTCAGCTGCTCCTCCCCAGCCCTGTTCTCCACCTGTGTTACCTTTCTCTGGACCTGCTCCAGCCCCTGGATGTCCTTCTTGGAATGAGGACCCCAAACTGAACCCTGCCCTGCTCCTGCTGCCCACACCATTGCTGATCCAGACCAGGCTGCTGGTGACCTCCTTGCCCACCTGGGCACTCCCTGGCTCATCTTCAGCTGCTGTCCACCAACACCCCCAGGTCCTTTTCCCCCAGGCAGTTTCCAGCCACTCTACCCCCAGGTTGTTGTGACCCCAGGTCAGGACCCAGCCCTTGGCCTTGTTGAACCTCATCCCACTGGCCTCTGCCATGGATCCAGCCTGGCCAGATCCCTCTGCAGAGCCTCCAGCAGATCAATACTGCTGCCCAGCCTGGTGTCATCTGCAAACTGCCTGAGGCTGCCTTGATCCTCTCACCCTGATGAAGATGTCAAAGAGAACTGGTCCCAGTGCTGAGCCCTGTGAGCAGCACTCAGCCCCCTGACATGGATGCTTCTCTCACCCCAGCTTCTCTGCCTGGCCCTCCCCTCAAACAAGGACAGTGTGACCCCTCCAGGGACCACAGATGGGTGAAGTGAGCCCCACTGGATTTCCTTAGCACAGGGAAGTGTCCCCAGGGTCCCTGCCCTGCCCTCAGACCTACCCACACACGTAGATATGAGCGTTGCCCTCGTTCAGCAGCTTCCAGATGTTTTCCTTGTTCTTCTTCAGTAAGTGCTGGACATAAACCTGGCAGGAACAACAAGGTGGGGTGAGGAGAGAGGAGCAGGACCCCCCCACCACCAAGCCACAGCCAGGGGGGGAGCCAAGCCCCAGCCAGGGGGGGAGCCAAGCCCCTGCTTGTGGCTCCACAAGATGCCACGCGGAGATGCCAGGCGCCACGGGCTCCAGGCTGGCAAGCTCCAGCCCCTGGGGTCTTTTTGGTTGTGGGCAACGTATGCAAGTGGCTGGGGAACCTGAGTGGTACCTTCTCAGCCTGGTCCCTGGAGAAGGCCACGTGGAGCTGGGTGAGGACCCCCTCCTGCTGGAAGCGGGCGAGCTCCTGGCGGTACAGGTAGTCCTGGCGCTCGTGGCGGCAGCCGTAGTACAGCACTGTCTCGCCCACCTCCTTGCCTGCAGGGCACACAGAGCCATCAGCACCTCCCAGCCCTGCCCTCGCCCCTGCCCTGCCCTGCCCTGCCAGCCTGGGGCAGCCAGGCTGCACCACTGCTGCTGCTCACAGGAGGAACCCAGCAGCACCCACCCACAGGCTTTAGAAAGGAGTTGAAGCTGGGCAGCCAGGGGCCTGCTTCTGACCTCTGCCACCACATCCCCAAAGAGCCAGGCTGCTGGTTCTTACCCCTGTCACACATCTCCAAACACTCAGGGTCCTGGTTCTAAGCCTCTGCCACCAAAGAAACATGGTTTGGAGATGTGGTGGCAGAGGTCAGAACTGGTTCAGATCTGCCTTCCCCCTCCCTAACACCCTCTGGGGCCAAGAGGACGACAAAGCATCCTTGTGCTGGTCAAAGCCACTCAGCTCCCCCTGCTCCTCCACCTCTGCTTTTGGCAAGCTGTGAGTGGCACAAGCTGCACCCAGGAGGCACCCAAGAGCCCTGCAGAGCAGCTGCAGCTCGGGGCTGGCCCTGGGCACTCACCTTGCTGCTTGAGCCAGGCACGCTCCTGGATGAAGCCGATGAAGGGGGCGATGCCGGTGCCAGGCCCCACCATGATGACAGCAGTGCTGGGCTTGAAGGGCAGGCGGAACTGCGACTTCCTGACGTACATGGGCACCAGGGAGCTGCTCCCACTCCCCCTGGGCACCTTGTTCCTCAGCCAGCTGGTGGCCACCCCTCTGTTCAGCCTCCCTGTCTTGGTCTCGTACTCTACCGTCACGGCGCAGATGTGGATGGAGTTGGGATGAACCTGCAGGCAAGGGACAGTGCTGCCAAAACACAGCCCCTTGTGCTCAGGGATGGGAAGAAGTGTAACCTAAGCCCAGAACCCTGGCATGGTGGGGCTGGAAGGGCTGGAGGGCTCTGGAGCTCATCCAGTCCAAGCTCTGCTCAAGCAGGGCACCCACAGCAGCTTGCCCAGGAGCACAATGCCCAGGGGGGGTTGGAAGCTCTCCACACAAGGACACTCCACAACCTCTCTGGCCAGCCTGCTCCAGGCCTCCAGCACCCTCACAACAAACAACTTTCTCCTCCTCTTCACATGCAACCTCCTGGCTTCCACTTTGTGCCCCTTGCTGCCCCTTGGCCTGGCCCTGGGCACCACTGAGCAGAGTCTGGCCCCAGCCTCTTGCCCCCCACAGCTCCTTTAGCTCTTGCTGAGCATTGCTCAGCTCCCCTCTGGGGCTGCTCTTCTGCAGGCTCTCAGCCCCAGGGCTCTCAGCCTTTGCTCCTCACAGAGCTGCTCCAGGCCCCTCAGCAGCTTTGCAGCCTCTCCTGCACTCTCTCCAGCACTTCCCTGTCTCTCTTGAACTGGGGAGCCCAGCACTGCACACACTCTTACCCCAGTGTTAGCACTGGAACAGCTATTCCTCCCCTGGCAGTTCAAACCTCTCAGCATGACCCACGTGGAGCTTCTGTCTTGTGCCCAACTCATTGCAGGACCACTGAGCTTCCTATAGTACTGCCAGCTCCTTAGGGCTTCAGGCACAAAGCAAAGGATGAATTTTGCTCCACCCCCTAAAGGCCACCTTGTTTCCAAGCCCTGAAAGCAAGGCCTAGGAGCAAAGAGGAGAGTGCTTGGAGCAGGAGGCATCTGACTGCACCATGGGACCACGAGGAGCTGGGATGGCTCAAGTCTGAGCTAACCAAAGTCACAACCTCACAGAAAGCATCAGCAGGGCAAGTTCCCACAGCTGTGAGCGGTGAGGAGCTGCAGCTGGGGGTCCCAGCAGCTCAGTGCCCCTGCAGGGGGCTCACCTTGGAGGAGGAGGCGATGGAGTAGTAGCGTGCCTGCAGGCGGGGCAGCAGCTCGCACAGGTGATCGATGGGGGGGTGCAGCGAGGGCATGTCCTGCAGGATGGCCAAGATGTTCCTCCGGGCCTCCACCACCCAGCTGAGGTACAGGGCCTGTGGGCAAGGAGGGCACAGGTGGCACAGCTGCCTTACCTGGCTGGCAAACACCCCCTCAGCTTTCTGTACCCGGTGCCAAGCAAGGCCTGGGCCCTCCTGGGGGACTCCAGCACCCAGCTGGACCCAGCAGCCTCACTGGAAGGGCCCAGCTGGCAAACACCCCCTCAGTTCTGTGCACCCAGTGCCCAACAAGTCCTGGAGCCCTCCTGGGGGACTCCAGCACCCAGCTGGACCCAGCAGGCTCACTGGGAAGGACTTGGTTGGCAAATACCCCCTCAGCTCTGTACACTCAGTGCCCAACAAGTCCTGGAGCCCTCCGTGGATCTCCAACACCCAGCTGGACCCCACCTCAGTGGAAGGGCCCAGCTGGCAAACACCCCCTCTGTGCACCCAGTGCCCAACACGTCCTGCAGCCTTTGTGGGGGTCTGCAGCAGGCAGCTGGCCCCTGAGGCTGGCTGGGGAGGGCAGAGGCCCCACCTTGCCCTCTGCAGAGGAGGAGGCCATCCTGCGCAGCCGCTCCTGCTCGCCCTCGTCCGAGGCGTACTGCGCCAGCTCGTAGAGCACGTTGGTGCGGGGAGGGTTGGTGATGTCCAGGTAGTAGGTCAGGGCTGTACGGTAGGAGGTGGGGCAGGGGAAGGGATGCTTCTTGTTGGATTCCTCTGGAAAAGAGGGAGAGGAACAAAGCCAAACCATCAGCAAGCAGCAGTCTTGTGCCGTGACGCTGGAGTCTGCGCCAGCAGCCAGGTGCAGGGTGTGAGAGCTGGGGGCAGGAGGGCAGCCCCAGGGCAGCTCCCTCTCCAGGCACTTGTCTCCCAGCTGCTCATTCTGTGTTTCACAGATGCTGCCTGACAGCTCACTCACAAAGGACACCCCCTGCTCCCCAACCCTACCCCCAGGCACTCTGAGGCCACCCTGGAGGGCTGCTCCCCAGGGCTCATTTCACCTCACACACTTCACACACACCCCCTGCAGACCTGCCCTCAAAGTGGCCTTAGTCTCCTCTGGCCAGGGGCAGGTGTGCTCAGAGCTTCCCTGGGACAGGTAAAGCACCAGCAGCCAAGGCTGGAGCCACTCAGCTCAGAAAATTAAGTGGTCCATGAGGAATAGGAATGAGAGGGGTGGGTGAGCAATGGTGTGGGCAGCAGGGCAGGGATTGTGCCCCTGGACTGGGCACTGGTGAGGCTGCAGATCAAATCCTGGGTGCAGTTCTGGGCCCTCCACTCTAAGAAGGATATTGAGGGGATGAAGCAGGTCCAGAGAAAGGCAACACAGCTGGGGAAGGGACTGGAGAACAGGGCTGGGGAGGAGCAGCTGAGGGAGCTGGGGGTGTTCAGCCTGGAGAAGAGGAGGCTGCGAGGAGAACTCATTGCTCTCTACAGCTCCTGAGAGGAGGTTGGAGTGAGGTGGGGGCTGGGCTCTTCTTCCAAAGAACAAGTGACAAGGTAAGGGGAAATGGCCTCAGATTCTGCCAGGGGGGTTTTAGGTTGGATATGAAGAAAATTTCTTCCCCTTGAGGGCTGTCTAGGCCTGGCCCAGGCTGCCCAGGGCAGTGGTGCAGTCCCCATCCCTGGAGGGGTTTCAAAACCCTGGAGATGTGGTGCTGAGGGCCATGGTTTGGTGGTGAGCTGGCAGGGACAGGTTCATGGTTGGACTCAGTGGTCTCAAAGGTCTCTTCCAACCCAAAGCAAGCTGGTTCCATGACAGTCTGAGGCCTGCCAACACAGGACACTGCCCAGGGGGCCACAGTATACTGCAGCCACTTGTCCTCTGGAAACCAGGAGCTCTTGGCTGCTGAGCCAGCACTTCCAATGCCTCAGGTCAGGCTGTGCTGCTTCAGGAGCAAGATAGGCTACAGCTGCCACCTCCCACCTGCCATAGGCAGGCACTGCTGGGCACAGTGCCCAAGAGCAGCTCTCTGTACCAGCACAGGTGCCCCCTCCTGGCAGCTCAGGCCCCAGGCCTGTGCCTCTCCAAGGACCTCAGACACAAGGGTGGCAGGAGGATGCCCTGGGGGGCTGATGCTCTCTCATTAGGGGGGTGCTGGTCCATCATTTATTGTGGGATGGGCACACCAAGGGCATTTCACAACTGACCCCCTCCAGCTGGCTCTCAGCACGCAACCTCTGTGCCACTGCTGCAGTGGCACTGCATTTGGCATGGCCATGGCACAGCTCTGAGTGCCTGGAGGTGCCCAATGGCACCTGAGGGTTATCTGTCTCCAGCTCTGCCAGAGAAGACACAGGCCATGGCTGAAGAACTGCTGATGCTCTGGGGTGATCACAAAACCACAGAATGGGTTGGAAGGGACCTCTGGAGATCATCCAGTCCAAGCCCCCTGCCAGAGCAGGGTCACCCAGGGCAGCTCACACAGGAACACATCCAGAGGGGTTTGGAAAGGCTCCAGAGAAGGAGACTCCACAACCTCTCTGGGCAGCCTGCTCCAGGCTCTCTCACCCTCACAGTGACAAAGTTTTCCCTTCTGTTCCCATGGCACCTCCTCTGCTCCAGCTTGCCCCCAGTGCCCCTTGTGCTGTCCTTGGCCATCCCTGAGCAGAGCCTGGCTCCAGCCCTGCACATCTTGATCCCCAGCAATGAGGGCAGCCTTCAGGCTCCTCTGCTCCAAGCCCCAGCTCCCTCAGCCTGGCCTCACAGGAGATGTTCCACTGCCTGCAGCAGCTCTGTGGCTCTGTGCTGGACTCTCTCAAGCAGTTCCCTGAGGTCCTTCTTGAACTGAGGGGCCCAGAACTGGACACAATATTCCAGATGCAGCCTCAACAGGGCAGAGCCATACTCACCATCCAGATTGTTCAGGGACATGATGGTGTCCAGATCTGTGCCCAAGATCTCCCCAATCTGGTTGACCAGAGAAGAGTCATTGGCTGGGTACACTGCCACGTGGTCTCCAGACTCATACCTGGCATGGGAGCAGGAGCAGAGCAGATGAAACACCAACACTGCTGCTTGCCCACTGCTGCCCAGTGAGAGGACAAGCAGGCTGGTGCAAGGAGAACACTGAGATCTGAGCTGCTTCACAGCCCCTGCACTATCAGGGACCCCAAAGAGCCAGCAGTGACAGCAGAAGGGACCACTGTGGGATACTGGCTTCAGGAATCAAGTCTTTCCCAGGGGACCTCCCAGCTAACAGCAGTTTGGGCACAGCCTTTAGCCAGGCCAGACTTCCAGGGCAAGACAGGCAAGGAGCAAAGCTGCCCAAAGCCTCTGCAGTGCTCAGTTTCATAGAATCTTAGAATTGTCAGGGTTGAAAGGGACCTCAAGGCTCAGCCAGTTCCAACCCCCCTGCCATGGGCAGGGACACCTCACACTACAGCAGGTTGCTCACAGCCACCTCCAGCCTGGCTGCAAAAACCTCCAGGGATGAGGCTTCCACCACCTCCCTGGGCAACCTCTGCCAGTCTCTCACCACCCTCCTGGGGAAGAATTTCTTCCTAATGTCCAATCTGAATCTCCCCACTTCCAGTTTTGCTTCATCCCCCCAGTCCTATCACTCCCTGACACCCTCAAAAGTCCCTCCCCAGCTTTCTTGGAGCCCCCTTCAGATCCTGAAAGGCCACAAGAAGGTCTCCTTGGAGCCTTCTCCTCTCCAGACTGAACAGCCTCAACTCTCTCAGTCTGTCTCCATAGCAGAGGAGCTCCAGCCCTCTGCTCATCCTCATGGCCCTTCACTGGACACATTTTGTGAAGCCACCTGGATTTGTGGTCCTCTCATGGGCACACACAGAGGAACTGAAGCCAGCAAGAGGGCTTTAAGCACAGGGCTTTACCCACCCTGTGTTTGCCACCCAAGCTGAGCAAACCCAGGCATGACCACTCCCAGCTCTCCCCTCTCTGAGCTCATCTCCCTCCTCATTTTTTGAATGACTCCTAGGGAACTCTGGCAGCTGGGACTGCCCAGGTAGGACCAGTGTGTGCAGCCAGCTCTGGAGGGACCAGAGCAGCCAGCTGGCATGGCCAGAGCTGGGAGAAAGCCCTCACAGTGGATACCTGCTCTGTGGTATAGACCTTCAGAGGTAGTGCTGAGTAATCATGAGAGCAAGGTCCCCTTCTGAGTGCTGGGAGAGGCCAGGGCCACAGCCTTGCTCCTTGCTCCTGATGCAGACTGCTGCCAGAAGAGAGCAGCAGCATCCCCTGGGACACTACCTGATCTTGGAATTGGAGATATCCAGCTCCAGGTGCATGAGGTGTCTCTCCCCACCCTCGTTCAGCTTGCGGTTCTCCGTGACCTGGGCCAGGAAGGGGTTCTTGGCATCAAAGGGTCTGGAAGGAAGGACAAGGACCCTCTGGGTTACTCCTCTGCAGGCTCATGGAGCTGCTCCTATCCAGGCTTCTTCACTCTGCTCTGGAGCAGGCTCCCAGGATTTGAGCCCAGGCCTGGCCTGGTTCATGTTCTGAAGCACACCAGGGCACAAAGCAAGCAACCATCCTGCTGCTGCCCCCAGAAACAGAGCAGTCACAGAATGGGCTGGGTTGGAAGGGACCTTCAACATCAGCCAGTCCCAGCCCCCTGCCATGGGCAGGGACACCTCCATCCAGCCCAGGTTGCTCAAGGCCTCAAGCAGCCTGACCCTGAACACCTCGAGGGATGAAGCATCCACAGCCTCTCTGGGCAACCTGTGCCAGTCTCTCCCCACCCTCACTGCAAAGAATTTCTTCCTCATCTCCAGTCTCAGTCTCCCCTCTCCCAGCTCAAAGCCATTGTCCCTCATCCTGTCACTCCCAGCCCTTGTCACAAGTCCCTCCCCAGCTCTCCTGGAGCCCCTTTAGGTACTGGAAGGCTGCTCTAAGGTCTCCCTGGAGCCTTCTCTTCTCCAGGCTGAACAGCCCCAACCCTCCCAGCCTGTCCCCACAGCAGAGGTTCTCCAGCTGCTGATCATCTTTGTGGCCTCCTCTGGACCCTCTCCAACAGCTCCATGTCCTCCTAGTGTTGGAGGCACCAGAACTGGATGCAGTGCTCCAGGTGGGGTCTCAGCAGAGCAGAGGGACAGAATCCCCTCCCTGTCCTGCTGCTCACACTTCTCTCAATGCAGCCCAGGACAGGGGCTGCAGCATTTCTCTTCTAAGCCCAGATCATTTCTCCTCTTCTGTCCCACCAAGAGCATGGGATACACAAGTGGATCAAAGGGACTGTCCCATGATCTCAAACAAATATTTCAGGCTGGAATTAATTTATAGAGCTCCAGGACAAGCAACCATCCAGGATGAGGAAAGGCTCTACCAGACCTCAGATGCTGCCAGTGTGGCAGCCAAGCAGCAGTATGGACACAGCCACCCTCTCCCCAGTGGGGAACCCCTGAGAGTCCCAGTGGAGAATCCCTGAGAGTCCCAGTGGAGGTCTGAGCCCACTTCTCCAGAGGAGATCTGCCCCATGGCTGCGCTGCCCACAGCCAGGCTGCTGTTGGGAACATGAAGGGTGTGTGGTGGGCAGAGGCTGCCCAGGCCAGCTTGGCACTTACGGCTTCTGGTTCTCGTAGCTCTTGAGCCTGCCCATCTCCCCCGTGTACACCTTGGCCATGTTCACATCACTGTGCACCACCAGCTCGTACTGACGGATGCTGCAGGAGGAGGGGAGAGAGGAGAGAGGAAAAACACTCAAACTGCAAGTTGCAAGGTACAGCTGGAACCATCCTCTGCTGCAGGGCAAAACCAAATGCAGCTTGCCACCCCTTCGCCCCTCCCGAGACAGCAGGGAGCAGACAGACCACACAGAAAGCCCAAACTGAAAAAGAAGCCTTCATGGGGAGCATTACAGCCCAGCACAGCCACCCCCAGAAGAGCCAGACCCAGTACAGCCACCCCCAGAGGAGCCAGGCCCAGCACAGCCACCCCAGACAGGAGCCAGACCCAGCACAGCCACCCCAGACAGGAGCCAGGCCCAGCACAGCCACCCCAGACAGGAGCCAGGCCCAGCACAGCCACCCCCAGACAGGAGCCAGGCCCAGCACAGCCACCCCAGACAGGAGCCAGGCCCAGCACAGCCACCCCAGACAGGAGCCAGGCCCAGCACAGCCACCCCCAGACAGGAGCCAGGCCCAGCACAGCCACCCCAGACAGGAGCCAGACCCAGCACAGCCACCCCCAGACAGGAGCCAGGCCCAGCACAGCCACCCCCAGACAGGAGCCAGACCCAGCACAGCCACCCCAGACAGGAGCCAGGCCCAGCACAGCCACCCCAGACAGGAGCCAGACCCAGCACAGCCACCCCCAGACAGGAGCCAGACCCAGCACAGCCACCCCAGACAGGAGCCAGACCCAGCACAGCCACCCCAGACAGGAGCCAGACCCAGCACAGCCACCCCCAGAGGAGCCAGACCCAGCACAGCCACCCCCAGACAAGAGCCAGGCCCAGCACAGCCACCCCCAGAGGAGCCAGACCCAGCACAGCCACCCCCAGACAAGAGCCAGACCCAGCACAGCCACCCCAGACAGGAGCCAGACCCAGCACAGCCACCCCCAGACAAGAGCCAGGCCCAGCACACCCCAATTCAGACCAGAAATCCAGAGCTGGGCTCAAGCTTGCCCCAGGACAGGCTCATCCCAGACAGCCCTGCTCAGAGCTCCACTTCACAGGTGCCCTCTCAGCTCTGGGAGGGGAGCAGTGCACAGGGGAGGGGACAGCAGCTCAGGGGTGATGGCACAGCCACCAGCCAGAGGTGGTCAGTCCCTGTGGCACCCAGAGGAACCTGCTCCTGTACCCACCTGGACTCCTCTCCTGTAGCCTCCACCCCAAAGTGCTCACACACTGCTGGCCAGAACTGCTCTCTCCAGGTGATGAAGTCTTCTTCCAAGCTAGCCAGGGAAAAACAGAGATTCAATAATCCTGCCCAAGGGGAAGCAAAGGGACATTCCCAGAGAAATCATCTCAGATCCCTGTGGACTTGCACCTTCACCATGGGAAAAAGCCCTTGCCCTTGGGTGCAGGCAGTTTGGATATGTTTGTGTGCCCACAGATCACCAGAAGAGCATCTGCAGAGCACTGAGTGGCTGGAAGGGAACTGTTGCTGCACCCAGGTCTGCCAAGATCCTTAACCTGCTCAGCTCCCCTTGCCCAATCCAGGTCACCTTCCTTTTTCAGAGCCCAGAGCCTCCCCCACACAGCACCTCCCTCTCATCAGACCTTGCAGCAACTGGAGGTAAGGCCACAGGCTGAACTCCTTTCTCAGTTAAGCTGCTGCTACCCACAGGCTGCTCAGGTGAGCAGAGAGAGGACCAAAAACCCCCAAACAAAACTGTTGTCTGAGTTGGAAGATTGCTGCCTCCCACCATAAACCAGTTTACCCACACATGCTGGGCCAGCAGCAAAGCAAGGGCTGGGGGGCTGCCAGAGGGCTGAGGGGGCTGCCAGAGGGCTGAGGGGGCTGCCAGAGGGCTGAGGGGGGGGGCTGCCAGAGGGCTGAGGGGGGAGCTGCCAGAGGGCTGAGGAGGGGCTGCCAGAGGGCTGGGGGAGCTGCCAGAGGGCTGAGGGGGGAGCTGCCAGAGGGCTGGGGGGGGAGCTGCCAGAGGGCTGAGGGGGGGCTGCCAGAGGGCTGGGGGGGGAGCTGCCAGAGGGCTGGGGGGGCTGCCAGAGGGCTGGGGGGGGAGCTGCCAGAGGGCTGAGGGGGGGCTGCCAGAGGGCTGGGGGGGCTGCCAGAGGGCTGGGGGGGGGGGCTGCCAGAGGGCTGAGGGGGGGGGCTGCCAGAGGGCTGAGGGGGGAGCTGCCAGAGGGCTGAGGGGGGAGCTGCCAGAGGGCTGAGGAGGGGCTGCCAGAGGGCTGGGGGAGCTGCCAGAGGGCTGAGGGGGGAGCTGCCAGAGGGCTGGGGGGGAGCTGCCAGAGGGCTGAGGGGGGGCTGCCAGAGGGCTGGGGGGGGAGCTGCCAGAGGGCTGGGGGGGCTGCCAGAGGGCTGGGGGGGGAGCTGCCAGAGGGCTGAGGGGGGGCTGCCAGAGGGCTGGGGGGGGAGCTGCCAGAGGGCTGGGGGGGGAGCTGCCAGAGGGCTGGGGGGGCTGCCAGAGGGCTGGGGGGGGAGCTGCCAGAGGGCTGAGGGGGGGCTGCCAGAGGGCTGGGGGGGCTGCCAGAGGGCTGGGGGGGCTGCCAGAGGGCTCCTCCACTGTCTAACTGTGGTCACTGAAAGCTGCTGTGGAGTCTCCCAGACACAGGACCCCCCAGGATACTCGAAGTGCACAGGGATGCAGCTGTGGCAGAGAGCAGGCAGCACACGCTCAGAGACCCATCAGCTCCTACAACTGGCCCTGCAGAGTTTGTTTGTCAGCAGCAGAGCCAAGCCCCTGCCCAGGTGCCTTGCACAACACCTGAGCCAGCTCTGAGCACCCCTTCAGGCCAAGCTACTCACTTGCCATCATCATCTCCCATCCCCAGGTCAAAGATCCGCTGGGCTCCCAGCTCCTCCAGCCTCTTGTCCACATACTTCCCCATGGCATTGAAGTGCTCATAGGTCTTGTTCCCCAGCCCAAAGACCTGCAAGGCAACACTGATGAGTTGGACTTTTCCCACCCAGCTGGCATCCTCTGGCCAGTGTCACCCAGCAAAGGATGTTGAAGAAAGACAGCAAGACCTCTCCCAGCTCCTCAGCAGCTCTTTGTGGACCTTGAGTAAGAATCTGCTGGTGGAGAAGGTCTGGTCAGGAGGCACAGCCACCTCCCTTGAGACTGGCCTCAGGTGTGGCAAGAGGATGCAGAGAGCTTTGAGCAGGGCCTGTGGGGACAGGCCAAGGGGGGATGGTTTGAACTCAGAGAAGGAGATTGACACTGGAGAGAAAGGAGAAATGTTTGACCCTGAGGGTGGGGAGAGCCTGGCCCAGGATGCCCAGAGAGGTGAGAGCTGCCCCATGGCTGGCAGCAGTGCAGGTCAGGTTGTGTGGGGCTGTGAGCAACCTGCTCTGGTTGGGGATGTCCCTGCTGACGGCAGGGGGTTGAACCAGGTGACCTCAAAAGTCCCTTTGCACCCAAACCAGTCCGGAGTTCTATGAGACAAGAGCTGCCTGCACCATCTCCTTCAGGGACCAGTAGAAGTCCAGGCTGCCTGCAGGCTCATGGCTGTGCCTTGTGGCCCACAAACTGCTCAGCAAATGTTTGCTCACCACTTTACAGAGAGCAGCTCAACATCTCCAGCAGTGGATCTTCTCCTCATTTGCAATCATTCTGCTGCCTAAGGAACTTGGGCAGGCTTTAGGTGAGCTGCTTATTCCTCAGCCAATTAATCAGCTCAGCACAAGGACACAGCTACACCCTGCTCCAAGTCATTTAATCTGCAGGAGAAGAACTGGCCCAGGGCTGCTCAATTAGCTGCTGAAGAGCAGCAGCAGCCTGTAACCATTTACAGACCTGTTATGGTTTGAAGGTGGAACTTTTGCCTAGTTCCTAACTGCAAAAACAAGAATAGGGCTGGGGGTCAAGAGGGAGGGGACAGGCTCTGCTCAGTTGCACCCTGGGATAGGACAAGGGGCAGTGGATAGAAACTCCAGCACAGGAGGTTCCAGTTCAACATGAGGAGGAACTTCTTCACTGTGAGGGTCACAGAGCACTGGAACAGGCTGCCCAGAGAGGTTGTGGAGTCTCCTTCCCTGGAGCCTTTCCAGCCCTGTCTGGATGTGTTCCTGTGTGACCTGTGCTGGATTCTATGGTCCTGCTCTGGCAGGAGGGTTGGACTGGATGATCTTTGAAGGTCTCTTCCAACCCCTAACATCCTATGATCCTGGGGGTAATTCTCCAGATTTATGTTAGGGGGGGTAACCCCTAAACCCACCACATTTGTAGCCATTTACAGACCTTGCATTTGAAACCAGCAAACCCCTGGGGCTTGGGGAGTGGAGAGAGCAGCCTGCATTTAGAACCCCCCAGAGAGATGTTTGCAAGCACTCCTGAAGCTGGAGGAGAAAGACAGCAGGGCCTGCACCCACCACAGGCACAGCCATCTGGTTGAGCCTTTGCCCAAGTGTGCCAGGTTACAGATATCCCTGGAGGGGGCTGAAAAGAACCCAGCCTCCAAGTGGACAAAAGAAACCTGATCCAGGTGGGCAGAGAGAGATTAGGGTTTCCCCCTCCCAGGGGGAGAGGTCCCTGGGTTAAAGGTCTATTCCACTGCCCCTTCCTGTCCAGCAAGGCCTATTTAAGGGGAGCCATTTGCTTGGTTCTTTCTCTTTCCCCTGCCTTGCCTGCTCCACAAAAGGTCTCTGCTGCTCCTGCTTCCTGAGTTCCCTCGTGGTCTGCCTCCATGCTGCTTCTAGACCTCTAAGGACTGCATCCAAACAGCATCTACATTACCTCAAGGGAATCCAATGCCAGCTGGGCCTGGCTACTTCTCTATTTACCCTTTGTAACCTTCCCTGCTACTTGAACACTAGATATATTTTGCTAAAATTACCTTTTTTACTTCCTGACCCGATGCCAGACCGTTTCTTTTTGTGATTTTTACCTCTCTCCTGTCTAATTTGCTTTCACCCTACTAGGGGAAAAAAAAAAAAAAAGGGAGAAGGGGAAGCAATCTAAATCTGTTCCGTTTGGGCTTTTGACCCTGGGAAAAGTTTCAACCACGGCACCAAGCCATGTTCAGGCACTGGGGAGGCCTCCTTCCCGCCCAGGGTGGGCCTGAGGCACTTACAGCAAAGCGGAGCCCCGAGAGGTCGGCGTCAGCCTCCTGCAGCCAGTCGTAGAAGTCCTGAGCGTTGTCGGTGGGGTCGCCCTCGCCGTAGGTGGCCATGCAGAACACAGCCAGGGACTTGTCGATCTCCGACAGGCGACTCAGGTCTGACTGCAAGCATAGTGCAAGGATACACCTTCACGGATCCCACCAGGTGGTTACTGGGGCAAGCCTGCGCCTGCTTGCACCACAGAGTGAAACCATGGAGTTGTTTGGGTTGGAACAGACCTCTGGGGTCATTATCATAATTGTAACTGGAGCTGCACTGCTGGGGCGGCGCTGATGGATCTACACTGCTAGGGCTGCGCTGCTGGATCTACGCTGCTGGAGCTACGCTGCTAGGGCTGCGCTGCTGGAGCTACGCTGCTGGATCTACACTGCTAGGGCTGCACTGCTAGGGCTGCGCTGCTGGAGCTATGCTGCTAAGGCTGGGCTGCTGGAACTACGCTGCTGGAGCTATGCTGCTAGGGCTGCGCTGCTGGAGCTGCGCTGCTAGGGCTGCACTGCTTGAGCTACGCTGCTGGATCTACGCTGCTAGGGCTGCGCTGCTGGAGCTACGCTGCTGGAGCTACGCTGCTAGGGCTGTGCTGCTAGGGCTGCGCTGCTGGAGCTACGCTGCTGGAGCTACGCTGCTAGGGCTGTGCTGCAAGGGCTACGCTGCTGGATCTGCACTGCTGGAGCTACGCTGCTAGGGCTGTGCTGCTGGAGCTACGCTGCTGGAGCTACGCTGCTAGGGCTGTGCTGCTAGGGCTGCGCTGCTGGAGCTACGCTGCTGGAGCTACGCTGCTAGGGCTGTGCTGCAAGGGCTACGCTGCTGGATCTGCACTGCTGGAGCTACGCTGCTAGGGCTGTGCTGCAAGGGCTACGCTGCTGGATCTGCACTGCTGGAGCTACGCTGCTAGGGCTGTGCTGCTGGAGCTACGCTGCTGGAGCTACGCTGCTAGGGCTGTGCTGCTAGGGCTGCGCTGCTGGAGCTACGCTGCTGGAGCTATGCTGCTAGGGCTGCGCTGCTGGATCTGCACTGCTGGAGCTACGCTGCTAGGGCTGTGCTGCTGGAGCTACGCTGCTAGGGCTGCGCTGCTAGGGCTGCGCTGCTGGAGCTACGCTGCTGGAGCTACACTGCTAGGGCTGCGCTGCTAGGGCTGCGCTGCTAGGGCTGCGCTGCTGGAGCTAAGCTGCTGGAGCTACGCTGCTGGAGCTACGCTGCTGGAGCTACGCTGCTAGGGCTGTGCTGCTGGAGCTACGCTGCTAGGGCTGTGCTGCTGGAGCTACGCTGCTGGAGATACGCTGCTAGGGCTGCGCTGCTGGATCTGCACTGCTAGGGCTGCACTGCTGGATCTGCACTGCTAGGGCTGTGCTGCTAGGGCTGCGCTGCTGGAGCTACACTGCTGGATCTGCACTGCTAGGGCTGCGCTGCTGGATCTACGCTGCTGGATCTACGCTGCTGGGGCTGCACTACTAATAAATAATACTAATGAATAAACAATAATGGATTGAAGCTCGAGGAGGCCAGATTGAGACTGGAGATAAGGAAAAAATTCTTTCAAGTGAGGGTGGGGAGACACTGGCACAGGTTGTCCAGGGAGGTGGTGGATGCCCCTTCCTTGGAGGTGTTCAAGGCCAGGTTGGATGCAGCCTTGAGCAACCTGGGCTGGTGGGAGGTGTTCCTGTCCACGGCAGGGGGTTGGAATTGGATGAGTTTTAAGGTCTCTTCCAACCTAACCCATTCTATGCCTCAATGAATTTCTCAGTCCAACCACCATATCAAACAGCTGATCACAAAAGGATTGGAAAAGGCCAAACCCACCCAAAATGGCAGAAGAAACAAAGCTGAGCACCTTCACTGGACTGCAAGTCAACACTTCCCATTGCTTTTCCTGTGGGGTTGGTTTTCAACAGAATACTTTAAGGGACCAGGAGTTGTTGGTCACTCTGGAGAACACCAAATAACAATGGCAAGAGTGTGGCAGTGTGGGCCCAATGCTGGCTGCAGCAGGAATATGGAGCAAGTTTTATGCTGCCAATGGATGACTCACAGTTCCCAAACGTTCCAGGCTGCCTTCCTCTTTCAGTCATGCTGCAGTGTTCACTCCACATCTGCAGAATGCCAGTGTCCCTCACTCCAAGGACACTGAGGGGCTGGAGTGAGTCCAGAGAAGGGCAACAAAGCTGTTGAGGGGTCTGGAGAACAGGGCTGGGGAAGAACAGCTGAGGGACTTGGCAGGTGTTTAGTCTGGAGAAAAGGAGGCTGAGGGGAGACGTCGTTGCTCTCTATAACTCCCTGAGAAGAGATTGGAGCCAGGTGGGGGTTGGACTCCTCTCCCAAAGAACAAGCAACAGGACAAGAGGACATGTCCTCAAGTTACCCCAGGATAGGTCTAGGTTGGACACGAAAAACAATCTTTCCCCCAAAAGGGTTGTCAAGGCTGCCCAGGGCAGTGGTGGAGTCCCCATCCCTGGAGTGGTTTCAAAGCAGTGGAGATGTGGTGCTGAGGGCCATGGTTGAGTGGTGCCCTGGCAGTGCTGGGTTCAGTGTTTGACTCAATGATCCGAAAGGTCTCTTCCAACCACAAACAATTCCAGCATTCTGTTCTAGGATTCTAAGCACCAAGCTCACCTCTCAGGCTGATTTTTTTTTTTTATCCCCTCAGTGACACTCCTAAAAGGGGCACTGTCCCTCTCTGGGTGTCTGCAGGCTGCCTCCATGGCTCCTTACCAGGTCATACTCCTCGGGGTCGGCGGCCATGCCCCGCATGCCGTAGCGATGTGCATCCTTGGACAGGCGGTTGGCAAACTCCTCTGCTGTGCCCGTCTGGGAGCCGTAGAACACCACAATGTTCCTCCCCTGCAGAGAAGGAGAAGCCCCTGTGAGGCAGAGATGCCTTGGGGTGCACTCACAGCTGCCCTGGGGAAAGGCAGGGTGAAGCCCATCCTGTCAGAAACCACCTGGGATTGGGTGCCTGGGCTGCAGCATAAAGGCGAGCAAGGGGCTGCAGCTGCACAGGACTGCAGGTGGGTTTGCAGCAGCAGACTCGAGGCTGAGCTGTGGACAACCTGCTTCTTGTCAGTCTCAGAGGAGTGACTCAGGGAAAACCCACAGCAAAGAGCAAACCCTTCAGACTGATTCTCAGCCTGTAGGCTATGGTAGCTCCTGGGAACAGGAAAACTCCCTGGATGGGGAAGCACTGCTGTGTCCAGGCAGGGAACACCCTGGATGAGGAAGCAGAGCTGCCTAAGCTTGTATCCAGGCAGGGAACTCCCTGATTGAGGAAGGAAACCTGCCTAAGCTTGTGTCCAGGCAGGGAACTCCTTGGATGAGGAAACAGCTGCCTAAGCTTGGGTCCAGGCAGGGAATTCCTTGGATGAGGAAGCAGAGCTGTCTAGGCTTATGTCCAGGCAGGGAACTCCTTGGATGAGGAAGCAGAGCTGCCTAAGCTTGTGTCCAGGCAGGGAACTCTCTGGTTGAGGAAGCAGAGCTGTGTAGGCTTATGTCCAGACAGGGAGCTCCCTGGTTGAGGAAGGAAACCTGCCTAAGCTTGTGTCTAGGCAGAGAGCTCCTTGGATGAGGAAGCAGAGCAACCTAGGCTTGGGGTCAATGCAGAGCACTGAGCTCCTGCCCGGCTGCCAGCCAGCTGCTTTGAAGCAGAATGGAAAACAGACCCAGGCCTTGCTTCTCCCTCTGCTTCCCCTGGTGCCCAGTCGAGCGAGGCACAAGCTGCCAGGTCTGTGTACAGCAATTGCCATTCCAGAGTGAGCCTCTTTGGGAACCAACCACCCAGACAGACTAACAAACAGCAGCCAGCCATTGACTCTGAAGTCTCTGCCACTCCTCTCCTGACTCTGAACCTGCCTTACACTTCTTCTACTGCACCAAATTTTTACTTTCATTTTTTTCCTCTAAGAACACCTCCCTGGCATAGCTCAAAAGAGCTGCTCCTGCCAACCCACACAGCCTTCCTCTGGATGCTCCCTGCAGCAGACCTGTCTCTATCCAAACCAGTCTCCCCTGCTGACAGCTGGAACCCTGGAAGGCCAGGAGCCTTCCCAGCACCCCCCAGAGCCAAGGCAGGAAGCTTACCGTCTTCTTCATCTTCTCAATGAAGCTGCTGTCCCTCACTGGAGCTGCTCTGAAAGACAGGAGGAAGCCCCTTTCAGATGAGCACATTCATTCCTTAAGTACCGGGAATAAGCAAATGAGGGAAAAGTGGACCTCAGACAAACTGCCCAAAGGGGTGGGGGGTTGCCCATTGCCCAGCTCAGGGCTTCTTTGCACACAGACAAGGAGCAGGAGCTCAGAGCAGAGAGGAAAGGCTGAGCCCCTGCCTCACCTCCACCACTGAATCCTCCCAAGGATAAAGCCCAGGCACTGGGCCTTGGCTGGCAGGAAACCTTCACTCTGGCAACTGCTCTGAGAAGTTTCACAGCTCAGGGGTTACAAGGATCTCCCAGAGGAGGCTTCCAGTGAAATCTGAAGCCAAGCCATGGTAGGAGAGAAGGGAATGGAGAGCTCCCTGCTTCCCCCACCACAGTGGACAGGCAGGGAATGGGTCCTGAGCCATGCCCCTCAGAGTGGATTCCCCAAGCTCAAACTCAGATAGGGCTAAAAACCAGAAACATCTGCCAGGGACAAGTCCTCCTGCAACCATCTCAAAGGAGGCTGGAGCAAGGTCTCTTCTCACATGCAGCAAGTGACAGGACAAGAAGAGCGAGCCTCAAGTTGTGCCAGGGAGGTTCAGGCTGGATAATGGGAACAGTTTCTTCCCAGAAAGGGTTCTCAGGCACCAGCCCAGGCTGCCCAGGGAGGTGGGGGAGTCACCATTCCTGGAGGGGTTTAAAAGCCACATGGATATGGTTTGGTGGCAGTGGTGGCACTGTGAGCTCTGGGTGAGTGGTTGGATGTGATGATCTCAAAGGCCTCTTCCAAACTCAGCACTTCTAAGGTTCTATGAGTCCCAGAGCCCTGTGGAGCCGACAGACCCAGCTGGTCAGACCCATGGAGCCTCAGCTGCCTGTCCAGGTCCCCAGGGCCCATTCCCAGGCCAGGATCTGTGTCCCCAGCATGGATCTCTGGCACAGAGGCAGCTTTCTGCAGCTCAGATGAAGCACAAACCACAGCAGTGCCAGGAGCACCAAAGAGGAGGCTGACACCACTCTGGCCTCTCTGTTAGGGAGGGAGCCAGAAGAGCTTTGCCATCCCAAGCACACCCATGGTGTCACAGGGTGACAGCAGCCCAGCCCTGGGGACTCTCACAAGTCCACTTAGGTTCTGGGGTCTCCCCAAAGCAGGAGGACAAGTTCCAGGAGCTGACTTGCTGCCTTCCCTGCTGAAGCTTCAGCAGAGGGGAGGAGGAACGTGGGACCCATTCCTGTTTCTCTTTCACAATGGAGGAATGCAAGGCTGGGTCTCCTGTGGGAAGAGAGAAGCCTTCTCCAGGCAGCAAACAAATGCCTTTGGCTCTGGCCCATGTGAGAATGTGCACTAAACTAAGAGTTTCCTAAACTCTGCAGCCCAGAGGGAGGAATCTCTGTGGATGTGCAGAGGCATTTGCAGAGCACAGGGTGGGGGCTGTCCAGCCCTGCATGCCTCCAAGCTCCCCCTTTCCACCCAAAGGCACCATGGGGCTCCAGAGCAGTGCCTGCCATCTCCTGGCACCACCAGGCTGGTACAGCATGCACGGAAGAGGAGCAAACCCCACCCCAATATGCTACCCAAGGCTGTGCTCCCAGGAGAGCTGCTTTGCACCTCCCACTTGGCTCTCTCAGCAGTTAACAGTCTCCCAGCATTGCTGGGTCCCTTCTTGGGATACCACAAGGAGCTCAAGAGCAGCCCCAACCCTGCCCACACTGCTGCCAGGATGGGGGCTTAGGAGAGCTGCCCCCCAGGCTGCTCACAGGACTCAGCTCTCACTTAGCTTTTGGCTCCCTCATGAAGCTCTTTGGTTTACTGCCCTCTGCCAATGAGATCCAATTAAAGCAGCTGTTGGGTCAACTGCTAAATAAAACACTTTTAAAGGAGGGGGGGGAAAAAGAGTCTTAGATCCTTTCAGCAAGCTCCCTTTGGGAGAAAAAAGGGAGCAGCACAAGGAGTTTGTCTGCTTTCAAAGGAGGCAAGGCTGCACTGAAGTGTTGTGGTGGGGAGCAGTGTGTGGTTCAGACATGGAAGAAATAATGAGGCTGGCTTTTGAAGAAGGCTACACAAGAACCTGAAACTGCTTCAGCAAGGGGGCTTGAAAATCTGAGCTGCAAAAAGTGCCCCAAAGACAGAAAAAGGACACTGACTGGCACTGCTCAGCCAACAAGACTTAGATGAGAGCTTGTGAGAAAGGTCTCATGGCACAGATAGCTCAGGGCAGTGACTAAGGGAGTCAGAAAAAGTGAGGGGTGGAGGAAAGGAGGTAACTCCACTGTGGGAGCAAGGCTTTAGCTTGGACAGATTGGGTACCCTTGGGGGGAGCCCACAGTGAGCAACTCCCAGGGCTCTGTCATTTTGGATTCAGAAGAAAGAAGGGAGCCAGAAGGAAGTTCCAAACAACTCAGCAACATGAGAGTGCCCACCTCAGCTGAACCTCTCTCCTTCAGAAAGCTCCCATGCCCAGGGCTCTGCTCCCAAAAGCTCATCTCCATCCAGCAGTGAGGACGCAGCCTGGGCGCTGCAGAGACAGCAGCACGGACAGCAGGGTCTCCTCTGGAGCAGCCTGCTCTGGGCAGAGCCTCTCTCCCCTTCCTTCTCCTCCTGCTGCAGCAGGCAGAGGCCACCCTTCTCTCCACCCAGCTGTGAGGCAGCAGCAGCAGGGACCCCCTCAGGCCAAGCAGATGAACTCACCTGGCCAGAGCAGCCTCTTCCCGCGGGGCCGAGTACGCACAGCCCATGGTCCGGGCAGGGAGAGGCAGACAAAGAGTCCCAGCCGTGTGTCTGCACCGGGAGGTGAGGGGGGATGGAGCTAACTCAGCTCTGGAGCAACACACTCAGAGGCCTTCCCATTCTGCCCCTCCTGGGCATCAAAGCCAAGCACCAGCCTTTTGTTAAGGAGAAGAGAGCCGGCACAAAAGGCCCCGGCCAGGGTCAAAGCAGCAGCGCTGCTGTCTGCTCACATCCTCCTGGTGGGGCTCTGGCAGTTCCCCAGCGGAGCTGCACAGTCCCGAGGAGCTCCAACATCTGGCAGCGGTGGCAGAAAGGAATTAGGAGTGGAGAATGAAAGCTCCCAGGATCCTCCAAGCTCAAGGCCCTCTCCCATCCGTGTGGAGCAGGGGGACGGGACACAAAGCCCTCCCCCGGGCCGGTTCCCTTGGAAACTGTTTATACCACAGCTGCTTTGAGAGCTGCTGTGGTGTGGGAAGGCTGAAGGAAGCGATTCCAGACGCCAGGGGTAACTATGGCAGTGCCACGGCAGGAGCAGCTCACAGCAGTTTGTTCTCTCCAGGCTCCCAGTTAATTAAATTAGAGATGGTCTCCCCCTCACACGCACACAGAGGCAGTGAGGGAGCTAATCAGGGTGAGGAGCTGAAGCAATTCCTGCCACAGGAAGCCTGACAAATGCCAGGGAATGGGATTCTCTGGAGCTGCAGAAGGGAGATAAGCCCCAAACAGTTGAAGATGGGGGTAGGGGGAAGGGAAGAGAAGGGAAGGGGGTGTCACCCAGCAGGCCAGTGGCTGCCACTCCTGCTTCTGCCCAGGAGTGGAGTCTGCAGGACTCCAGAGCAGGCAAGAAAGGGCAGGCATCTGTGACTGAGAAGCAGGCAGAGGAGGTGCTGCATTCCCCAGCACTGCCTTTGGAGGAAGCACGGTGGCCGTGGCTGGGTGGTGACTGAGAGCCCAGCTGCCTGATGACATCTGCAGAGCAGGCTGTGGGAAGGCTCTGGTGGTTTCAATTAAGGCTGGAAATGGTCAAAATGCCAAGAAATGCTCAGGCAGTGGCACCCCAGCCTGCCCCACATCCTTGGGCTTGCACAACACAGCCACAGCACATCTCCTGCAAGGGAAACCTCTGCAGATGTTGAGCTCTGCCCCTTCTCTGGGACTTCAGGCAGGAGAGCAGCAAAGAGCTGTGGCTGAGCCCACAGACATGGTGTTGGGGCAAGAACATGACCACTCCTGGGCCATGCAGGCTGGTGGAACCCAGCCCAGGTGGCATCCAGAAGAGGGGATTTTGACCATGCATCTCTTCTTCCACCATCAAGGGCAACTGGCAGCAGGTTCTCCTCTCCTTTGCTGCCCCTGCTCAGCTGATGTGGTTTGACCAAGGCTGATCACTGCTGCTGCTCAGTGGTGGCTCCCAAAGACCCTAGGAGGGCCCTGAGGTGCTGTGCTCGGGCTGGAGGTGCTGTTTGCACTCTCCCACCACATCACAAGCAAAGCCATTGAAGCAGCAGCCCCCAGGCCACGTCCAAAGGGCTGCTCAGCACCTCCCATCCTCCACTCCTCCCAGGCTCAAGTTGGGGGCCAAAGTGACACAACTGAAACAGTCCCCAGGTCCCCCCAATGCCACCAGAAGAAGCAGTTCAGGACAGCTTGGTGAGTCAAGGCAGGGAATGTGTTGAAGAAAAGCAACATCTCTTTAAGGTCAAGGCTCTCCACTTCAGCTGGAGACAGCCCCACCAAGGCCTCTCTGCCTTGGAGGATCTGGGGCAGCTTCCCTGCCTGCCCATGGACCAGCAGCTGCAGCCAGCCAGCTGCAGGCAGTGGCCAACAGCCTGATCCTGGATCTTGCTGCTTTGCTTATTCATCACAAAGGAAACTCCACCCCAGACTCAAGGGTGACAGGAGGGAAGGAAACCTGTGGCTGCTTGTTTTCCTCCACTTGTTTCCTTCCTGGTTCCAAGTGTCCCACAAAAGAAGACAGCCAAGGCTGCAGGAGGAGGCTGTCTGGGAGGACAGAGCACCACCAGCTCACAGGACAGAGGCAGGGTCAGGCTTAATGTAGAGGAAGAAACTCCTTCAGAGCCTCCTCTTGCACTTCACCTGCCTGGATGTCACTCTTCCAAACTGCAGTTGTGTCACACAAGGCCTGCTGCAACTACAGCTCTCTGCTGGTTATCAGTCCTGGCAGGTGCTGCTCAAAGCCAAAACTTTGGTCACAACCACCCCATGAAGGCTCCAGGCTGGGGGCAGAGTGGCTGGAAACTGCCTGATGGAGGAGGACCTGGGAGTGCTGATTGCCAGCAGCTGAAGATGAGGCAGGGCGTGGGCAAGAAGGCCACCAGCAGCCTGGCTTGGATCAGCAATGGTGTGGTGGGCAGCAGGAGCAGGGCAGGGATTGTCCTCCTCTGCTCAGTACTGGGGAGGCCACACCTCAAATCCTGGGTTCAGTCCTGGGCACGACAGCATGAGAAGGACATTTGAGGGGCTGGAGCAGGTCCAGAGAAGGGCAATGAGAGAGCACAGCTTATGAGGAGAGTCTGAGGGAGCTGGGGTTATTCAGCCTGAAGAAGAGGAGGCTGAGAGGAGACCTTATTGATCTCTACAACTCCCTGAAAGGAGGCTGGGGTGAGGCTGGTGTTGGCCTCTTCTACCAAGTAATTAACGACAGGATGAGAGGCAATGGCCTGAAATTGTGCCAGGGGAGGGTTAGGTTGGAGATTAGGAAAATTTTCTGTCCTGCAAGAGTGATCAGGGATTGGAACAGGTTGCCCAGGGAGGTGGTGGAGTTCCCATCCCTGGAGGTGTTCAAGAAACAAGTAGATGTGGCACTTGTGAGACATGGTCTAGTGGTCATGGAGGTGTTGGGTAAAAGATTGGAATATTGTGTCCAGTTCTGGGCCTCTCAGTTCAAGAAGGACCTCAGGGAACTGCTTGACAGAGTCCAGCACAGAGCCACAGAGCTGCTGCAGGCAGTGGAACATCTCCTGTGAGGCCAGGCTGAGGGAGCTGGGGCTTGGAGCAGAGGAGCCTGAGGGCTGCCCTCATTGCTGGGGATCAAGATGTGCAGGGCTGGAGCCAGGCTCTGCTCAGGGATGGCCAAGGACAGCACAAGGGGCACTGGGGGCAAGCTGGAGCAGAGGAGGTGCCATGGGAACAGAAGGGAAAACTTTGTCACTGTGAGGGTGACAGAGTCCTGGAGCAGGCTGCCCAGAGAGGTTGTGGAGTCTCCTTCTCTGGAGCCTTTCCAAACCCCTCTGGATGTGTTCCTGTGTGGCCTGCCCTGGGTGACCCTGCTCTGGGTGACCCTGCTCTGGCAGGGGCTTGCACTGCATCTCTTGAGGTCCCTTCCAACCCCTGCCCTTCTGAGTTTCTATCAACCAGGAACACTCTGACAGGCCAAGGAGCTTTTTCCTGGTGTGGAAGCAAAGACACATCCCAAAGCCAACCCCATCCAGGAAGATCAGAGGGAATTTGCAGGCCAGTGAGGGAATGTTGTGTGCTCCCAGTCCCTACTGGCCCACGAGCAGCTGTGTCAAACACCCTTGGACTGAGTCATTGTCACTGTGAGGGTGTTGGAGCCCTGGAGCAGGCTGCCCAGAGAGGTTGTGGAGTTTCCTTTGGAGACTTTCCAAATCCCTCTGGATGTGTTCCTGTGTGGCCTGCCCTGGGGTTGGACTTTCAAGGTCCCTTCCACCCCACAAAGTTCTGTGATTCCTCCTCATGGCCTCACAACCAACCTCTCAGGACTGGGGAGGACCTGCAGTGACTCTGCAGCCAGCACAGACCCAAAGGGTTGACCTTGTGTGGTTACCTTCTGCAAAAGGCTAATGCAGAGCACAGGGCTAGGCTGAGGCTCACTTTCACTGTGCAAACACACAGGGAGCAGATCCCAGGAGACCTTTGGTCTCTGTTGCAGTGGCTTCAACCCCCTCATTAGGCTTCATTTTAGGAGCTTTCAACCCCTCCTTAGGCTTCATTTTAGGGGCTTTCAACCCCTCCTTAGGGTTTCATTTTAGGGGCTTTCAAGCCTCTCACCAGTGCCCCAAAAGGACATGGAATGAGCTATAAAGCCCAGCAGAAAGCTGATGTCAGGCTTGGGGTGTGACCAAGACAAGGAACTAATCGCACCCAAGATCTCCACCAACACAACCTGCTCCCAGGCCTAAGCTCTTTGCAGAAGACAGGGTGGAACAAGGACCTCTCCCTCTCCAAATCCAGTCTCCTGCTGCTGTGGTAATGTGGTATTGAGCAAGTTGCACAAGAGCTGCCAAGCAGCTCCTGCTCCAGAGCTATGCCCCAAGACTGTTTCTTCTCTCTAAAGCGAAGGGTAGAAGAGATTCCCAACAGGAAATCTGCTCAAGAGCTTGCCACCTTTCTCCAGTTTTCAACACAGCTTTTAACAGAAAACACAGAGAGCAGCCAAGGCTACCCTGAAGAGTTCTGAAACACAGCCAGAGGCTCTGCGTGGGAAGGGGAAGCTCTGCTGTGGGCCACACTGTGGGCTGAGGCAGAACTGCAGCCTGGCTCCACGCCAGGGAGTTCTGCACAGCTCGGTGAACACAGAAACGGGAGGGGACAGAAATGCACTTTGGGATCAAGTGCCCTCACTTGGAGGCCTCCTATAATCCAAGGAGCCACCATGGACGAGCTGGAGAGGTGGTGCCCAGGTGAACCTCATGAGGTTCAACAAGAGCAAGTGCAGGGTCCTGCACCTGTCAGAGCAATCCTCATTATCAATCCAGGCTGAGGGAGGAGGAGATTGAGAGCAGCCCTGGGGGAAAGGACTTGGGGGTGCTGGGGGTGAGAAGCTGGCCAGGAGCCAGCAATGGGCACCTGCAGCCCAGAAGGCCAAGGGCAGCCTGGGCTGCATCCAAAGCAGTGTGGCCAGAGCTGGAGAGAGAGGATCCTGCCCCTCTGCTCTAGGGAAACCTCACCTGCAGGGCTGGGGCCAGATATGGGACCCCAGCACCAGAAGGACATGGAGCTCATGGCAAGGGTCCAGAGGAGGCCACAAAGATGATCAGAGGGCTGGAGCACCAATGCTGTGGGGACAGGCTGAGGGAGCTGGGGCTGCTCAGCCCAGTGGAGAAGAGAAGGCTCTAAGGAGACCTCAGAGCAGCCTTCCAGTGCCTAAGGGGCTACAAGAAGGCTGCAGAGGGACTGTTCCCAAAGGCCTGCAGGGACAGGACAAGGGACAATGGTTTGAAATGAGAGCAGAGCAGATTGAGATTGGATGTGAGAAACAAGTTCTGCACCAGGAGGCTGCTGGAACTCTGCAACAGGTTGCCCAGGGAGGTGGTTGTGGCCCCATCCCTGGAAATACTGAAGGTGAGGCTGGACAAGGCTCTGAGCAACCTGATCTAGTGGAGGATGTCTGACTGCAGGGGGGTTGGACTGGATGAGCTTTGGAGGTCCCTTCCACCCCCAATCATTCCATGATTCTAAGAGCAGGACAGAAAGCCCCAGCCAGTCCCCAGCACGCTGCCCAGGAGCTGTCACTTACACTGTCTGCATCTTGGGCAGCTCTGGGACTTCCTCCTTTTTCTTGCGGAAGAACATCCAGTAGGTGAAGAGGCCAACGATGAGGGAGATGAGGAACACATCTGTCATGCTGACCAGGGACTCCTGCTGGGCTGTGCTGCTGGCAGGGCTGCTGGCTTCCATGGCATCCCCCATGGTGGTCAGAGGCACTGTGAGCAAGGACAAAGGAGTCAACACCAGCAGGCACACAGTGCCACACCACAGCCTTGGGCACTGCTCGGTCTGCTCCTCGCTGCACACTCTCAGTGCTAGGAGCAGAGGGAGCTCAGAGGCTCCTTGGAGAGAGGCTTTGCACCACGGAGCTGCTGGGGAGTGATTGTGCCTCTGGACTGGGCACTGGTGAGGCCACACCTCAAGTGCTGGGTTCAGGTTTGGGTTCCTGACTCCAAGAAGGACATTGAGGAGCTGGAGCAGGTCCAGAGAAAGGCATGAAAGCTGGGGAAGGGTCTGGAGAACAGGGCTGGGGAGGAGCAGCTGAGGGAGCTGGGGGTGTTCAGCCTCCTCCTTTTCTTCAGGCTGAGGGGAGACCTTCTGGCTCTACAACTCCCTGAGAGGAGGTTGGAGTGAGGCAGGAGTTGGTCTCTTCTCCCTAATATCAAGAGACAGGACAAGAGGGCATGGCCTCAAGTTGCAGCAGGGGAGGTTTGGGTTGGATATTAGGGAAATTTTCTTCACAGAAAGGGTCATCAGGCACTTCCCCAGGCTGCCTGAAACCCCTTCAGGGATGGGGACTCCACCACTGCCCCAGTGGGGCAGTGGTGGAGTCCCCATCCCTGAAGGGGTTTCAGACCTGTTTGGATGAGGAGCTTAAGGCCATGGTCTAAGAGTTGTACACAGGGAGATGTTTGATTATGGTTAGACTCAATGACCTTAAGGTCTTTTCCCACCAGGTGATTCTGTGAGATCCTTTTGTGTCCCAAGGTATCTCCCTGTCCCACCATGCCCTTCCCTCTGCATCCCAGAAGTGATTTCTGCTCTTCCTTTGCCAGCACCATCAGAGCAGCCCCAGGTTCCAGCCAGGGAGCCCAGTGTGGCTCCTACCAGTGCCCCCCAATCCCAGCAGGGACTCACAGCCAGCCCTTACTCACCACACAGCCCCTGGGCTGGCACTGGGAGGAGATTCCACTCTTCCACTCTCCCCACACTTCTGGGGCTTTCTCCCTCTGCCCCACAAGGTTGCCCAGGGCCTGCTGCTGTGCTTGTGAACCACACAGCAGGACCATGGCACAGTGGTTCTGTGAGCATCCCACATCAGGTCACCACAACACCAGTGATGGAGACTTCTGATTTCCCATTCCCTCTCTGGGGGCCTCTGGCTTCCCACTTCTGTCTCCTTCCATTGCTCCTTTCCATTTGCCAAGGCAGAGTTTAAGTGACCTGGTGCTCACCCAGAGTGCCTGGAATTGCAAGGATAAGCATCCAGCTCTCAAGTGCTCAAGGATCCCTGTGGCCCCTGCCCTTCTCTGGGGAGCCACCAATCACTGCTCCTTCCCTCCTGCTGCTCTCTCCCCAGTGCAGATGCCCACATTATCTCCCCAACACACAGGGCTGCCCTCTGCCCAAGCAAACAGATAAAGAGCTCCAAAATCCACGTGGAGGGGCAAAGGAGACTCTCTTCTTCTACTTGGGCATCCTGCCAAGCCAGGAGACTGTGGACCTGCACACAGAAAGCGACTCAGAGCTGCAAGGGTGCCACCAGAGAGAGAGAGAGAGAGGACACATCCCAGGGCTGAGCCAGGAGGGGAGTTAACCTCTGCAGCAGAGCTGTACCTGCTGGGGAAGAGCTCCCAGCCAGCCCTGCTGGGGGCTGAAGGAGGAGCAGCAAACTCCAAGCTGTGCCTGGGCTGAGAACTGGTTGAGGCTGAAGGTTCTGCTGCTGCAGTCAGGAGCTGGGAAGGAAGGGAAGGTGATGCTGAGGGAGTGCTACAAAGGGAGACAGGGCAAGGCCTTCAGCAAAGAATCCTGCCTTGGTGTTACCCCCCCCCCCAAAGAAAAAGCCCAGCTCCAGAGAACAGCAAGTGCTCTGCCACAGGTCACCAGCTCAGATCAGCCCTGTGGAGCAAGGAGAAGTCCACAGCCACCTGGCAGTGATCATGGGTGAGCTCCTGGGTACTTCTGCACCCAAAAGTTCCCAACCCCACAAGAATTTTCATTTAGAGTTTGCTATGGAGGGCACTAAAACACCACTGCAAAGCTTCCAGAGATGACACAAAGCAGGGGGTGGGAAGAAAAATGTGAGTGATGCGACTGCAGAGGAGCAAACTGACCACTCCTCCCACCAGGCAGGTCACCCTGTCCTCCCTTCCTTGCAGACAGCCTTTCCCCCACTGGCTCTCTGTGCCAAGCAACAGCTGGGGGCTATTTCTGTACAGCTGTAGACTAAACTGTTGGTGAAAGCCTCCACAGCCAGAGCTTAGCTGCCAACAAGGCACAGCTCCCAGCAGGGACCTCTTCTCCTCCTCATTCAATTCCAAGGAGCTGTTCCAGCAACAGACACCAAAGGAATGCCCTGGTGGGGGGTGGAATGTTGCTCATTTCTTGCCTTCACTCCTGAGGGAACCCCAGAAGTTTTAACTGCAAGCTCTTCTCCTCCTCACTGCCACCCCAGCTCATCTGCAGGTCTCAGCCAGAAGCTGCCAGCACATCATCCTCTGGCTTTGGTTCTTGGGGGCTTGCTCATCTCTAGTCTCAGGGCACAGAACCCCTGAGGGCTGGCTGCTGGTCAATGACTGCCCAGGCAGCCTCAGCTGCTGCTCACACAGCACAGCCCCAGCCCTTCTGCTGCCCCCCAAATGCAGCTGCCTGGACAAACATCTCCAACACTGCAGGGTACATTTTGTCCAGTGCCAGCTCCCCTTGCTCAGACTGCAGCAGGGTGGCCAGTTCCACTGCTACAGGGCAGCAATGGCCATGGCAGTCTGTCTGTCCTCAGCAGTGGCCTCTCTTTCACCCCCTTCCCTTGACCAGCCCTCTCCCATGGCAGGTGAGGTAATGGCAAACCTTTGCCCAGGAGGAGACAGAAAACCCCAAGGCTGATTTGGTTTGGGGCAGGAGCTGCACTCCTTCCCTCTGAGCACCAAAGCACCACTCACAGCCTCACAGGGGCTGGAAGGGGCCTCTGGAGATCTTCCAGTCCAACCCCCTGCCAGAGCAGGACCACAGAATCCAGCACAGGTCACACAGGAACACATCCAGATGGGGCTTGAAAGTCTCCAGAGGAGGAGACTCCACAGCCTCTCTGGGCAGCCTGTTCCAGTGCTCTGTGACCCTCACACTGAAGAAATTCCTCCTCATGTTGAGGTGGAACCTCAACAGCACCATGCCCAGGGAAAGCCTCCTAACACAGGACACAGCAACACCAAGCACCACATGGATGAGTGCTCAAGCTCCAGATGTCTTAGGTGAGTGGCAGCCAGCCCAAGATGGAACACACTGAGGCTCTGTGCACCTGGCCCCACAACACCACCCCCACCCCACCCCCAGGCAGCTCAGATGTGGATCTTCCCCACCTGCCCTGACACAGGGCAGGAGCTGGTGGGCTCCTCTGCAAGGTGTCTGCAGCAGCAGGTCACTGCTGTGCCCACACCAGCAGCACTTCTGTCCTCCTAGGGCAAGGAGGCAAGCAGCAGCTGCAGGGGGTTGGCTTCCTCAAGCCTCCAGAGGTGGTCTGCTCTCCCAGGCAGAGATGCCTTGGAGAGACACCCTCAGGAAGGAAGCTCCCAGGAATGCAGCATGGGCAGATGTGGGGGAGGAGGCTGTGCTATCTCCTGGCCTTCACCACACTGAGGCTCTCCAGGACTTCAAAGGAGAAGCCTGCAGCTGCAGGAGCAGCTGAACCACCTCCTCACCCCCACAGGCAGAGGGAAGAGCACCACTGCTGGAGGCTTAGGGCCTGCTGCACGGCCAGGGGGCTGGCCTGGTCTCCTCTCTCCATTCACAAAGCTCCACAGCAGAAGCTGCAGATGACCCCAAGCTGTGTGGAGTGGCTGGCACACCAGCAGGATGGGAGCCACCAGGGACCTGGACATGCTGGAGCAGTGGGGCTGTGTGAAACTCATGCAGCTGGGTTGGAGCAACCTGCAGTATCTATCCAGGCTGGGGGATGAAGAGCTGGAGAGCAGTCCAGCAGGTGGGAGCTGCCTCATCCCTGGAATCCATCCAGGTCAGGTTGTGTGGGGCTGTGAGCAACCTGCTCTGGTTGGGGATGTCCCTGCTGACTGCAGGGGGTTGGTCTGGATGAGCTTGAAAGGTCCCTTCCCACCCAACCCAGTCTGGGATTCCATAAAGGTCACACACTGCCCTAGAGCCCTGAAGGCAGCAGATGTTCTCCAGACAAGAACTGCCTGAACTTTGGTGATGGGCTGTGTGATGATGGGACATGGAACTGCTAGAGCAGGTCCAGAAGAGGCCACCAAGGTGACCAGAGGGCTGAAGAACCTCCCCTATGGGGACAGGCTGAGGGAGTTGGAGCTGTTCAGCCTGGAGAAGGCTCCAGGGAGACCTTAGAGCAGCATTTAAATGCTTGAAGGGGACCTACAGCAAGGCTGGGGAGGGACTGTTCAGAGGGCCTGTGGGGACAGGGTGAGGGGCAAGGGTTTGAAACCGGGGCAGGGCAGAGTTAGGGTGGACATCAGGAGGAAGTTCTGCACAGTGAGGGTGGTGAGACACTGGAACAGGTTGCCCAGGTAAGTGGTAGAGACTCCAGCCCTGGAGACATTCAAGGGCAAACCTGGCAGGGCCCTGAGCAGCCTGATCCAGCTGGAGATGTCCCTGCTGCCTGCAGGGGGGTTGGACAAGATGACCATGGAGGGTCCCTTCCAACCCAGTGCATTCCTGTGAATGCAGATCAGGTCTGCAGCCTATGACTCTTGCCCCAAAAATGAGTGTCCAAGCCCAGCTGACAGGAGAGGAAAGGAGAAGGAGGTCCTGCTGAGCCAGCAGAGCCCAGGCCTGCTCACTGCTCCCACCTCCCAGTGACCAATCCCCAGAATCCAGCTGAGCAGCACCAAGCAGCCCCCAAGCTCAGCTCCCTGTGCTGTGCTGAGCACTCCAGAGCTGCCCCAGCACTGCAGGGGGCCTCAGCAGAGCACAGCAGAGGGGCAGAATCCCCTCCCTGCCCCTGCTGCTGGGGATCAGGACAGGCTGGGGCTGGGCTGGCAGCACTCAGTGCTGCCTCCTGTCCAGCTCTGCACCTCCCTCAGCATCCCCAAGTCCTTCACCCCCAGCCTGGATCAGTCCTGTTGTCCCAGCCCATTGATCCTCACGATCTGTCACAGCCACCTTTGCAACTCAGAGGTACCAAGCTGAATTCCCAAGTCACCCACCAGCAGATCCCCCTCCCCACCACAGGCCTGGCCTGCCCCTTCTCTTGTGCTGACCACCCTTGTACAGCACTGTGGTACAACACAGGTCAGGGACATGACCAGCCCCCAGAATCACAGAATCAATAAGGTTGGAAAAGCCCTCAAGGGTCATCCAAGTCCAACCTGTCACCCTAAACCTCATGACTACTAAACCATGGCACCAAGTGCCACCTCCAGTCCCCTCTTGAACACCTCCAGGGATGGTGACTCCACCACCTCCCTGGGCAGCACATTCCAACCTCTAACAACTCTCTCTGTGAAGAACTTTCTCCTCACCTCCAGCCTAAACCTCCCCTGGTGCAGCTTGAGACTGTAAGTAGCAGCCCAGAAAAAAAAAAATTAAATCAATCATACCAACCCCTGAGTTCTAAACCAGTTATTTCCAGTGGCATCAGGGCACAGCCCTAGAAAACAGCTCCAGGAAGGAGGGAAGACAGAGCATGGAAATGAGCAGCCAAAGCACATGGAAAGGCCTCCTCTTTGTAGCCCAAGCTAGAGAAACAAGAGTAAAATAAACAAGAAACAGACTTAACACCCAACCAAAGCACCTGGGAAGAGGAGAAGAAAACCACTCCTCAGGAGGTCGTGCAGAGGGCAGCACCGGAGGAGGCTGTGGCAAGGTCCCATGGCTCTGGAGGTGGTGGTGGCAGAGGAGAAGGAAGAGGGCAGAGGCTTGCTCACAAAGAGGAAGGCAGTCTTGTGACCAGCCAAGGGCCTGCTGCTTTCACCCACTGCAGACAGGAGGCAGGCAGGTCACTGACAGTGTCAGGAAGAGAAGCCCCAGGGGCAGCAGCAGAGCAGGGCTGCCGTGGGGATGGCTCTGCCTGGCCTCCTCTCAACCCCACTGCAGGGAACCTTCCTGCCTGAGAGTGTGCAAGACTAGGCCAGGGGACACCTGGGGCAAAACCACATCTCCTCTTTGGGTAGGGATGCAACCCAGCAGGGGGAATTCAGCTGGCAGCAGCCTGTGCCAGTTACCAGCCTTGGTGAGTCTCAGACTAGTCTCAAATCAGCTCCTTCCCCCCCCACCTCCTTTTTAGTAAAAGACCTGGCAGGAAGAGTGGTCCTCTCCAAACCAGGAGCCTGCTGAAGCTGGTGCCCAGCTCCAGGTTTTTTCCACAGTGCCTTCCACAGCCCCTGGACCAGCCTTTCCCCATGGCACTGCCCTGCAGAGATGCCATCTGCCCTCACAGAGAGGCCTTTGCTCTAGCCAGGAGAGTGCCCATGCCAGGTCTGGTCCATACAGGCTCCCTGCTTTGGGTGGCATCATCCTGCAGGTGAGTTCCTGCACTCCTGGGGGGGAAAGGAGACTCCATGGCTTCCTCAGCCATCAGCCTCAGCTTGAGCAGCCACATCAGTGCTGGCTGTGGAACAGGATGGTCACTGCACACAGCAGTGGAGACAAGGAGCAGTGAGCCAGGGCTGGCTCCCAGCAGTGCCTGACAGCCAGGTCAGACTGCACTGTGTGTGAGGCTCACTGCTACACCCAGCACTACACAGAACCACAGCACAGCAGGGGCTGGAAGGGACCTCTGGGGATCATCCAGTCCAAGCCCTGCTCCAGCAGGGCACCCACAGCAGCTTGCCCAGGAGCACAATGCCCAGGGGGGGTTGGAAGCTCTCCACACAAGGACACTCCACAACCTCTCTGGCCAGCCTGCTCCAGGCCTCCAGCACCCTCACAACAAACAACTTTCTCCTCCTCTTCACATGCAACCTCCTGGCTTCCACTTTGTGCCCCTTGCTGCCCCTGGGCACCACTGAGCAGAGTCTGGCCCCAGCCTCTTGCCCCCCACAGCTCCTTTAGCTCTTGCTGAGCATTGCTCAGCTCCCCTCTGGGGCTGCTCTTCTGCAGGCTCTCAGCCCCAGGGCTCTCAGCCTTTGCTCCTCACAGAGCTGCTCCAGGCCCCTCAGCAGCTTTGCAGCCTCCCCTGCACTCTCTCCAGCACTTCTCTGTCTCTCTTCAACTGGGGAGCCCACAACTGGACCCAGCACTCCAGATGTGGCCTCCCCAGGGCAGAGCAGAGGGGCAGGAGAACCTCCCTTGCCCTGCTGCCCACACTCTTCTCCATGCACCCCAGGACCCCATTGGCCTTCTTGGCCACCAGGGCACATTGCTGCCTCATGGGGAACTTGTCCCCCCCCAGCACTCCCAGCTCCTTCTCCTTGGAGCTGCTTCCCAGCAGGTCCCCCCTCCCCTGTCCTGCTGCAGGAGGTTGTTCCTCCCCAGGGCCAGGACCCTGCACTTGCCCTTGGTGAACTCCATGAGGTTCCCTCTGCCCAACTCTGCAGCCTGGCCAGGTGATGAAGTCACTTCCATATCACTTCCTTAAAAAAAATAAAACCAACCCAGCACTTTCCACAACTTCCAGTTAGGAAAGATAAGTGGAAAGCTGCAGAGTCACACAAGGATGGGGAAGTGACTGCCCATGAGCCTCCTGCTGCCCTCAGAACCCCCAATCTAAAGAGGGAAGTTGGCTGCAGCACATTAACACAAACACATCCAACCCAAAGCTGGGTTTTGGTTGAACAGAACAAATGATTCTGAGCAAGGTCTCTGCTAGCCAGACCTTGACACACAGCTCAGACATCAGCAGAGCTTCTATTTTAGTCATGAGAGAGCTGTGGAGTGCACAGCACTGGGGCTGGAGCTGGGAATGCAGCATAGCTGAGCTCCCTCTGGCACACTGTGGTGGCTTCTGGTCCTATTCAAGGACAGCAGAGCAGCTGTAGGAGGCAGGGCAGAGAGCAGCAAGGAGAGGAAGAGTTTCACCAAGACACAAAAGAGCCCTGCCCTAGGGCTGCACCAAGGTGGGGCTCTGCAGGCTCCCAGGACACCAAAGGGCTTGGAGTATTACCCAACACAAAAACGACTCCTGATCTGCTAAGCTGCCTTAGAGCAAAGCCAGAGGTACTGAATGTGCACACCAGATCACCAGACAGAAGGCTGCAGCCCGTGGGGCTCTCCCTGCCTTGAGGCACATGGACACCTTCCTTCCCAACCCAGAAAAACACCTGTGCAGGATGAGAGCACAAACAACCTGAGAGGAGCAGCTGAGGAGAAGCCCCTGCTGACCAGCCCTCTGAGGAGGGACAGGATGAGTGCATGGGCTGCAAGCACCAGCTGAATGTGCAACAAAGGCCTCAGCATTGCTGGTACTCAGAGACTGCCAGAATGGTTAGGGATGGAAAAGACCTCTCAGAGCACTGGAGTCCAGCCTTGAACCCAGCACTGCCAGGGCACCACCAAACCATGGCACTCAGCACCACAGCTACACAGCTTTGAAACCCCACCAGGGATGAGGACTCCACCACTGCCTAATGCAGCCTGGGCCAGGCCTGGACAACCCTCAAGGGGAAGAAATTGTTCCTCATGCCCAATCTAAACCTCTCCTGGCACAACTGGAGGCCATTTCCTCTTGTCCATCACTTGCTCCTAGGGAGAAGAGCCCAACCCCCACCTGGCTCCAGGCTCCTCTCAGGGAGATGCAGAGAGCAATGAGGTCTCCTCTCAGCCTCTTCTTCTCCAGGCTCAACACCATCCCCAGCTCCCTCAGCTGCTCCTCCCCAGCCCTGTTCTCCAGACCCTTCCCCAGCTTTGCTGCTTTCTCTGGACCTGCTCCATCTCCTCAATGTCCTTCTTGGAGTGAGGAACCCAAAACTGAACCCAGGGTTTGAGGTGTGGCCTCACCAGTGCCCAGTACAGGGCACAATCCCTGCCCTGGACCTGCTCACCACACTCTTGCTGATCCAGGCCAGGATGCTGGTGGCCTTCTTGGCCACACTGCAGGCTCATCTTCAGCCACTGCTGGCCAGCACTCTCATGTCCTTCCCCACTGCCCCCAGGCTGGAGCCTTTGTGGGGTGGTTGTGACCCAGGTGCAGGACCCAGCACTTGGCCTCCCACCCTCCAGCAGATCAACACAGCTGCCAGCTTGGTGTCCTCTGCAAACTGACTGAGGGGACCTGGATCCCCCTCACCCAGATCACTGACAAAGAGATTAAGGAAAACTGGTCCCAGTGCTGAGCCCTGGGGAACACCACTGGGGACCAGTTGCCAACTGGAGTTAACTCCATTCCCCACCACTCTTCAGGCCCCACCATCAGCCAGGTTTTCACCCAGCTGTGCCAATGCCTTGTCAAAGCCAGGAGCAGCCAAATGTGAGGGCTGGGACAAGACTGCAGGGTCACCACTCAGTCAAGCTGACTGCTCACTGGGCTGTGCTGCACCCTCTCAGGAGCAAGCCACTCAGGCATGTGGATCTGCATGGCTCAGGTCCTGCTGAAGATGTTTGAAGCTCAAGAGGCCAATATGTGTTGGGTTTTTTTTATCCAGCAGCCTCCTCTGTCCCCAAGGCAGCCACAGGTGGAAGCTCAGAGAACACCACCCTCCTGCAAGCAAGCCTGACCCCAGGCAGTTTGTCCATCCCTTGCCTGCCTTTGTTGAGGGTTGGTATGACTTTGCCTGCAGCCTCTACAGGGAGGGAGCACCATGGATGGAGTTAGTGGCAACAGACTGTGACCTCTCCTACTAGGAAGAGTCTGGACAGCAAACCCCTCCCATGCTGTTCCTCTTTGGGAAGTTTGCTTTGAAACTCATAGCTGGAAGAGCATCAGAGGCAGATTGTTAAAGATATCTGCAAGGTTTAGGAGCTGTGAAGAGCTCCAGTCAGGATGTTCAGGAGATTGCAGAAAACCAGACATTTTTGTATTTATCAGGTAGATTCCCTCTGAGGATGTGAGTGCTCTTGGGGCATCACAAGCCCAACTCCTATGTTGCTGTAAGGGCAGGCAGTGTTGCTGCTCCACCTTTGCAATGTGTGCAACCCAGAAAGAGCTGTGCCCAGCTCCCAGAGCCAGGCTCTACCTCTGCCCTGCTAGAGGTGTGAGCAGTCCCCCCCATGACCCTCCTGGGTAAGGCAACCTGAGCTGTGCTTCACTTCTTTGAGCACCTGGGAAATGCAGGCAGTGACCCTGCCCAGCCCTCTGCAGTCACTCCCAGCCCCTGCACCAGCAGAGCCCAGATCACAGCAGCAGCCAAGTGGACATCCCTGTGTCAGCAAGGGACAAGGCAGGCAGGGAGTAAGCAGGGTCACAGGCTGAAAGGCTGCCCCCAAGTTGTGAAGACTGCAGCTCTCCAGCTTCCCACTCCCACCCCAGCATGGTCAACATAAGCAGAGGATCACAGAATGGAAGGGGCTAAAAGGGATGTCCAGAGATGGAGCCCAACCCCCCTGCCAAGCAGCATCACCCAGAATGTGTCCAGATGGGTCTTGAAAGTCTCTAGAGAAGGAGACTCCACAACCTCTCCGGGCAGCCTGCTCCAGGCCTCCAGCACCCTCACACCAAACAACTTTCTCCTCCTCTTCATGTGGAACCTCCTGGCTTCCACTTTGTGCCTGTTCCCCTTGTCCTACCCCAGGACACCTCTGAAAGAGCCTGGACCCCTCTTCTTGCCCCCACCCCTCAGATACTTACAAACATTCATAAGATCCCCTCTCAAGCTGCTCTTTTCCAGACTAAACATCCCCAGGGCTCTCAGCCTTTCCTCATCACACAGATGTTCAATCCCTTCAGCAACCTCAGAGGCCCTGCTGGACACTCTCCAGTAGTTCCCTCTCTCTCTTGACTTGGGGAGCCCAAGGACACTTGACCCCAGATTTTTCTTCCCCATGAGGAGGTTAGCTCAGTTCTGCATCCAGCCCTGTTACACAACCAGGCCTTGCACAACCCTTGCAGGCTTTTTATCAACCAGCCCCTCCAAAGCCTGGAGTTAGGAGAGAAGCCAGCAGTGACCCATGAAAGCTAGGCAAGAGAATGCATTTCACAAGGCACTGTGCAGCAAGATTTGGCCTACTTGCCAGCACCAGAGAGTCCTACCAACTCCCCAGGCTGGTTACTAAACCTTTACTAACCCTTCCCAGCACATGTACTGCCAGAGTTAGGTTTTCCAGGGAGAAAAGTCCAAGCCCATCTTTATTTCCTAACCTCCCCATCTCTTACTCCACACAGTGAGAACCAAAAGCAGAATTAGTCACAGTTCTAGGGTTATTCTTTGGGAGGGAGCAGGTGTTGTTGCTGAGTTAACAGCCACTTCTGTGCCTCCACCTGCCATGAGACCTAAGAATGGAGTGTGGGCAGCAGTGTTGATCTGCTGGAGGATAGGAGGCTTCACAGGCCATGGGCTGGGTCCTGCACCTGGCTCACAACAACCCCACAAAAGCTCCAGGCTGGGGGCAGAGTGCCTGGAAACTGCCCAGTTGAAAATGACCTGGGGATGCTGGCCAACAGTGGCTGAAGATGAGCCTGCAGTGTGCCCAGATGGCCAAGAAGGCCATCAGCATCAGCAAGAGTGTGGTGAGCAGGTCCAGGACTGGGATTATCCCCCTGTACTGGGCACTGGTGAGGCCACATCTCGAGTACTGGGTTCAGTTTTGAGCCCCTCACTCCAAGAAGGACATTGAGTGGCTGGAGCAGTTCTAGAGAAGGGCAACCAATCTGGGCAAGGGTCTGGAGAACAGGGCTGGGGAGGAGCAACTGAAGGAACTGGGGTTTGTTGAGCCTGGAGAAGAAGAGTCTGAGGGGAGACCTCATTGCTCTCCACAGCTCCCTGAGAGGAGGCTGCACTGAGGTGGGGGTTGGGCTCTTCTCCTGAGGAGCAAGTGATGGACAAGAGGAAATGGCCTCAAGTTGTCCTGGGGGAGGTTTAGGTTGGACATTAGAAGAAACCTCTTCACCAAAAGGGCCATTGTGTGGTGGAGTCCCCAACCCTGGAGGGGTTTAAGAGCCCTTTAGATGAAGAGCTTAGGGCCATGGTCTAGCAGTTGTGTACAGTTGGTGGTGGGGTATGGTTGGACTTAAGATCTTAAGGTCTTTGCCATCCAGGTGATTCTGTGCTCTAAGCTGGCAGGCCCTAGAGGAGCCTCCAGAGACCCAAGTGCTCCTCCTCCCTTCTTTCTGGGTTCCGTGGGAGATCAGCAGCACACAATTGATTGGAATGTTTACGTGGGGAGAAGCAGTAGGAGATTAGCAACACTCTAATTATTTGTACTCACAGATGAAATTTCAGCCTGAAAGCCCAGTGCTGGCAGAGGTGCCTCTGTCAGTGCAGGGCCTGTGACTCAGCCCAGGGAGAGCCTGGGTAGTGTAACCTGCTCATGAGGCTCCAACGTGCAGGTTGGGCAAGCAAATTATGTAAGCTCTGGGAGCTGTTCTTTGAGAGGCAGCAGAGCCCACATCAGGAAGCAGAACAAAGGTCAGTGCCAGCACAGGTGACTGCCAGGTGGGGAGATTTTATACCAGAGGGATGGAGAGCAGATGGCAGGGGCACAGAGCAGGGAAGCCTTTTCCTTAGTCCTTCATATCTTGGCTGGAGCAGGCAAAGGAGAGAGTCAAGATCACACAGGTTCAGCCTGGACACAGCTGCAGAGCTGTGGGTGAGCTGGCTAAGGAAACCATCACTGCCAGCTCCTGGCCACTCAGCCTCCCTCCCCAAACCCACCTGCACCCACAGGTGCTCCACACTCAGCAGCAAGAGGTTACCTTGCACCTATGGCTCTGCAAGCAAGCACTGATGGGCCCCAGAGCTCCAGCAGGAAGGGTGGTGAGCAGCAGGGAAAGCCTCCCTCGAGGCCAGGCAAGGAGCTTCGGTCCTGTGGCCCTGCTGAGCTCCAGCTGCTCTGGAAGAACAAGAGAAGTTGGAGAAGGCCCTCACTTGCCCAACCCTGCTACTTCAAAGGCACCACCCGGGGGATTACTGATTGAAGAGCAGGCAAAGTGATGACAAAGCAGAAGGCTTAACTGGCACAATCAGGGCAGCACTCATTAACCTGGGGTGAAGCCAGCCCAGTGACAGCCTCCTGCTTCCTGCCCACTCTCCTCCTGACTTTCCAGGCTTTCAAACTAGAAGATTAAGAGAAAGCACTCTGCTGTGACAGCTTTAGTGCTGCTATCATAGAATTGCTTTGGTTGAAAGAGATCTTCCAGATCACAGAGTCCAGCCTTGAACCCAGCACTGCCAGGGCACCACTCAACCATGGCCCTCAGCACCACATCTCCAAGGCTTTGAAACCTCCTCAGGGATGGGGACTCCACCACTGCCCTGGGCAGCCTGGGACAGGCTTTGACAACCATTTGGGGGAAGAAATTTTTTCTCAAGTCCAACCTAAATCTCCCCTGGCAAAACTTGAGGCCATTTCCTCTTATCCTGTCACTTGCTCCTTGGGAGAAGAGACCTACCCCCACCTGGCTCCAGCCTCCTTTCAGGGGGGTGTAGAGAGCCAGAAGGTCTCCTCTCAGCCTCCTCTTCTCCACACTGAACAACCCCAGCACCCTCAGCTGCTCCTCCCCAGCCCTCTTCTCCAGACCCTTCCCCAGGTCCTTCTCTGGACCTGCTCCAGCTCCTCAATGTCCTTCTTGGAGTGAGGGCTCAAAAACTGACCCCAGGATTTGAGGTGTGGCCTCACAGTGCCACTGGACTGGGGTACAGTCATGTACAAATGTACTCCTCATGCTCCACCACATCCATGGGCTCCACAGAGGACTCCTGGAATCACCCTGTGCTCTGCACTCCCTGTTTCAGTGCCATCAGCCAGCACAAGATGCACCTGGAGGAAAACCCAAGAGCTTTCCTGGTACAATGTCAGGTTCTCCAGGGGAGAGCAAACTCCCATTTCCTCCTCTGCAGCAGATGAACCTGTGGGTTCGCTTTGAGTGTGCAGAGCAGCTCACCAGGATTGCTCACAGGAATGTTTTCATGGCTGTGTCACAAACAGCCCCAGGAGAAGGCAAAGATCTAAGAGGATTTCAGCCTGGCCACAGCTCCACAGGCTGCTTCTGCTGCGGGTGAGCTGGGCAAGGAAACCATCCCTGCCAGGAAGGAATCCTAGAGGATCCCCTTCTGCCTCACCAAGGGGATGTGTGCACAGTGCACCCCACTCCTGCATTAAAGCACACAGCTCCTCACCAGGCTTCACACCAAGCACTGTGCAATCACAGGATGCCAGGTTGGAAGGGACCCTGAGGACCATCTGGTGCAACCTTTCTATGTGACAGCAGAGTTGCAACGAGCTGGCCCAGCACCCTGGCAAGGTGAGCTTGCAAGCTGTCCAATGTAGGGGACTCCACTGCTTCCCTTGGGAGAGGATTCCTGTCTCTGACTCTTCTCATAGGGAAACATTTTCTTCTGGAGACCAATGGGAATCTCCCCAGCAGACTTGTCCCCATCCCTCCTTGTCTCTTCCATGGCACTCCCAGTGAAAAGGGAGTCTCCATCCTGCTGGTAGCCACCCTTCATGTGCTGGTCCATGACAATAAGGTCTCCCCTAAGCCTTCTCAAGGCTGAATAAATCCCTCCCTCTCAGCCTTTCCTCATATGCAGGGCTGCCAGGCCTCTGATCATTCTTATGGCCCTTCTCTGGACAGCCCAGAAAGTGGAAGTACTACAACTTCCACTAACACTAAAACTGTCCCACTTCAGAATTATCTAAATTGAATTGAAAAAGAATTGAACCTTCCCGGTGCTTTTCCAGCTCCTCAGCTGGACAGATGCTTTAAAACAGCTGTAGAAGTACAAACCCAATCCAGTTTTCAAGACTGAAACCAGGCAGGAGACCTCAGTGATCTCTCTCCTCTCCATGCATCCCTCTAAGCATTACTCTTTCTTTTCACTCAGAGCCAACTCAAGCTAAGCCACAGTCTCAACACTGGCAGAGCAAAGCACACTGTGAGCTGCACCAGCCATGCTTACTCTTGTGAGCCAGACAACTTCCCAAGAAGCAATCCCACGCTGCTGAGTAACTAACTCTCAACACTACAGTCCTAGTGTGTCCACCCCTGCCAGCTTTTGTATTCCCAAGGAAGGGGTTTTCCGTTATTTCCTTCAACAAGCACATTCCCTAAGGGAGTAACCACACTCTCCAAAGCAATTCCATGGGGAAAAGACAAGGGCAAAAAGCCTCTCAACAGCCCAGAAGCCTACAAAGAGAACCAGGCAGAAGAACAAACCATGCAGTTCTGCAGGGAAGAGCCAGGCAAATCAGTTCACTGAAAGCTTTTAACCAGCCACGGCACTGTGGAAGATGGGGAGACAGCACCCTGGAGCACCCCTCCACCTCCCAGGCTGCCCACCCTGCCTTGCATCCCTTCCTCAGCTCCATGGTGGGGGACTCTGCTGCCCGGGTGTTGGCTACTCCCAACCCCACAGCCCCTGGAGACTCAAGCACAATGGGGCACCTCCTCACGGCCCCCAAATAACACCCCAGCCCCCCCCACATGGCACCCTAGTCACCACAGTTACCCCAGTAACAGGGGACCCTGTGCCACCAGACCCTACCCGAAATAACTGGGGGCTTAGTTACCCCAGTCCCCCTCAAATCACAGGGGGAGCAATCACACCAACCTCTGTCCATACAGCAGAGGGGACCACTCCCAACACCCCCTCCCCCCAGCACCCCAGTCCCCCCCATATAACAGGAGGCTGACTCACCCCAGCGCCCCTCTCAAGGGATGCCAGCCCTCCCCTGTCCATCACGCAGGGCTCTGACAGCCGAGCTCGGCCACCCCTCAGCCATCACAGAGGACCCCCGCCCGGCCCCTCACCCGCAGGGGCCCTTCGGCCCTGCTGCTCCCTCAGCCATAAGGTGCACCCGCGGGCGAAGCTCCCTTTCAACCACAAGGGACTCCTTGGCCAATCTTTCATCAGCCACTGAGACCTGCCCAGGCCCGGGCTCCTCTCGCCTCCAGGGGACCCCTAGGCCAAACTCCTCTCACCCACAGGGGAACCCCGAGCCCGGCCTTCAACTTACCCACGGGAGACCCCCAGGCCCAAGCTCCCCTCACCCACAGGAGACCCCAGGCCCAAGTTCCCCCCACCCAGAGAAGATCCCCAGGCCCGGCCTCATGCTCAGGGGCCCCGTGCCCCACTCAGCCGCCAAGGACGAACCCCAGGCTCCGGCGCTCCGCAGCACCCAGCTCGGCACAGTCCCCCGGACGCTGCTGGCGGCCCCGCAGCCCGGCGCGGCCGGCACGTAGGGCGGCCGCCACCACTCGGGCACAGGCGAGGGGGGGACACGCTCCGCCCCCGCCGCCCGCCAATGGGCTGAGAGAGCGCCCGTCCGTGGCGACCCCCCCCCTGCGACTGCGCTTGGTACGGCCCCGCCGCGCCCGGCCATGGGCGGCAGTAAAGGCAAAGGAGCAGCGGGGAGGAGAGCCCAGGAGGAGCCCGGGGAGGAGGCTTGGGGTAGAGGTCGGGGTAGGATGGGGTGCAGGGTGGTCAAGGCTGGGGGATCAGAGGGCACAGAGGGGGTAAGCTGGAGTCAAGGGTAGCTGAAAGGTCAAGGTGGAGGGATCAGGGTTGGGTCAAGCTTGGGGGTCTAGGCTGAAGCTTGGGGGTCCAGGTTGGGGTGGGATTAAGGTTGGGGCCAACATTGTAGGTGAGGGGGCGGGACTGGGACCAGCACTGGGATCAAGGTGGAGTCAGGAATGGGGATAAGGTAGAGTCAGCTTTGGGGTCACTGAGTCATAGTCTGGGGTCAAGGCAGGGTCAGGTGTGGGGGTCACAGTGGGGTCTGGGTTTGGTGTCAAGGCAGGGTCAGGTTTGGGGTCACAGTGTGGTCAGAGTGTGAAGCAGCTGTGGCCACAGGCCCTGTCTGACCAGGACCCCCAGAGCCAGGACCTCCAGCTGTGGCTGTGTACAGTGCCCAGGTACACATGGTAGAGGTGTGGGAGCTCCCAGACCTCCTGAGGCCACTTCCCAGAGCAGGGCCCACAGTGGGCTGGAGGTGCCCGGGATGGAGGCTGGCACCCAGCTGTGGGTGATGTGGGGCTGCTCCGCTGGCCAGCTGACAGCGAGTGAATGCTCCTCATTGAGCCCAACGAGGCAGATGCTTTCAGGAGGCCTTTCTCACAACCCTCATGCTGCTGCTGCTGTGGGGGACTTGCACAAGCAGCTCTGGCCCCAGTGGTCCCAATGGGAGAGGTTTCACTAAACTGCCACAGCACAGCTCCTGTGGGCAGAGGGGGACTGGTGTTGTCCTCTCTGCTTTCTTTGTGAGGCTGGCTCACAGCTCCACCAAGCCCTACGTAGCCAAAGGCAGGAGCACAGCTTGCCCCAGCACCTGCTGAGCAGCCCCACAGCTGCCCCATGCCAGGACCCCAACATCATAGAAAAGGCTGCCCAGGGAGGTGGTGGAGTCCCCATCCCTGGAGGTGTTCAAGAAACCTGTGGCCATGGCACTTGGGGAGATGGCTTAATGGGCACAGTGGTGTTGGGTTGAGGGTTGGACTGGATGACCTTCAAGGTCTCTTTCAGCTGAAACAATTCTCCGGTTCTATGATTGTGCCTGGGGTCACCCCAGGGCTGGTTGCTCGCCCTTGGCTTGCCTGGAGCTGGCACATCCGAGGTCATGGTCCTGTCCCTATCACGGTGGTGACGCTCACTTCAATCAATAAAACCCTCAGGGAAGGTACAAAGTCTGTGCTGGCTGAGCTGGGGCCAGCAGGCACCCAAGGGGCCAGGAAGGGTGCAGGGAGGGGACACATACCTGGAAAGCACCAGTTTTGGGGCAGTGATGCCCAGGCCTGCAGACACTTTCATGATGGCATCCAAACAGAGGGCTCAGGGTGCAGGGCTGCCTGGGCACCGCTGCCACCCACACTGGCTCTAGGATTGACCCTGCAGGAGCTCCTTGGGGTAACCTTGGTTGGTCACCATCCTCATGGGGTGAATGGCTGTGGGTTAAAGATCACAGTGGCCAAGACCTGCCTGCACCAGCCCTGAGGGGACAGCAGGACAGAGCTGGTTCATGGTTTGGGGTCACCTCCAGCCCATTGGGTGCCCAGAGCAGGGGCAGGAGTTATGGCACAGCAGATTCTGGCCTGCTTCCCGCTGGGCTCTCATCACAGCCAGCCTGAACCACCTGCAGGGAACCTGCTGTGTTGGTGCTTCACCTCCACACAGGGCAGGATGAGCTCACAGATCTGCAGCTCTCCTTCCCCCCTGGCACAGGCTGGGGCTGAGCTTGGAGCCTCCACAGTGCTGGCAAAGAAGCTGTGACCCCCTGGGACAGCCTTAGAGGTGGTGCTTGGCAGCGCCATGGCCCTGGCACAGCTCACCTGGACCCAAGGCAGGGGAATCACAGAATCATGGAATGGCTTCAGTTGGAAGGGACCTTAAAGCTCATCCAGTTCCAACCACCCTGCCATTGGCAGGGACACCTCCCACCAGGCCAGGTTGCTCAGGGCCTCATCCAGCCTGGCCTTGCACACCTCCTGGGTGTGCTTTGCTGCAGATCAGTGAGCAGCAGCACAGTGAATGCAGATCCATATTTCCTCCAACATCAGTGTGTCCTGTCAAGCCTCCCCAGGCTGTGTGACCTGTCCTTGCTCCCAGCTGGGCTGGTGAGGGAGCTCAGAGTTGTTCCTGCTTCCCCATGTGCCCCTGACTTTTATCTCACACCACAGTGGTTGTGGAAGAGTAGAGGGGAAGGAGCCAGGCTCTCCCACAGCGTCCATCCTGCAGCAGGACTGGGATGTCACAGCAGGAGAAAGGGCAGCTCAGCTCCCAGTGCTTGCTCCCAGACTCCTATCACTCTGCAGTGACCTCCTAAGCTTTCTGGACTCATGGAGCACCCTGCCCCAGGGACAGATGCAATAATCCTGACCTCCAAAGCAGTGCCAGCGTTGTTGGAAACACCAAAAGCACAAAACAACAAAGCTGCAGGGACATCCTGTTCCTCAGGGCAGCCATCCCACGGAACTGGTGGCTACAGATTTATTTTCCTTTTTTCCTTCAGAAACTGCGAGTCTCTGCCTCCCCTCCAAGGCCATGTGTTGGTATTGCAGACTGTAATCCGAAGCGGTGCTGGCAGCTAAGCCAAGGGCCAAAGCCCAAGGAGCTGAGGAGTTTCACCTCCCCCCTTACAAATTGAATTCCTCTTTTCAACCTTCAAATGTCTCGTCCTGACCCCTTCCACCCCTCCCAGCAACTTCCTTTCCCTAGGCAAGGAGTTCTGAGTTTGCCACCAGCTCTGGGGACCCTGGGACCTGGTTGGATTCCACTGCTGGGGTAGCTGAAGGTCCTCAGCTGATTTATAGGACAGCATTTTGCTGGGAAACAGCTGCCCTCAGGAAAGGCAAGGAACAGACCTTGCTAGAAGTCATCTTTATCCTTGCAAACATCTCTCTGAAGGCCACTGAATACAGGAATGACACATTGCAAGTGGTGGATGCATTTTAGCCCCAGGGAGATAGAATCACAGATTTCTTTTGGTTGGAAGAAACCTTTCAGATCATGGAGTCCAACCCTTAACCCAGCACTGCCAGGGCACCACAAAACCATGGCACTCAGCACCACAGCTACACAGCTTTGAAACCCCTCCAGGGATGGGAACTCCATCACTGCCCTGGGCAGCCTGGGCCAGGCCTTGACAACCCTCAAGGGGGAGAAATTGTTCCTCATGTCCAACCTAAACCTCCCCTGGCAAAATTTGAGGCCATTTCCTCTTGTCCTGTAGCTTGGTACTAGGGAGCAGAGCCCAACCCCCACCTGGCTCCAGCCTCCTCTCAGGGAGATGCAGAGAGCAATGAGGTCTCCTCTCAGCCTCCTCTTCTCCAGGCTTAACACCCCCAGCCCCCTCAGCTGCTCCTCCCCAGCCCTGCTCTCCAGACCCTTCCCCAGCTTCACTGCTTTCTCTGGACCTGCTCCAGCCCTCAATGTCCTTCTGGGAGTGAGGGACCCAAAACTGAACCCAGGATTTGAGATGTGGCCTCACCAGTGCCTGCTCCAGGAGGATGATCCCTGCCCTGCTCACCACACCATTGCTGATCCAGGCCAGGCTGCTGGTGTCCTTCTTGGCCACCTGGGCACACACTGGCTCATCTTCAGCTGTCAACCAACACCCCCAGGTCTTTCTCTGGTGGGCAGTTTTCAGCCACTCTGCCCCAAAAGTGACCCTACAGTGACTCTCACAGGCCAGAGCTTCCCCTCCTGCTGCAAAGCCCTGAAGCTCCTGCCCTGGGAACATGCCATGCCTTGGACAGCTCTGCAGGGAGAGCCAATCTCTGACCAGATCCGTGAATAAGAGTCAAAAAATATCCCACTTCCAGCCTCACCAGGCAGCACCATTCATGCCCAGTGTGTGTCCTTGTCCTTGCCACCAGGCACCCACAGCCTGCCCCACAGCCCCCATGGCATCCAGCCCACCCCCCCTAAGGACGTGCTCCAGCTCCCCACCTGAAAGCAAAGCAGGAGGCTCAGTAGTTGGCCTTGGAGGTTGAGTTCCCAGCTGACAGAGTGGAGGTGACCACCACCTGTGATTGCTGCCAGTCCTCACCACCCTTCTGGGAAAACCAGTGAGAAAATTCCTAGGGGTGGAGATGAGGATCTCACAAGGAGGCAACATCAAGGTGCTAAGACAGAGGAGAGTCAACATGTCAAATGCCAACCTGGGGCATTTCTTTCCTAGCATTGAAAACATTCTTTAGGGTTCCAAACAAGCCTCTTAGCCTGGCCCTGCTCTGCACTGACCACACAACAAGGCAACTGCTGTCAGGAAAACCAGGAGAAACCAGGAAACCAAGTCCCTTTGTGATCCCATGCAGGACTGCAGCAATGAGGGATGAGATGGAGCAGGCCACCAGCTCCAGGCTGGTTTCCAAGCTGCTGTGTTCTCCTGGAGAAAGCCCCCAAAGGGGCACCTTTGTGAGCAGAGCTTGTAACTGATGTGCAGCTGAGGTCTAAGCCACAGGACCCCAAAGGCTGAGAGCCTGCAGAAGAGCAGCCCCAGGGAGGATCTGCTCAATGCTCAGCAAGAGCTAAAGGAGCTGTGGGGGGCAAGAGGCTGGGGCCAGACTCTGCTCAGTGGTGCCCAGGGCCAGGCCAAGGGGCAGCAAGGGGCACAAAGTGGAAGCCAGGAGGTTGCATGTGAAGAGGAGGAGAAAGTTGTTTGTTGTGAGGGTGCTGGAGGCCTGGAGCAGGCTGGCCAGAGAGGTTGTGGAGTGTCCTTGTGTGGAGAGCTTCCAACCCCCCCTGGGCATTGTGCTCCTGGGCAAGCTGCTGTGGGTGCCCTGCTGGAGCAGGGAGGTTGGAGTGGGTGACCTGCAGAGGTCCCTTCCAGCCCCTGCCAAGCTGCCTTCTGTGAAGTCTGCTGAGGACAGAAGGTTCTCCTGCTTTCCCACATCCCTGGAGGGGCTCAGTCAGCACTCTGCTTTCCTGATTGTTGTGACCACTGCACATTTATTTGGCTTACTTTTTGTACTCCAGATTGGGATTAGTTTGGCTGTTTCATTAAATCCATTTTCTTTTCACCACATGAGTGTCTGGCCTGAAAGTGTGCCAGGGAAGGTTTAGGTTGGAGATTAGGAAAAATTTCTTTGCTGCAAGAGTGGTCAGGGATTGGCACAGGCTGCCCAGGGAGGTGGTGGAGTCCCCAGCCCTGGAGGTGTTCCAGGAATGTGTGGCCATGGCCCTTGGGGCCATGGTGGTGTTGGGTTGATGGCTGGACTGGATGATCCTGGAGGTCTCTTCCAACAGAAACAAATCTGTGATTCTTTGGTTCTATCTTCTCCTTTTCCTGATCCCTCTTTTCTGGGGAGGGGTCACTGAGTGATGGAGCAGCTGCTGCAGTTTAGCACTACACAGTGGTCCCACCTGAGAGTCCCACTGCTTTCTGGAGGGTCAGTACACCTGGACTCTGGACACTTCTGCTGGAACAGAAGCCACTGTGGCTGCTGGGCAGCCTGACACCTGCTGAACCCCAGCCAGGAGGCCCAGGCCTGTGGGTGTCTGTGGCTGAGGTGGGCACAGGTGCTGTTGTGGAGGGAAGCCAGCCAGCTGGCAGCACTGCCCAGGGTAGGCTCCAGCACTGCTCAGGGTGGCTCCAGCCAGGCTGTGTCCTGCAGCATGGGGCTGCTGAGATGCCTTCTGCCCCAGAGCAGGGCTGTACCCTGCAGCAGAGCTGTACCCTGCAGCAGAGCTGTGCTGAAAGCCCTGTCTCTGGGCACTGGGATGCTGCACCTGGGAAGCAGGAAGAGCTGGAGGCGAGGAGCAGTGATAGCTCTGGGTGGGGTAGGTGCCGGGCGTGGGCATCAGCCTGGGCAGGAAGAAAACAGAAGGTTACACAGAGCCCAGAACTGGCATTGCCCCATTAGTGTTGGGAGAGCCCCAGGGGCAGATTTCCTCCTGGCCAGTGCTCAGAAAGGTCACTGCAATCCATCAGAGATTCACTACAACAAGAGAAGCTCTGATGATAAGCAGCACTTGAGTGAAAACAGGACAAGCAGCCCCCCAGGGCAGATACAGGCTGGGCCCCTGGGAGATACTGGCTTGAGAGCAGCCCTGAAGAAAAGGACTTGGGGGTGCTGGTAGGAAAGAAGCTCAACAGGAGCCAGCAGTGAGCACTTGCAGCCCAGAGAGTCAACCAGAGCCTGGGCTGAAGCAAGAGAAGTGTGGCCAGCAGGGCCAGGGAGGGGATTCTCCCCCTCTGCTCCATTCTGGTGAGACCACACCTGGAGTACTGCATCCAGTTCTGGAGCCTCTGTTACTGGAAAGACCTGGAGGTGCTGGAATGTGTCCAGACAAGAGTCACAAGGATGAGCAGAGGGCTGGAGCTGCTCTGCTATGAGGACAGACTGAGAGAGTTGGGGCTGTTCAGTCTGGAGAAGAGAAGGCTCTGAGGAGACCTTCTTGTGGCCTTCCAAGATCTGAAGGGGGATACAAGAAAGCTGGGGAGGGACTTTTGAGGGTGTCAGGGAGTGATAGGACTGGGGGGCATGGAGCAAAACTAGAAATGGGTAGATTCAGATTGGATGTTGGGAAGAAATTCTTTCCCAGGAGGGTGGTGAGAGACTGGCACAGGTTGCCCAGGGAGGTGGTTGAGGCTCCATCCCTGGAGGTTTTTGCAGCCAGGCTCTGATGTGGCTGTGAGCAACCTGCTGTAGTGTGAGGTGTCCCTGCCCATGGCAGGGGGTTGGAACTGGCTGAGCCTTGAGTTCCCTTCCAACCCTGACAATTCCATGATTCTAAATGGGAGTTTGCTCTCCCCTGGAGAACCTGACATTGTACCAGGAAAGCTCTTGGGTTTTCTTCCAGGTGCATCTTGTGCTGGCTGATGGCACTGAAACAGGGAGTGCAGAGCACAGGGTGATTCCAGGAGTCCTCTGTGGAGCCCATGGATGTGGTGGAGCATGAGGAGTACATTTGTACATGACTGTACCCCAGTCCAGTGGCACTGTGAGGCCACACCTCAAATCCTGGGGTCAGTTTTTGAGCCCTCACTCCAAGAAGGACATTGAGGAGCTGGAGCAGGTCCAGAGAAGGGCAACAAAGCTGGGGAAGGGTCTGATTCATGCCCAGTGAAGGAGTGTGGCTCACAGAATCACAGAAAGCCAGGTTGGAAGGGACCCCAAGATCATCTGCTCCAACCTTTCTAGGTAAAAGTAGAGCTGCAAACGATCCTTGACCCCAAGTCCCTTTGTGCAGGGAATACCCAGGTCAAAGTGCTACACACTTTAAGATTTGCCTGCTTGTCCTCCCTGCCCTCACCAAACCCCACATCTGCTGAGGGATCAGGAGAAGTCACAGCAACCAAGGGGCCAGATCTGGGGCCCTCAATTCAAGAGAGATGTTGAGGTGCTGGAAGGTGTCCAGAGAAGGGCAAGAAGGCTGGGGAGGGGTCTGGGGCACAGCCCTGTGAGGAGAGGCTGAGGGAGCTGGGGGTGTTCAGCCTGGAGAAGAGGAGGCTCAGGGCAGACCTCATTGCTGTCTACAACTACCTGAAGGGAGGTTGTAGCCAGGTGGGGGTTGGGCTCTTCTCCCAGGCACCCAGCAGCAGAAGGAGGGGACACAGTCTCAAGCTGTGCCAGGGGAGGTCTAGGCTGGATGTTAGGAGGAAGTTCTTCACAGAGAGAGATTTGCCATTGGGATGTGCTGCCCAGGGAGGTGGTGGTGTTGATGTCCCTGGGGGTGTTTAAGAGACTGGATGAGGCACTTGGTGCCATGGTCTGGTTGATTAGTTAGGGTTGGGTGATTGGTTGGACTTGATGATCTTGGAGGTCTCTTCCAACCTGGTTGATTCTATGATTCTGTGATCACAAAGCTTTAAAGGCCCTTGGTGTGAGAAGAGTGAAGGGTCTGGAGTGGAAAGGGAAGAAGGAAAGAGTGGCATACTGGGGAAGGGTCTGGAAAACAGGGCTGGGGAGGAGCAACTGAGGGAGCTGGAGAAGAGGAAGCTGAGAGGAGACCTCATTGCTCTCTACAGCTCCCTGAAAAGAGGTTGCAGTGAGGTGGGAGTTGGTCTCTTCTCCCTAGTCTCAGGTGCTAGGAGAGGAAATGGCCTGAACTTGTGCCAGGGGAGGGTTAGGTTGGAGATGAGGAAAATTTTCTTTGCTGCAAGAGTGGTCAGGGATTTGCACAGGCTGCCCAGGGAGGTGGTGGAGTCCCCACCAATGTGCCTTATGAGGAAAGGCTGAGAGCCCTGGGGCTCTTTAGCCTGGAGAGGAGAAGGCTGAGAGGGGATCTGATCAATGTCTGTAAATATCTGAGGGCTGGGGCTCAGGAAGGAAAGGACAGGGACAGGGACAGGCTCTGCAAGGGGCAATGGAGATAAACTCCAGGACAGGAGGTTCCACCTCAACATGAGGAGGAACTTCTTCACTGTGAGGGTCACAGAGCACTGGAGCAGGCTGCCCAGAGAGGTTGTAGAGTCTCCTTCTCTGGAGCTCTGTCAGCCCTGTGTGGATGCATTCCTGTGTGACCTGTGCTGGATTCTATGCTGCTCTGGCAGGGGGTTGGACTCAAAGATCTCCAAGGTCCCTTCCAACCCCTAACCTCCTGTGAGCTGTGAATAAAGGTGTTCCAGAAACCTGTGGCCATGGCACCTGGGGACATGGTTTAATGGCCATGGTGGTGCTGGGTTGATGGTTGGACTGGGGGATCCTAGAGGGCTTTTCCAACTGAAACAATTCTGTGATGCTATGAATGGGCTAGAAACAGAAGGAATGACTCAGCCCAGCCAAACACCAAGACAGAGGCAATCTGCCTAGAAGCCAAAAGCCCCTGGGGCTTCAGGAGTACTGCCCAGCCCACACACCCCCCTGAGATGGGTGCTGCTAACCAAGACAAGCTCCCTGAAGACCATGACCACCACATTCCCAGCACCTCTTTCCAGGGGGGTTGGGCTTGGGATTTTTTGGGGGATGTGGGTTTGAGTTTTGTTTGGGTTTTTTTTTTTGTTTGGTTTGGGGCTTTTTATTGTGGGCACAAATAGGGTGCCAAAGGCTGGAGCTTGTAGAAATGTTTGGTGGCAACTTAATACCTGAAATCTGATGGAAACGTGTTAAGGCACAAACCACAGAGAGCTCTTACTTGGGAATAAGGATCAAAATCTTAGCACCTAGAGAATTTGTGCCTGAGACTGAGACATAAAAATTTAGCTGCAGCAAAGGAAACATCCTAGAAACACCTTCCCACACCCTGCTTGTCAGACAAATGTTTATGTGAACACCTCTCAGCCACCTCTTTGTGTCACCTCACCTACAGAAAGCAGGTGTGGAGACCCAGCTGTGCTGCTGTGCACAAGAGGCTGAAGCAGACACAAGCTCAGCCTCTTCCCCAAAGCAGCAGTGACACAGAGGGCAGCAAGGAAAACCAGGAATTGTGGTGGATCTGTCCAGCCTCCCCTGCAGGCACTCTGGGTCTGAGTGTCCCAAGGGATCTGGGGTATGCCCCTGCTGCAGGAAGAGTTTGTTCCATAGTTTCCCCATGGGTGAGCAAACACTTGGGAATGATCTCACTTCTAAGAAGCTTTAGGATGAGTTGATAGCTAAAACAATACAGAGCTTAACCCTTAGTAGAAAACTGCTACAGGGTGACCATGAGCCAGCAAGTGCCCTGCTGGCCCAGAAGGCAAATGGTCTCCTGGAATGTATTAAGAAGAATGTGGCCAGCAGGGCAAGGGAAGTTCTCCCCCACCTCTACTCTGCTCTGGTGAGGCCAGAGTGTTGGCTCCCTGGTTCAAGAAGGACAGGAGAGAATACAGCAAAGGGCTACAAAGACCACAGAATCACAGATTCAACCAGGTTGGAAAAGACCTCAGAGATCATCAAGTCCAACCTACTACCTAATCCCTAACACCTCCTGACAGCTAAACCCTGGCTCCAAGTGCCACATCCAAGCTTTTTCTGCAACACCTCCAGGGATGGTGACTCCACCACCTCCCTGGGCAGCACATTCCCATGGCCAACCACTCTCTCTGTGAAGAACTTTCTCCTCACCTCCAGCCTAAACTTCCCCTGGCACAGTTTGAGACTGTGTCCTCTTGTTCTGGTGCTGGGTGCCTGGGAGCAGAGCCCAACCCCCACCTGGCTACAACCTCCCTTCAGGTAGTTGTAGACAGCAATGAGGTCTGCCCTGAGCCTCCTCTTCTCCAGGCTGAACACCCCCAGCTCCCTCAGCCTCTCCTCACAGGGCTGTGCTCCAGACCCCTCCCCAGCCTCGTTACCCTTCTCTGGACACATTCAAGCATCTCATTGTCCTTAAATTGAGGAGCCCAGAACTGGACACAGTAAGATGCTGAGGGCCCTGGAACATCTCTGATGAGGAAAGACTGAGAGAATTTGGGCTGCTTAGTCTGGAAGAGAGCAGCCTGAGGGGGAAATGTCATCAATGCTTACAAATACTAAAAGGGTGGCTGTCAGGAGGGTGGGACCAGGCTTTATTCAGTAGCACCCAGTGACAGGACAAGGGGTAATGGGCACAAACTTGAACATAGGAAGCTCCATCTAAACATGAGGAGGAACTTTTCTAATTTAAGGGTGAGAGAGCACTGAAACAGGCTGCCCAGAGAGGCTGTGGAGCCTCTGTCTCTGATGACTTTCAAAACCTGCCTTTATGTGTTCCTGTGTGCCCTTCTCTAGGTGAATCTGCCTTGGCAGGGGGGTTGGACTGAATGATCTCCAGAGATCCCTTCCAACCCTTACCATTCTGTGTGATTTTGTGAACTATCTTTCTTCTGGGAAACTGAAAACACATCTTAGACCAGGGGGAAAAAAACTGACCTGCATTTCCTGTTCTCCAGGCTTGTGACAGACACCAATTTAAAACCACTCCTGAACATCAGCCACAGGCCTCAGGGTTTCTTTTGGGCAAAGCAAGCTTGCCTTGACACTGCAAATGTGCACTGAGAGCTCTACACTCAGCTTGGCAAGGCACATCTTTAACTCACCAAGCTCTGCTCCTGCAGAGATTTGGAGACAGCTCACTTCACAGCATTCCTGGGAGGTGAGGTGGAGCAGAGAACCGTAAAGATCATGATAAAGATCATGCCTCAGGGAACCACTCAGCCAGGATCAAATGCCATAAATCCCAGTGCTAGGGCAGAACTGTGCAGCTCAAGGTTCCTGGCAGCTGAGCTGCAATCCCTTCACACCCTTGCAGCAGATGAGTTTCACCTCAGCTTAGCTTTCACTGCAAGCCCTGGCTGAGTTAGTGTGTGAGTGTGTCAGTCACAGGGATGTCACTCTGCTCCCCCTGACACCCAGGTATGAGCAGGACAGGCACAATACAGTTTTTAAAGGCAATTTAGGCCTCCACTTAGGCCTCAAAATTCCCCTGCAGCACATTTCCCAGCAACTCCTGTACTTACTTGCAGCTTTCAAAGGCTCTTCTCTCTGCTGAGGACCCTGGGATGTATCTCAGTCCTGGTATCCTCCTCAGCAGGCTGAAAGGCAACATCTGGTCCAGCTTGGAGGCCACTGGCTCTGGGAAATCCAAGCAGGAGCAGTAGCCAAGGCCATCTGAGGTCAGCAGCACGTTAAGGACTACACACAAAGCACACTCATTTCTAACACAGCCACACAGTCCCCCCTGGCCACAAACCCCTTCCTTCCCCTGGAGAATTCTCCCTGTTCTCCCCAGCATCACCTTCACAGAACATCTCCCTTCTCAGCCCCATGTTCCCTGTGTGCACTGAGGGCAAAAATGGAAGCAGGAGGTGAAAACCAAAGTGGGGTGTGATGAGGCAAAGCTGGTGAGAGTTGACTGCAGAGCAAGAGCCCAGGAAACACCATCAGCATAAAAGCAATGGGACCCAGAGCACAGCCTCCCTGTCATGAACCAGCATCCCACCTGGGTCAGGACAATGCCAACCACAAATCCAGGCTGGGTGATAAGTGGATTGAGAGCAGCCCTGCAGAGGACTTGAGGGTGCTGGGTGATGAGGTGCCTGGCAGGAGCTGGCAGCATGCACTGGCAGCCCAAAGAGGCACACGTGGCATGGGCTGCATCAAAAGCAGTGTGGTCAGCAGGACAAGGGAGGGGAGCCTGCCCCTCTGCTCTGCTGAGACCTCTCCTGGAGTACTGCATCCAGCTCTGGGGCACCCAACACAAGGAGGGTATGGGACTGTTGGAGTCAGTCCAGAGGAGGCCAAAAGATGATCAGAGTTGGGTCTGTTCAGCCTGGAGAAGGCTCCAAGGAGACCTTAGAGCAGCTTTCCAGTACCTGAAGAGGGAGAGCTGGGGATGGACATTTGACAAAGGCTTGGGGTGACAGGATGAGGGACAATGGCTTTGAGCTGGAAGAGGGCAAATTGAGACTGGAGGTTGGGAAGAAACTCTTGAAAGTGAGGGTGGGGAGACCGGAACAGGTTGCCCAGGGAGGCTGTGGATGTCCCCTCCCTGGAGGCATTCAAGGTCAGGTTGGATGAGCAACCCGGGCTGGTGGGAGGTGTCCCTGCCCATGGCAGGGGGTTTGGAATTGGGTCCTTCCCAACCCAACCCATTCAGTGATCCCACTCCAGTCAGGGTTTGTGCAGGGAGAGGATACAGGCTGCCCCTGCCAGGAGCCCACACAGGTTACTCAGCAGAGAAGAGCTGGGGACAAACCACACCAAGCAGAGCAGGAACCAGGGCACCAGCACCACCGGAACTTGAACCCCGAACAGCAGAGCCCTCTTCATCCGGGAGCGGGTGGTGGACACCCCCAAGGTTGCAAAGGCCACAGGCATGAACCCTTTGGCATCTTCCACCTCTGACAGCCTCGACACAAAGGCCTCGAGCAGGAGGTAGAGGAGGGCGGCGAGGACGGCGAAGGCGCTGGTGAGGAAGCAGTGCTTCACCGTGCCAACGTGCTTCTCAAAGCTGCCAGCAAAGTACCAGATGATAACAGCACCACAGGCCAGGGATGCCAGGTCTTCATAGAGGAAGATGTAGGTGAGCAGCCTGTGAACTGAGCACAGCAGCACATGAGGCAAGCAGCGACCTCCTGTGAACGAGCTACAGGGATGCCCTGGAGCAGAGGGGGAGGGAGCTGATGGGACTCATTAACAGCTTGGTGTAGAAGAGAAGGAGCTCAGGGCCTTTCAAACCAGGCAGAACCAACCGAAGGCAGTTACAAGAAGCCAGATGGACTGGCTCCTGCTGCTTCCTGGGAAGCTGCCTGGAAAAAAGGAGCTGGGTCTGAAGTAAACTTCAGTCTCATTAAAAGAGACACACACACAAAAAGAATGAGTGTGAGGGTAACCAATTTGCTCAAAACACTTCTTACACTGCTGGAAGGCTGGTTTTTCTCACCAAAAAAAAAAAAAAAAACAAAACAAAAACAAACACATGGAGGTTATTAGAACCCAGGAGTGCTCCCAGGCACTCTGGGCTCTCATTGAGGCCAAGAGTCCCTCCACCTCCTCCAATAGCCTGGAAAAATAGCAGCTGAGTAAATCAGCACAACCTGCCTGCTCTGCTGGAGACCTGTGAGGTGGTGGAGCTGACCACCAGCACAGACCACTGGGCTGTGAAAGAAATCACTGAATGGGGGTGAGCAGGAAGATGGTAATTAGAAGCGTGATAAAAATCATCCTGGGAATGTCCCAGGGCCTGAGGGAAGCAAATGCCTCAAGTTCTAGCAGCATAACCCTGCTCTGTGTGGTGTCCAGGGCCAGAGATGGGGGCTGAGAGGGGAGCAGCCCCATGCTGGGGGGCTGATAGGTGCTCGGCACGCTCGATGCAGATCATGGAAGTGCCCAGAGAAGAGGAAGCCAGGAGCACTGCGGGTGTCTGGAGGCAAGGCCCGCAGAGGGAGCAGAGGGCTGGGTGAGGGACTGAGGAAGTGCCCAGAAGGAGAGCTCAGGACAGGGGGAGCAAAGGCGTCCAGGGCAGGCCACGGGGAAGGTCCAGAGAGGAGAGAAGCAAAGGCTCGGTGCGAGGTTTGGGGGCCGAGGATGAGGAGGCTTAGGGCATTCAGGAGAGGACACGGGGAAGGCCTGAAGAGGGCGGAAGCAAAAGCTCGGTGCGGGATTCGAGGGAGGCCAGAAGCGGGGGGCTGCCGGGGCGGGGAGAGACGGAGGGCCGCGGCGGCCCCCGCTCACCTTCCCCCGCATGCAGGTCAGCGGCCCGCAGCGAGGCGGCGGAGCGGGCGGTGGCCGGACCCCGCAGCAGCCCAGGCGCGGAGACACCGATCGACAGCAGCAGCATGAGGACGGTCGCGACCGGCGGCGGCCTCAGCCCCGCCGCCATGGCTGCCGCCGCGCACCGCCCGCTTCCGGCCACCACCGGAAGGCCTGCGCGGTTGCCACGGCAACGCGAGGCGCTGCGGCGGCCCCGTTACCATGGCGACGGGCGGGCGGTGTAGGGGGGTGGGGGAGGCCCGCCTTTTGTATTTTTTATTACTTCCTCCCCGCCCTTTTCAGAAGTGAACAATCTCCCTGGGGAGAGGGGTGAGCTGTGGCTGGCAGCTCTCCCCCAGGCTGGGCCAGTCCCAGCCCTTTACCCAGTCCCAGCGAGGCCGGGAGGATGGAGGCGCCACTGAGCAGGGAAGGCCTCGAACATCCCTGTCTGCTCCCCACCGAGCAGGGAAGGCCTCGAACATCCTTGTCCACACCCCGCTGCTGTCTCCCGGGGTTAAGCTGCTTGGAAGGGCCAAGCATTTTCCTTCTGGTGTGACAGATAGAAGAGGTGAGGAGGATCTGCACCGGAGCCACAGCCACCAGCCCAGGCCAGAACAAATGGAGGGTTGCCCAAAGACTTTGTGACAGTGCATTACAAACCAGGCTAAACTTGATGAAATGGCTTTAGCTTTGCTGTTTGCTTACACTATTGTACACCTTGGCCTGAAGAGAGATGACAGATGGAGGGGTGCTTCAGCACAGGAGCCCCTCACTCTGAAAAGCCTCTGTGTGAGGAGAGTGGCACAGAGAAAAAAAATGGAGAAGCAGGCAGAAACAGAGCCTTTGCTCCAAGGGTGGTGGGAAGTCCCCAGCAGTGAGCAGAGGATGTGCCTGGCATTGCCCAGTTCCAGGTGCTTGGACCCACCTCCATTTGTCATAGACAGCTACACAGAATTATTTCCCTGACACCAGCTCCTCCTCCACACATGACCCCAGTCACTGGCTGCTGGATCAAGTCTAATGCGAGATCCATGAGGACTCCTCTACATAGGAAAGATGTGAAGAACAGCATCTTCCCCCACCTCCTCTGATTCTGCAACATGAGGAAAGAGTTTGAAGCAACTGTGATCTCTTCTAGCCCAAGGCGATAAGCAGAGGGTTGGGCAGCCAGCATCCTTTGCATCTTTTCCCTACACCAGCTTCAAAGTGTTTCAAAAGCAAGAGGAGAACACAGCACAGATCAATCGTCAGGCAAACACACCAGTGAGCTTGTCACTGTCTCAAAGCCATTTTCCATGTATGAGAATCCTTCAGTCTCCAAGGAATGCAAAGGCACTGCGGGCTCTACCTCCCCCCACCTCCCCTGCCCTGCCCCTGGCTACAGAGCATTGTTTGGGATTTGCCCTAATCCCGATGCTGCCTTTGTGAGAGGGCCCAGGTTGCTGCACACACAGGAGGGCTCAGGAGGAGGTATCACAGCTGGAGGAGGTGGAAGTTTGTTCAAAGAGAAACAAAAGGGCTGCGAGCTCGATTTCTCCTTTCTTAAACTGATAATTCCAGACGCTGCTTGTTTTGCAGAAATTTATTTTAGGCTGTGGCAGTGGGATTTGCCGAGGAGGGAAAGACAGGCCCCACTTATGTGCAAATCTGCACAATCCAGCTAAAATCAGAGAATTCTCTGCAGTGCCTTTGTCAATGGAGCAGGGTAAAACCTCGCAGCGCTCGCCGTTTCTCCAGCTGGTGCACTCACAGGCTTTCACCAGACACAAACTGTGCTGCTGCTAACTTCCCAGCTCTCAAAGAAGGCAGCTTGATCTGAAACAAAAAATAGAACCCCTAAAACCCAACCAGATTGAATCACTGATGTTGCTTCTGCTGCTGTTTCAGTTCATTCCTCATGTCTTTTGTTCAGAGCAGTGGCTCTAAGGATGATCCCTTCTTTTAGAAAGCCATTCACCAAGTCAGTATTTGGCTTTTTAAGAAACAGAACCCGTGGGAAAATCTCTTTTTGGGTCCAGATTTTGGATGCTTTCTTTAACTCTAATTATCCAACTCTAGTGCCCAAGAAGGACACAGACCTGTTGCAGCAGGGCCAGGGGAGGCCACAGCAACGATGTGAGAGCTAGAAGCCCTCTGCTGTGAGGCCAGGCTAAGAGAGTTGGAGTTATTCAGCCTGGAGAAGGCTCCAGGGAGACCTTCTGGTGGCCTTTCAGGTCTTAAGGGGGAGATCAGAAAGCTGTGGACAGACTTTTCATCAGGGCCTGTTGTGACAGGCCAAGGGGGAATGGTTTGAACTCAAAGAGGGAGACTGAGAGTGGAGATAAGGAGAAATGTTTGATACTGAGGGTGGGGAGAGTCTGGCCCAGGCTGCCCAGAGAGGTGGGAGCTGCCCCATGGCTGGCAGCAGTGCAGGTCAGGTTGTGTGGGGCTGTGAGCAACCTGCTCTGGTTGGGGATGTCAGAATCACAGAAGCAGCCAGGTTGGAAGAGACCTCCAAGATCATCAAGTCCAACTGATCACCTAACCCTAACTAATCAACTAGACCACGGCACAAACTGCCTCATCCAGCCTTTTCTTAAGCACCTCCAGGGGGCTGGACTGGATGGTCTGGAAAGGCCAAACCAATCTAGAATTCCCCGATTCTTTTCACGTCTGGAAAGGGACAAGGCCTCTCCTCCGCGGCCGCTGTAGGGTTTGCGTGGTGAACACTTTCCAGCCCAAATGGCGATGCAGAAGTGGGGAGTCGATATGGAAGCAGAGAGGATGCTGGTGTAGCAGCGCCTCCCCCCCCCTCGCCCCGGTTCCACCTCTGCAGGCCGACCATGCTGTGCGTTAATTAACTCAACTAATTTAATCGTTTAATCCCTTCCCCTCCTCCTTGCACAGCTCCTCTACCTATCTCCCCCACACTGCGCCGAGCACCCTCCGCGCCTCGATCCAACCTTCCCCCCTCCCTCCGCCGTCCCTTGGTACGACCCTGCTCGCTCCCCCGCTTTCTGTACGCAGGTGGTAGGCGCCGCGCACGCTGATTGGCTGCCGGGCCCCGCAGTCCGCGCGAGCTGCGGGGGCTCAGTGCGCGCGCGGCCGGCTCGGCGCTCGGTGGGTCCCTGCCTCTGTGTCCCCTCAGCCCGGGCGGCGGCCGCCATGGCTTCGGGTAGGTGCTTCCCGGCCCCGCTGGGCTGAGGGGGGCCCTCGCGGCGGCTCTGCTTTTCCCCGTTAGTCAAACGCCGCGTTGCGGTGGGCGCGGGAGGGTGGGCGAACGCCGGGGTGGAAAAGGCCGCGGCCATGTTAGGGGAGAGGGGAGAGACGTTGCCGTTCCCCCCTCACACGCCCCCCTCGCCTCTTGCCGCCCGCTGAGGGGGAGGGGAGCCGCGCCCCCTCCGGGCCTGACCACGCCCCCCCTGCCGCGAGCTCGGCCACGCCCCGTTGTGGTTTGGGCGTGGCTAAGCCGGCCCCGCCCCCCGTGCGGCGGTGGGGCAGGGGCGAGGGTCCAGAGTCTCTTTGGAGTCACCCGCTGGGTCCCCTGCGTGTGGGAGCCTCCCTTTGGGTTGTGCCGCCCTCTCCCGGGGTGGGACGTGGACCCTAATGTGCTTTATGCCTGCTGGTGCTGTCCTCCGCTTTGAGTCGTGTGCCCCCCGTTTGGGTTCATCACTCCCAGTGAGGGCCCTCGCTTTGGGTCGGGACTCCCCAGTGGGTGCCATGGTCCTTCCCCTGTGTGGATCTACCCTTTGGTCGTGTGAACCCATCAGTGTCAGATGCAATCTCCCACCTTTGGGGTCATGGTCGTTCCCCTCTGTTGGTCTCCACTATAGGTCCTGTACCCTCCTGATGTGAAATGTGAACCCCACTTTGGTTCATATCTCCCAGTGCAGGCCCCCCTTTGGCTCAGGTACCTCCTGTTGTAAGCTGTAAACCCCCCCTTTTTGGTCATCCTCATTCCCCAGTGTGGGCCCCCCATATCTGTCCCCACCCTCCCCTGTGTGTGAGATGTGAACCTGCCTTTTGTCCTTCCACTCCCTGCAGCAGGGTTCTTCTGCTTTGCCTCTGGGTGAGCACTCCCCATGGAATGCAAACAACCCCCTCCCATGGGTCATACCCTCCCTGCCCCCCCAGATCAGGACCCACCTATGTGTCCCATCTGCTCTGAATTCTGCTCTACCAGCCCCACCCTGCTGAGGGAAGGTGGTGGTTTACAGCCCCCCTGCTGTGGCCTTACAAATGCACCCGCTGTGGTTCTTTGCCCAAGGGAGTTCTTTAGTGGAGTATGGAGACAGTGCCTGCTGTCCCAGACAGCTTGACACAGCCCATCTTCTGCTGGGGCTTCTGGGAGCATGTTGTGTTGCTGTTTTCTTTGTGCCATTTGAGGTAAAAGCATTTTGGTTCCAGCAGTGATGCCCCTGTGGCTCTGTGGGGAGGTGGTGTACCTGGGATGGGAGAGGGAAGAGCTTTGTAGGGTGAGCCATGTTTTGGTAGGGCTGAGCTGCTGTAGTGTTCTCTTGCATGTCATACATGAATGATGGAGAATCAAACCAAGGCAAGATGTGTTCAAGGAATCGCTGAAGCTCAGCATGGTGGGGTTGAATGGACTTCTGGAGATGATCCAGTCCAACCCCCTGCTCCAGCAGGGCACCCACAGCAGCTTGCCCAGCAGCACAATGCCCAGGGGGGGTTGAAAGCTCTCCACACAAGGACACTCCACAACCTCTCTGGGCAGCCTGCTCCAGGCCTCCAGCACCCTCACAACAAACAACTTTCTCCTCCTCTTCACATGCAACCTCCTGGCTTCCACTTTGTGCCCCTTGTTGCCCCTTGGCCTGTCCCTGGGCACCATTGAGCAGAGTCTGGCCCCAGCCTCTTGCCCCCCACAGCTCCTTTAGCTCTTGCTGAGCATTGCTCAGCTCCCCTCTGGGGCTGCTCTTCTGCAGGCTCTCAGCCCCAGGGCTCTCAGCCTTTGCTCCTCACAGAGCTGCTCCAGGCCCCTCAGCAGCTTTGCAGCCTCCCCTGCACTCTCTCCAGCACTTCTCTGTCTCTCTTCAACTGGGGAGCCCAGAACTGGACCCAGCACTCCTGATGTGGCCTCATGAGGACCGAGCAGAGGAGGAGAACCTCTTTCAGACTGCTGGCTACCCTCCTCTTCATGCACCCCAGGACCTTATTGACCTTCTTGGCCACCAGGGTACTTTGCTGCCTCATGGGGAACTTGCTGTTTCCCAGCACTCCCAGGTCCTTCTCCTTGGAGCTACTTCCCAGCAGGTCCCCCCTCCCCTGTCCTGCTGCAGGAGGTTGTTCCTCCCCAGGGCCAGGACCCTGCACTTGCTCTTGGTGAGCTTCATGAGGTTCCTCTCCACTCATCCTTTAATGTGAGGACCTCTCCTTGCATTACAGTCGTAAGCTGACCAGTCTGCTGTGCACCAATTCATTCATCAGAAGTTCTTCCCTGCTGTTTTTTAACATTGAGATATCTCTATGCCCAGGGAGTCCAGAAAAAACTCTGAGTTTATTTTCTGAAAATGCTTACCAGCTCTTGTCTCCATTGAGCCCACCAAAATCAATTGATCAGAAGCCTGTAGTCTAAGAGGTCCAACAAAGCATGGGAAAAGTCATAGTATTGTCTTAGCTGTAAAAGGCCTTCAAGATATTCCAGTCCAACATCAACCCAACCCCACCATGGCCACCAAACCATGGCCCCAAGTGCCATGGCCACAGGTTTCTTGAACACCTCCAGGGATGGGAACTCCACCACCTCCCTGGGCAGTCTGTTTCAGTCCCTGACCACTCTTGCAGCAAAGAAATTTTTCCTAATCTCCAACCTAACCCTCTCCTGACACAATTTCAGGCCATTTCCTCTCCTCTTAGCACCTGATCCTAGGGAGAAGAGACCAACCCCCACCTGGCTTCAACCTGTTTTCAGGGAGTTGTAGGGATCCAGAAGGTGTCTTCTCTTCACACTAAACACCCCCAATTCCCTCAGCTGCTCTTCCCCAGCTTTGTTGCCCTTCTCTGGACCTGCTCCAGCCCCTCAATGTTCTTCATGTCATGAAGGCCTCAAAACAACTCAGGATTTGAGGTGCAGCCTCACCAGTGCTGAGCACAGGGGCATGATCCCTGCCCTGGTCCTGCTGGCCACACCATTGCTGAGCCAGACCAGGATGCTGGTGGCCTTCTTGGCCACCTGGGCACACTGCTGGCTCTTCTTCAAATGGCTGTCAAGGAACACCCCCAGCTCCTTTTCATCCAGGCAACTTTCCTGTCTCTAAAACCCCAGCCTGGAGCACTGCATGTTATTTCCAGCCCTTCATCCCCAGCCTGGATGCATACTGGGGATTGCCCTGACCCATGGTCTTGCACTTGGCCTCGTTGAATCTCATGAGGTTCTCACAACCCCACTTGAACATCTTCCTGTCCCTCTGGATGAATCCCATCCCCAGCTGTGTCAGCCTCTCTACTCAGCTTGGTGTCATCTGCAGACTTGCTGAGGGTGCCTCAATTCTGCACTGGCACTGAGAAGGATATTGAACACATTAGTCTCAGTATGGACTCTTGAGGGACAGCAATTTTCACTTCACCTTCTCTTAGCTTCTGGTCAGTGTTCCTCTTGCAGGATGATGCTTTGTGTTGCTTTGTGGAGATACTTATCATTAAAAAGGCCAAGTGCCAGGTTCTACACCCTGGTCAGGGCAATCCCAAGCACAAATCCAGGCTGGGCAAGGAGTGGTTTGAGAACAGTCTGGAGGAGAAGGCCTTGGGGGTGTCAGTTGGTGACAGACTCCCCAGGAGCCAGCAATGGTCCCTGGCAGCCCAGCAGGCAGCTGAGTGCTGAGCTGCATCCAGAGCAGGGAGAGCAGCAGCACAGGGAGGGGATTCTGCCCCTCTGCTCTGCTCTGCTCACACCCCACCTGCAGCACTGCCTCCAGTTCTGGGGCCCCCAGCACAAGGACCTGGAGCTGCTGGAGAGGGTCCAGAGGAGGCCATGGAGATGATCAGAGGGCTGGGGACAGGCTGGGAGAGTTGAGGTTGTTCATCCTGGAGGAGAGAAGGCTTCTGGGATAGCTCAGAGCAGCCTTCCAGTACCTGAAGGGGTTCCAAGAGAGCTGGGGAAGGACTTTGGACAAGGGCTGGGAGTGACAGGATGAGAGACAATGGCTTTGAGCTGGGAGAGGGGAGATTGAGACTGGAGATGAGGAAGAAATTCTTACAGTGCCTGTGGGGGGAGACACTGGCACAAGCTACCCAGGGAGGTGGTGGAAGCCTCATCCCTGGAGATGTTGAAGGCCAGGCTGGGTGCTGCCCTGAGCAACCTGCTGGGAGGTGTCCCTGCCCATGACAGGGGGCTGGAACTGGATGATGTTGAAGGTCCCTTCCAACCCAACCCATTCTGTGATTGTATGAAGATGCTGCTTCAGGGCCCCACAGCTTGGATGCAGCTCTCAGCCTGCAGTGTGTGTGCAGGTGGTTAAGTGTCTGTGGTAAGCACTGGCAGGCTGGCTTTGGAAGCAGGGACAATGACCCTTTGATGTGTGTTTTGATTGGAAAATGGTTGCAGTGGTTCATAATCGAGGACATCACCCTGCAGGGTCATCCATTCATGGTTTCAGCTTTTAAGTCACTTCTGTATGTAGAGGGGAGAGAGAGCATGGGGGAAGGACTGAACCCAGGGAGGTTCCTGATGGTTTGGATCAGACCACAGCACCACAATATTTGTACAGGCTCTTGAGGTGGTTTGAAAGGAGCAGGAAAATTACAGGGCTGTTACCCAGAGTGCCAGCAGCGGTGAGGCTGGCAGGGAAGGGAAGGAGGTGTTGGGGTTTTGACAGGAACGTGGGAATTTGAATCAAAACCGTCAAGAGGAATTGAAAATCCTGCCTAGGAACTGGGATTGACAGAGCCCCTGTGGTGATGGAGCTGGTGGGTGCATGGAGAGTGACCAGCAGGTTGAGAGAGGTTTTCCTCCACTTCTACTCTGCTCTGTTCAGGCCACATGTGCAGTACTGGCAACAGTTCAGGGCTGCTGAGTTGAAGAGAGACAGAGAAGTGCTGGAGAGAGTGCAGGGGAGGCTGCAAAGCTGCTGAGGGGCCTGGAGCAGCTCTGTGAGGAGCAAAGGCTGAGAGCCCTGGGGCTGAGAGCCTGCAGAAGAGCAGCCCCAGAGGGGAGCTGAGCAATGCTCAGCAAGAGCTAAAGGAGCTGTGGGGGGCAACAGGCTGGGGCCAGACTCTGCTCAGTGGTGCCCAGGGCCAGCACAAGGGGCAGCAAGGGGCACAAAGTGGAAGCCAGGAGGTTGCATGTGAAGAGGAGGAGAAAGTTGTTTGTTGTGAGGGTGCTGGAGGCCTGGAGCAGGCTGGCCAGAGAGGTTGTGGAGTGTCCTTGTGTGGAGAGCTTCCAACCCCCCCTGGGCATTGTGCTCCTGGGCAAGCTGCTGTGGGTGCCCTGCTGGAGCAGGGGGTTGGACTGGATGAGCTCCAGAGGGCTTTTCCATGGTGGGATTCTGGAATCTGAGGTGAGCTGTAGAGCAGCTCCAGGAGTGCTGCTGCTGAGCCTGCTGATGTCAGTGTGAGCTCTGGAGGGTCCCAGGCTCATGGAGCAGTGCTGCTGTGTTCTGTGCTGCTGTTTGTGTTTGTTTGTTTTTTTTTTTTTTTTCAAGTTTGAGGACCTATTTTGAAATCTCTGTTTTTCCAGCATGGGTCAGGAATCCATTTCTGTGAGATTTGATGTTTGCATTCATTGGAAATGATATTGATTATTCCTGCCTGGCCAGCTGCTGTGGGGATGAGTCTATTTTTCCTTCTCAGTGATAAGCTCAAAGCATTCTGAATGTTTTCAGCCATCAGCAGTGTTTCTTCTTTTGCAGTGTGGGAGAAGGGAAATGTTGTGGTTCCTCTACCCCTGGTTTTAAATTTCCAATCTCTCTGTGCCCTTTACTAGACAGAGATTTCCCAGGGTGTCCCAGGAAGGGGTTCAATGGGACTGGCCTAATTAGGCCTGGTTAATTAATTCATCTGCTGCATTCTGCTCATTGATGATGGCACAGTGGTCAATAGCCATTAGAAGAGGTTTGCCATCTGAATATTTGAGGAGATGCCTTGAAAGGAACATTCAAAAGTAACAGTCATAGAATCACAGAACGGGTTGGGTTGGAAAGGACTTTCAACATCATCCAGTCCCAGCCCCCTGCCATGGGCAGGGACACCTCCCACCAGCACAGCTTCCTCAAGGTCTCATCCAGCCTGGCCTTGGACACCTCCAGGGAGGGGACAGCCACAGCCTCCCTGGGCAACCTGTGCCAGTCTCTCCCCACCCTCACTGCAAAGAATTTCTTCCTCATCTCCAGTCTCAGTCTCCCCTCTCCCAGCTCAAAGCCATTGTCCCTCATCCTGTCACTCCCAGCCCTTGTCCAAAGTCCCTCCCCAGCTCTCCTGGAGCCCTTCAGGTACTGGAAGGCTGCTCTGAGGTCTCTCTGGAGCCTTTTCTTCTCCAGGCTGAACAGCCCCAACTCTCCCAGCCTGGACCTGTAGGGAGTTCAGAGTGGTGACACCTGTGTTGTGTTCCCTCTGCTTCTCTTTCTACTCTTAGTGTTTTCTCCTGTTTTAATGAAGAGGAAGCTGCCCCATTCTGCAGGGGAAGCAGCTCCCTTCTCCACCGGGCTTGAACCTTTCTCCCTCTCCCCAAAGATTTCCTTTGGACAATGAGCAGAGGTCTAAAGTGTCATGTGGAAGCTCTCAGTGTGATTTTCTTCTTTTTCTAGATTCTGGAAGTTACAGTCAGTCTGGGGGCCAGCAGAGGTATGTATCTGTGAGGTTTATTTTTTTGCTGTTAGCAACTAAATCATCCAGAAAAAAAAAAAAGGGGGTGGGGGTGGGGAAGCATTTAGGAGTCCCAGCATGGGGTTTGAATCTTGAGGAATGATGAAGAGTTGATGTTGTTCTAGAGGTACAAGTGCAGAAAGCTTGAAAGCTTGGGATGCCTTCTGAACCAGGGGAAAAATGTTTGTTTCTGAAGGGAAGGCAACAAGGTTCAAATGGAAATGACAGCTTTGAAGAGTGAGAGCTTTGGTAGGGTCCTCCCTGCACTGACTTTGCATCTGCCAAGCTAAGATCATAGAATCATACAATTCTTTGGATTGGAATGGACCTCCAAAGCTCATCCAGCCCAAACCCCCTGCAGTCAGCAGGGACATCTTCCACCAGATCAGGTTGCTCAGAGCCTTGTCCAGCCTCACCTTCAATATCTCCATGGATGGAGGCTCAACCACCTCCCTGGGCAAACTGTTACAGTGTTCCAGCAGCCTCCTGGTGCAGAACTTGTTCCTCACATCCACCCTAAATCTGTCCTTCTGCAACTGAAGGTCACACAGATGTACAGATGATGGACCACATCGATGTAAAAATTATTTTCCATTTTATCTTCCCACTGGAGGGAACTTTTTATCAAAACCTGTTACAATAACTGTTCAGAACTGTGACATTTAAAAGCCAGCTCATAAAATAGCTGCATTTTTTGGGGGGGTTGTATTTATTTCAATCCTTCCTTTATGGAAGGATCCAAATGACATCTAATGCTGCCTGTGATCATGAAAGGCAGAAGGTTCTGTGCATGCAGCACTGTGTGAGGCTGAATTTCTATCAGAGTGTGAGTTCAGAGGTTCATGGAATGGTTTGGATTGGAAGGGAGCTTAAATATCATCCAGTTCCAACCCCTTACCATGGGCAGGGACACCTCCCACTAGCCCAGGCTGCTCAAGTTGCAGCACAGGGTTCTGCTGTCAGTTGATGGAGTCTTCAGGTGGCAGAATAATGAGGAGTACAAAGGCAGTGTGGGTTTGGATGCTGATTTTACTGTGGAATAGCCAAACAAATACCAAGTTGACACTAAGTGGCTGAAATAACATTAACTTGTAAGAATATACAGATGCCTTGGGTTCATTCCATAAAGTTTTCTGTGATTCTGAGGGATCTGTCAAACTGCAGGAAGCTTAACTTCCCTGGACCTTGAAGTCACACTTAAAACAGAGCAGAAATAAACCCAAGCTCTTCTGCCTTCTGACAGCCAGCTGTGGTAGCCATTAGTTTGCTGAGTGGTTGTACCATACCTGAAGAACAGGATTGGATTAAACATCTATTTTGGAATGAAAAGAAACTCAGAATGAGCACCAGAAATTCCTTTAGTCCCCTACCCTTATGGAGGGCCCTGGAAACATTTCCTAAATGCATTTTTCTCTTGCAGCTATTCCTCCTATGGGAGTCAGAGCAGTCAGAGCTATGGACAGACACAGGTAAGGTGAAAAACCATCATTGTCCCTCACAGAATCCCAGCATGGAAGGGCTGGAAGGGACCTCTGGAGATCATCCAGGCCAAGCTCTGCTCAAGCAGGGCACCCACAGCAGCTTGCCCAGCAGCACAATGCCCAGGGGGGGTTGGAAGCTCTCCACACAAGGACACTCCACAACCTCTCTGGGCAGCCTGCTCCAGGCCTCCAGCACCCTCACAACAAACAACTTTCTCCTCCTCTTCACATGCAACCTCCTGGCTTCCACTTTGTGCCCCTTGCTGCCCCTTGGCCTGGCCCTGGGCACCACTGAGCAGAGTCTGGCCCCAGCCTCTTGCCCCCTACCCACAGCTCCTTTAGCTCTTGCTGAGCATTGCTCAGCTGCCCTCTGGGGCTGCTCTTCTGCAGGCTCTCAGCCCCAGGGCTCTCAGCCTTTGCTCCTCACGGAGCTGCTCCAGGCCCCTCAGCAGCTTTGCAGCCTCCCCTGCACTCTCTCCAGCACTTCTCTGTCTCTCTTCAACTGAGGAGCTCAGAACTGGACCCAGCACTCCAGATGTGGCCTCCCTAGGGCAGAGTAGAGGGGCAGGAGAACCTCCCTTGCCCTGCTGCCCACACTCTTCTCCATGCACCCCAGGACCCCATTGGCCTTCTTGGCCAGCAGGGCACATTGCTGCCTCATGGGGAACTTGTCCCCCCCCAGCACTCCCAGCTCCTTCTCCTTGCAGCTGCTTCCCAGCAGGTTCCCCCTCCCCTGTCCTGCTGCAGGAGGTTGTTCCTCCCCAGGGCCAGGACCCTGCACTTGCCCTTGGTGAACTCCATGAGGTTCCCTCTGCCCAACTCTGCAGCCTGTGCTGGTCAGGCTGAATGGCAGCACAGCCTGAGGGCTGTCAGCCACTGCTCCCAGTCTGGTGCCATCAGCAAACTGGCTGAGGGGACATTGTCCCTTCCATCCAGGTGATTGATGAAGATGCTGACCAAGACTGGCCCCAGTGCTGGCCCCTAGGGAGCACAGCAGATGTTCTTTGAGCAGCACTGTTTGTTCCTGGGTCATCACTCTGGGTCAGGAGAGGTCCATTCTCAGCTGTCCTGGTTGCAGCCTTGTCTAGCAAAGGGGAAGTTGCTCCTGCTGTGGAGGTTGCCCTGACCTGAGCATGCTGTTGAATTTGCAGGGATACTCTGGATATGGGCAGAGTGGAGACAACTCCTCCTATGGACAGAACTATGGCAGCTACCATGGGAGCTATGGACAGAACCAAACAGGTTTGGCTAGCTTGGTACATTCATTGGCAGTCATGAAAAGGTAGATGCTTACTGAAAGTCCTCTTCCTCACTTTGCAGGCTATGGACAAGACTCCCAGGGCTATGATGATGAATCTGGTTATGAAAATCAGAATCAGAGCTCCTACAACCAGCAGTCTTATGGCAGTCATGGGCAGCAGAAAGGGTCCTCCAGAGGGTAAGGAAGCTCACATTCAGAGTATCTCTAAAGTACTGCCTGGTGGGTGCACATCCTTACCTGGAGCTGTAAGAAACCTGCTGTCACTGCTAAACAAAAGGACAAACATCTGAACATCATCCACATTCTTCAGACATTTCTAATGCCTGAAAGAAAAGGGGGTAAGGGAAGAACACTTCCTTAGTTCTCTGCTCTTAGGGTGGTCAGACACTGGAACAGGTTGCCCAGAGGAATTCTGGATATCCCCTCCCTGGAGGTGTTCAGGCTCAGGCTGGATGAGGCCTTGAGCAGCCTGGGCTGGTGGGAGGTGTCCCTGTCCATGGCAGGGAGTTGGAACTGGATGATGTTGAAGGTCCTTTCCAGCCCAACCCATTCTGTGACTCTTTCTCTAAGAAGGCTGGATGCAGTTGTTTTCAAGCTGGTCTGTGTGGGTAGATACACTTCAGGAAGTGTTTGGTTAGTGAAATGAAAATGACCTTGGTAAGAAAAAAGATGCATTGAGAACATCTCCAACCAGATTCTTCTCTATAAACTCCTAGTGCCCCTTTATTAACTTCAATTAATGGTAGCAAGGGAGTTCCTAGATGTGCAGACTTCTTACCTGACTCAGGATGGCTTTTCTTGGTGGAAGAAGAAGAAAGGACTCAGAACTATTCAAGGCCTGATTCTGATGCCCCCGGCATGAAGGGGACATCAAACTGAGTCCAGGGTAGGGCTATGAAGCTGATCACAGGCTGGAGTACTTCCCCTATGGGGACAGGCTGGGAGAGTTGGGGCTGTTCAGCCTGGAGAGGAGAAGGCTCCAGAGAGACCTCAGAGCAGCCTTCCAGTGCCTGAGGGGGCTCCAGGAGAGCTGGGGAGGGACTTTGGACAAGAGCTGGGAGTGACAGGATGAGGGACAATGGCCTTGAGCTGGGAGAGGGGAGACTGAGACTGGAGATGAGGAAGAAATTATTACAGTGAGGGTGGGGAGAGACTGGCACAGGTTGCCCAGGGAGGCTGTGGCTGTCCCCTCCCTGGAGGTGTTCAAGGCCAGGCTGGATGTGAGGCCTTGAGCAAGCTGGGCTGGTGGGAGGTGTCCCTGCCCATGGCAGGGGGGTTGGAACTGGATGACCTTTAAGGGCCCTTCCAACCCAACCCATTCTGTGATTCTATGAATCTATCAGCTGTCATTTGTGAGATTTCTTTTCCTTCCCCAGCTCAGCAGGGCTCTCCACACACCAGGTTTTCATATCCCCAGCAGTGACTGCAGTGTGCCTGCTGCACTCTGATGCAGCACATCCTGCTGCTGCAGGTGGGGTTTTTAGTGAAGTGCTGTTGTCCTCCAATCACATTCAGGGGGTTTAGTGGCACAGCATGGCAAGCAGGTTAGGACATGCAGCCCCACTTCCCTTAAGGACTTAGGAGGCCACTTGGCACTGGAACACCTCAATTATCTCATTTACAAGCTCCCTGCACGCAGCCCAAGGTTACTGCTCACCTTAGGGCAGTGGCCTCTTTAAATACAGTCATGAACAAACCCTCCCCTTTATGTCCAAGGTCCAAGTGGGTTTGTGTTCCTTTTGCAAGCTGATAAAAGGATCTGGGTTTACCAAACCTGCACTGGGTTCCTGGGTTTGTAGTTGTTAGAACAAACCATCTCAAACAGGCAAGGGCTGACCTGGCAGCAGAAGGTGCTGCTGTCCTGGGAGTGTCTTTCACAGCCATGGAAGGCAGGCACGTGATAGGTTTTGCTTTGCTTCATTTTCTGAGCAGTTATTAGAGCTGTGCAAAGCTACAGAATCACAGAATGCTAGGGGTTGGAAGGGGCCTTCAGAGATTGAGTCCCAGCTCCCCTGCAAAGCAGGATCACCCAGGGCATGTCACACAGAAACACATCCAGATGGGTTTGGAATCTCTCCACACAAGGAGACTCCACAACCTCTCTGGGCAGCCTGTTCCAGGCCTCTGGCATCCTCACAGGAAAGAAGTTTGTCCTCAAGTTGAGGTGGAACTTCCTGTGACTGAGTTGACATCCCTTGCCCCTTGTGCTCTCACTGGGTACCACTGTGAGCCTGGCTCCATCCTCCTGACAGCCACCCTTCAGGTATCTGTAGCCATCATAAGGTCCCCTTTTAGCCTTCTCTTCTCCAGACTAAACAGCCCCAAGTGCCTCAGTCTTTTAAATGCCACAGAGCATGGAGTGTCCAACATGTTGGGTTTGCTCAAGACCATGATTAAGAGGCACTGGAGGGAAACTTTTCCATGTGTGGTTGTAAGAAGGAAGGAGAAATTAAATGATAGCAGCTTTGAAGAGGATGAACACCAAACTGCAGCTGTCACATCCTAAGAGAGGGAAGGAAGGAAAACCAGTGGATGCTCTCCACAGTGGTGGTGGTGGGAGAGCTCAAGTGGAGCTTACTTCTTTTGAAGTGAGGATATTAAAATTATCCTCTCAAGCTCTTTGCCACTGGGATTAGGCACACTAAAGCTAAGATCAAGGCTAGAACTGGAAGAGAGCAGACCAGGCAGTGGATGGGATGTTTTGGGGTTGCTTGGACTCAATGGATTTCATCTTAGAGTGCCTTGAGAAGCTGGTGGAAGCTTTCTGTGGGCTCTTAGATATTTGTTTTCTCTTTGGGTTGTTTTTCTGAGGCATTTTGCCTAGCAAATAAGATTGCCAAAGAGTGGAGAGGGGAAAATGTTGTGCTTCACCTTTTGAAAAAGGGTAGAGCAGGGAGGAGGAAGAAAAGAAAGGGTGGCAGAGGCCAGGGATTAGCTTCAGTCACTAAAAAAATGTATACAGCTAAGCCACAACTGAGTACCCAGGGGGAAAACAAAAGTCTGAGTACCAGGCAGTGCTTCCTGGCTGTGATTTGTTTCTCCTCAACCATGTCTTGCTATGGAAGAGTTAACCCAGCTGGAGCTGGCTCTCCTATAGCCAGGTTTGCTGAATGCTTTTGTTTCTACCTTGGACACTGAGGTAGCCAAGGTGGCTGTGGTGTGGGTGAGATTTCCTCCTGGTTGCTATGAGAGTTGTTAGTAGTTGAAGAAGAGTTAAGATTCATAGACTCATTCAGGTTGGAAAAGAGCCTTGAGATCATCAGGACCAAGCATTGACTCTACTCTGCCAAGTTCACCACTAAACCAAATCTCCAAGCACCACATCTAAATGACCTTTAAACCTCTCCAGGGTTGGTGACTCCACCACCTCCCTGGGCAGCCTGTTCCAACGCCTGACAACTCTTGCAGGAGAAAAAAAATTTTCCTGATGTCCAGCCTAAACCTCCCCTGGTGCATCTTGAAGCTATTCCCTCTTGTTCTGTCACTAATTACTTGTGAGAAGAGACCAGCACCAACCTCTCTGTATTGTCCTTTCAGGGAGTTGTAGAGAGCAATGAGGTCTCCCTTCAGCTTTCTTTTCTCCAGACCAAACACCCCCAGGTCCCTCAGCTGTTCCTCACCAGCTCTGTTCTCCAGACCCTTCCTCAGCTTTGTTGCCCTTCTCATATCCCTGTGCCAGTGGTGACTGGGAGGTGACAGCCTAGGAAGTGCTGGCATTGTCCTGCATGTCCAGCCATTGTTTTGCTCTCTCTGCTGTGAACATCTTGGTATTAATACAAATTCTGTTTGTTTTAAGTGGAAGAGGCTCTTATGAACAAAAGTCAAACTATGGTCAGCACCAAAGCTCTTATGACCAGCAGTCAAGCTATGGACAGAACCAAGACTCTTATGACCAGCAGTCAAGCTCCTATGACCAGCAGTCGGGCTATGGCCACCAAAGCTCCTATGACCAGCAGTCAGGCTACGGCCACCAGGGCTCCTATGACCAAAAGTCAGGCTATAACCAGCACCAAAGCTCCTATGGCCACTCCCAGCAGTCCTACCAGTCTCAGAAGGGAAGCTATAGCCACGGCAGCCAAGGTAAAGTGCACAGCTTGAAGGCAGCGTTGGGGGAATCAAGTTGGGCAGAAAGGCTGTGAAATGGTTGGGTTTCCTTCCACAGACAGCTGAGCTGCTGCACAGCTAAAACCCTTTTTCCATGTTGGTATTCCTTGGGGGATGTTTTATTTGTGTAAGACTTCCAAAACATTATGCAGAGATGAAAAACTGTTGGGGTCCCAAAACTGTCACTTTGCATCTGTTGGAGGCAGCTGTGCAGATTCCATGCCCACTGTGTTCTGCAGAGCCTGGAATTGTCTCCTAAGTTGTTTTCAACCTTCTCCCTGCACGAGGCTGACGTGTCTTGATCAGTCATCAAGAGCTTCTTGCCTTTGACACTCCAGCTCTGTGCTGTGTGGGTGAATTCCGAGAGGGAAGGAAATGAGAAGGTTAAGATCAGTCCTTATTTTGCAGCAGCTTCACACAACCCACATTCCCCTTCCTTGTCCTGTTTCCAGTTCTGTCTTTTTCCAACCTGGAAAGGCTACATGGAAGTAGAATGCAAACTGTATCTTAGAGCAGACCTGTTTGGAAAGTGGAGTGTGATGAATGCACAGAGCTTTGACATCCTTGCGCACCTCCTGGCTCTGGAAGCCAAGGCAGAGAGCAGGGAAAAGCCCAAACTTTGCTTTATTACTTTGTGTCCTAGAGAACATAAGAGAGATTCAGGGGTTGATGCTTTCCACATTCACCTGGCAGGCTTGAGGGGGGAGGATAAGTGGTAGGCAGGGTGGGAATGGGCACTGCACTGCTCTTTGCACTGCAGCTTGCAGTGCAGTTTGCTCACCTTTTGTTCTGTTTCACTCCTTCCTCCAGATGATCGTCGTGAAAAGAGTAGGTATGGAGAAGATAATAGAGGCTATGGCGGGTCACAGGGAGGAGGTAGAGGGGGCTATGACATGGATGGAAGAGGTCATATGTCTGGATATAGGTAAGTGAGCTCTTTCCACTGCCTGCACTTCCTTACCCTCCTTTCTTCCTACTTAGCTGCTTTTCCTTTTTGGTTACTCCGTGCCTGTTCTTGATGTCGTTCAGATTTAGATTTCCCAACCTGGAAGGTTTCTAAAACTAAACCTTTCTGCACTGCACAGAAGTGCCTTTTGCCAGGGAAAAGCTTTTAGCTTCAGGCAGATTGAGAGCAGGCCTTTGCTCAGATGAGCTTCTTTACAGGAGTTGCAATGCAATACCTGCCTGAGCCCAGCCTTTGCAATAAGGTATTTTAAAGCCTGTGACAGGAGATCCAGCAGCCAGGGGCTGAGTTTTGTAAACTTCCTAGCTCAGGTAGCCAACAGTTGAGCAGGGAATGATTTTGACTTTCCATTGCCCTGAGGTTGCCTAATTGCCTTTCTGCTTTCTAAATGATTCAGGAGTCATTTAATAAGAACAGCAGTTGTGCTGTACTGGTTTGTGCAGGCCATCAGAGTCCACTTTCACTACTGGCTTAGCTGACAGTCTAAACAGGTTTCCTTTAGGTAGATTTCAGGGCTAACAATTCTGTTACCTTTTATGCCAGCAAATTCATCCCCAAAATATTGTGCAGATGATGGTCTGAGAGCCTGGGTCCTTTGCTTATTAATTCCTATTGCATTAGGGCTGGTAACATTATTATTTCTTAATAAACTACCACAGTTGGCTTCTCTTTATATACCTGTGTGAGATGCTTGGGCTGTGGAGACCTCACTGATGGATCTCTATGATGTGCTTGGGCCTGTGGAGTCCTCACTGATAGACCTCTGTGAGGTGCTTGGGCCTGTGGAGTCCTCACTGATGGACCTCTGTGAGGTGCTTGGGCCTGTGGAGTCCTCACTGATGGACCTCTGTGAGGTGCTTGGGCCTGTGGAGTCCTCACTGATGGACCTCTGTGAGGTGCTTGGGCCTGTGGAGTCCTCACTGATGCAAAGTGAGAAACTTGCAGTGAGCTTTGAATTGTTGCTCCTCAGTACCACTTACCCTTCTCTAGGCAGTTCTAGAACTCCAGGTGAAGAACCTTAATTAATTATTTGATCTAATTTAAATCAAATAACCCAACAGTGTAGTAAGACTCTGTAAGGATTTCTTTCAAACCCTATTTAAAACTTGCCTGCTCCTCATGTGGTCCCAAATTGGACTTGATCATCAAAATGTAGGTGGACCCCATCCCTCCTAATTACAATTACAAAAGCTAATTATTGGTTATTTTATATATTTTCTCTATTTATTAATATCTTTAATATCTATGTTAATATCTTTTCTAGTTTTGTCTGTTCCTGGGGGTTAACTTCTAAGTTAATTTTCAATTAAAACTTATTTTAAAATCAGCTTTTCTACCTGAATGAGGGTTTTCCACATGCCTAGGATAAAAAAGAAAGTTAGAGCTGAGCCCTTTCCAGTCAGAGGAATGAATGTGAGCTTCCAAAGCCACACTTGTGGTAGATTTAATTACTTTGAAACAATCTCCTCTCTTGGCAAGCTGAAGTAAGCTCAGTTTCTGTCTGTGAAAATAAAGCCTCTTCCCATGTTTTTCCAAAGGGTAAGGAAAATGCTGCTCACAGATCCATGTGGATAATAGCACTGCACTGGGTTGAAAAGGAAGAATAATGGAGGTGGAGAAATGGGGGAGGACAGACAGCAAAGTGTGGAGGCAGTTCCTGGGAGGTCTGTCTGCTTCTGGGCAGGGATGCAGCCTGTAGAGCTGTGTGCAGTGGAACTCTGCCTGAGGCTCCAGTGTCCCACATGTTTGTGCAGGCTTCCAGTGTCCTTGGGAGGGAGAGGTCTGCCTCTGAGGTGTTTCAGACTCGTAGATTGCATGGGATTGGAAGGGACCTTCAAAGGTCACCTTGTCCAAACCCCCTGCACTCAGCAGGCTCACCTCCAACTAGATCGGACTGCTCAGGGCCACATCGAGTTGGACCTTGAATGTCTCCAGGGATGGAGCCTCAACCACTTAGAGTGATTAGCAGAGAAGGTGTACAGGAGTTGTAGCAACACATACACAACATTGTTCCTTCACACTACCCCAAAAAAATATTTAATGTCTGCCTTGAAAGTGCAGGGAATGGATCTCTGCAGCTCTCCTGCGAGGTTCTTCCGAGTGGCATTGGCTTGTGCAAGCTTACCCTGCAAAGAGGCCTCTAAGAGCAAAATATTATCCTGCAGGCCTTGGGGCAGCATCAAATGAGCATTTTCGAGTTTTGAGAGCTCTGGTTTCTTTTGAAGTATGTTTATAAAGGTATTCAAATACAACTGGTAATGCTGAGGGGTGAGCTGGTATGGTGAGAGCTGGAGTGACCTGGCTGGGCTGCAAAACGCTTTCAGCACTGCTTTTGCTTCCTGCCTGTGCAAAGTCAAGAGGATCACAGACTTGCTGGGGTTGGAAAAGGCCTCTAAGATCATCCAGTCCAACCATCAACTCAACCCACCATTGAACCATGTCCCCACATCTCTTGAACACCTCCAGGGATGGTGACTCCACCACCTCCCTGGGCAGCCTGTTCCAATCCCTGACCACTTTTGGCAGCAAAGGAATTTTCCCTCGTCTTCACCTAAACCTCCCCTGACACAATTTCAGGCCATTTCCTTTCCTATCGCCCTATATTAGGGAGAAGAGACCAACCCCTACCTCACTGCAGCCTCCTTTAGGGGGATGTAGAGAGCCAGAAGGCCTTCCCTCAGCCTCCTCCAGGATGAGCAACCCCAGCTCCCTCAGCTGCTTCTCCCCAGCCCTGTTCTCCAGACCCTTCCCCAGCTTCCTTCCTCTTCCCTGGACCTGCTCCAGCCCTTCAATGTCATTCTTGGGGTGAGGGCCCCAAACTGAACCCAGTACTCGAAGTGTGGCTTCACCAGTGCCCAGTCCAGGGGACACTCCCTGCCCTGCTCCTGCTGGCCATACCATTGCTGATCCAGGCCAGGCTGCTGGTGGCCTTCTTCAGCTGCTGTCAACCAACACCCCCAGGCTGTTTCCAGGCACTCTGCCCCCAGCCTTCCTAAGGTGGTTGTGACCCAAGGTCAGGATCCAGCACTTGGCCTTGTTGAACCTCATCCCACTGGCCTCAGACAATTGATACAGCCTGGCCAGATCCCTCTGCAGAGCCTCCCTACCCTCCACCAGATCAACACTGCCACACTGCTTGGTGTCATCTGCAAACTGACTGAGAGTGCCTCAGTTCCCTCATCATGCAGCACTGAGAAGAAAACATCTTTTGAGCAATGGCTGCTCCAATTCCCTGATGATGATGCCATGATAGAGGAGAATCCTTTCCTTAAGCATCAGATGTTCACTTCTTACTCTTACTCAGGTTTCAGAATGATTCTTCAGATTAGTTTTTAATGGTTTGGAATTGCATCTTTGGGGCCTTGGATGGAATTTTCCATTCTGAAGCTTAAAAGAAAAGAATGAACTCCTTCATTTGTATTTTGACTCAGAAGCAAAATCTCTTCTTTGTTCTTCAGTCTCATATTAGAGCTTGGAGCTCATCTTGGAGCTCTTTTGGTTAGGAAGCAGGTACAGCAGGTCTTGAGAATTCTTTCCTTTTAGAATCCAGCTTTTTGGTAAGAATCCTCATCTGGAAGGTGAGGAGGTCACTGCTCATTGTGGCTGTGGGACTAAATTGTTTCTGTTAAGCATGTAAATGGTAACTGGACATCTGTTGTGTCCTGTACTGGGCTCCCCAGTTCAAGAGAGACAGGGAAGTGCTGGAGAGAGTGCAGGGGAGGCTGCAAAGCTGCTGAGGGGCCTGGAGCAGCTCTGTGAGGAGCAAAGGCTGAGAGCCCTGGGGCTGAGAGCCTGCAGAAGAGCAGCCCCAGAGGGGAGCTGAGCAATGCTCAGCAAGAGCTAAAGGAGCTGTGGGGGGCAAGAGGCTGGGGCCAGACTCTGCTCAGTGGTGCCCAGGGACAGCACAAGGGGCAGAGGGCACAAAGTGAAAGCCAGGAGGTTGCATGTGAAGAGGAGGAGAAAGTTGTTTGTTGTGAGGGTGCTGGAGGCCTGGAGCAGGCTGGCCAGAGAGGTTGTGGAGTGTCCTTGTGTGGAGAGCTTCCAACCCCCCCTGGGCATTGTGCTGCTGGGCAAGCTGCTGTGGGTGCCCTGCTTTAGGAGTGGGGTTGGCCTGGATGAGCTCCAGAGGTCCCTTCCAAACCCCTGTGCAGTGCAGTGGCAAACCAAAGCAGCTTTGTTTCTCTCCCCTTGGGAAGCCATTCAGGCAGCTGGTCCCTGTGGCACTGCCCTCTCAGTGTCTGGGGATGAAATGGGAGAGGCTTTGCCTTTGCAGCTGCTCCTGCAGTCGGTGCTGGCAGAGCTGCACAGATCCAGTTTGGGCAAGGATTTACCACTGCACTGAGGGCTTTGCTCAGCACAGATCTTTGGGGTCTTTTAGTTTCCCTTTTAGGTGGATCAGGTGTTAATGATCTATAACCAAAAGTCACCTCTGCAGCTCAACTGTTAGATTGCTATTGAGTGGGAATTGAGTTTTGGTGCTCTCAAGAAACTCCCAACTCGGTGCCTGTGGCTTCTACAGCAGTGCAGTTTGTGTTCAGAGTTGAGTATTTTGGTTTGTGCTGTAGATGTTTGAGCTTAGCCTTCCACAGACGTCAGAAAACATGAAGAGGCAAAGAAACAGAGGCAGCAAAACCTCCCCAGCCATCTGTCAGGGCTTCATTGGTGCACCAAGCATTCTGTTCTTGTTTGCAAAAATACCTCCTGACGTGTGCCTCCCACATGCTTGGGATGGAGATGTGTGTTGGAGGTGAACTTTGCTTCCTGAATTCTTGGGGCTGCCTCTGCCAACATCTGATCACTATGTTAAAGTGTGCTCCTTGTCTCTGTCACCTTCAGCTCTCCATCTCTAGCTGTGCCTGGCATTTCAGGAGTTTTCCCAGCTGAAGCAGGCAGGGTTCAGATGAACTAAGGGCATCAAAGCTAGGGAATGGTCTGGAGAAAAGAGCTGGGGAGGAGCAGCTGAGGGAGCTGGGGGTGTTTAGTGTGGAGAAGAGGAGGCTGAGAGGAGACCTCATTGCTTTCTACAGCTCCCTGAGAGGAGGTTGCAGTGAGGTGGGGATTGGTCTCTTTTTCCTAGGATCAGGTGCTAGAAGGAGAGGAAATGGCCTGAAATTGTATCAGGGGAGGTTTAGTTTGGAGATGAGGAAAAACTTCTTTGCTTCAAGAGTGGTCAGGGATTGGAACAGGCTGCCCAGGGAGGTGGTGGAGTCCCCATCCCTGGAGGTGTCCAAGAACGGTGTGGCCATGGCACTTGGGGCTATGGTGTAGTGCCCATGGTGGGGTTGGGTTAATGGTTGCACTTGAATGATCCCAGAGGTCTTTTCCAAGCTACACAATTCTCTGATCCTACAAACTCCATTTGCACTTGAGGCAGTGATGTTGAAACGTATCCCAGCATAGGAGAAAAGAGCTCCTGGTGACATTTCTCTCAGAGCAGTAAGTTTCTGTCCCTGTGGATGGTGCCCCCTGCACATTCTGGCTCTTTGCAGTTCAGTCTTTGCTTATCTTTGTTGGTGGCATTGCTGAATTTTTAGCTCCCTTTTCACGGGTCCAGCCCAGGATGTTACAAGCCCAAACTCCATCTGGTCACCCTTGTACCTGGGCTGGGAAAGCCATAGGCTGGGAACTCCCCAATTCTGTTCTCTGCACATTCTGTGACCACAAAACTAATTCAGTGGCTGAGGTTGAGCCCCAAAATTCAAGTCTCAGTGAAGGGTAAATCTGAGACTGGGGCCTCAGCTGCTTGCAGGCAGTTTCTGTCTGGCTTCCCTTGCTGCACTGCATCCACAAGCCTCCTCCTGGGTATCTCAGGGGTTTTGCCCAGCAATCTCAGGCAGGTCACACACCACAGCTTTATAAATTACAGATGAAATGGGAATTAAAGTGGAGGGAAGCATTAAACTACCATCAAAGTACCTGTCAGTGATGTGCTGGAGGGCTGGGTTGGGTTGGCCAACCCAGTGTGAGACTTAAGCAGAAGGTAAGATGCTGAATGAAGCAAATCCAGGTTTCTACAGACAGTCATTTAAAAACTAATTAAATCTTGGGGCACAGTGAGAAGATGGGGGGCGATGGACATAAACTCACAGGAAAGTCCACCTTAACAGTCACAGAATCACAGACTATATCTGATTGGAAGAGACCTCAAAGCTCATCCAACCCTCCACCCAGCCCTGAAGGGTCCACACTAAACCACATCCTTGAGCACCAGGTCCACACACTGCTCGAATTCCTTCACTGTGAGGGTGCTGGAGTCCCTGGAGCAGGCTGCCCAGGGACTGCCCAGGCTGCTCTTTCTCTGCAGAGATTCCAAACTCACCTGGATGTGTTCCTGTGTGACCTGCCCTAGGTGGTCCTGCTTTAGCAGGGGGGTTGGACTCAGTGATCTCTGGAGGTCCCTTCCAGCCCCCTCCATTCTGTGGTTCTTTCTTGTCCCACACTTGGGGCAGGTTTGATCTCCTCAGTGTTCAGCAAGCAGCTCCATGACTTTGCACTTGGTGTAAGAGAAAACAGACACACAGAGCACCAGAGAACTTCACTCCCTCATTTTATCTCCATGCCTTTTCCTGGGTTGCTTGTGCCCCACCTTTGTGCCTCCTCCACAAAGCCTGGAGTGACTGCTGGACAAGAAGCACTTTGGTGAAGGGTCTGCTTGCTGGCACAGCAGCTGCAGGCTCTGGCCTTAGACTGGCTGAGGGGGAAGCTTTCAGGATGAGGTGGAGCTGCCCAGTTTGCAGGTAGCAGCTGTGCCCCCCATGCAGAGGAGGGCAGGCAGGCAGCAGCACATGGCAGCAGGAGACACTTTGTGAGGCTTTGCTGCTGCCTTTCTGGAGCATGCAGTGGTTGTGCTTTGCCTGCAGGCTTTGAGGGCTGATGACCTCCTGCTCAAACATGAGTGCAATTGCAAATGCTGGTGTGGAAAGTCCTCCTTGGTGCTACCAGGTCCCCTTGGTGCTACCACACTCTGCTGGATAAAGCCCTGGCTCGCTGGGCCCAAAGGGTGGTGCTCAATGGAGTTAAATCCAGCTGGTGGCCAGTCACAAGTGATGTTCCTCAGGGCTCAGTGTTGGGACCACTTCTCTTCAACATCTTTATTGATGACCTTGATAAAGACACAGAGTGTGTCAGCAGTAAGTTGGCAGAGGACAAGTTAGGTGGAGTGTTGATCTTCATGAGGGTAGGGAGGCTCTGCAGAGGGACTTGGATAGATTGGAGCCATGGCCAACATTAACAGGAGGAGCTTCAACCAGGCCAAGTGCCAGGTCCTGCACTTGAGTCACAACAACCCCAAGCAATGCTGCAGGACTGGGGCAGTGTGGCTGCAAAGCTGCTGGCAGAAAGGGACCTGGGGGTGCTCATGGAAAAGCAGCTGAATAGGAGCCAGCAGTGTGCCCAGGTGGCCAAGAAAGCCAAAGGCATCCTGGCTGGGATCAGCAATGCTGTGTCCAGCAGGAGCAGGGAGGGGATTGTCCCCTGGGACTTGGCTCTGGTGAGGCCACACCTTGAGTGTTGTGCCCAGTTTTGGGCACCTCAACACAAGAGAGATGTGGAGGTGCTGGAGCCAGGGCAGAGGAGGGCAGGGGAGCTGTGAAGGGCCTGGAGAACAAATCTGATGAAGAGCAACTGAAGGAGCTGGGGATGGTGAGTTTGGAGAAGAGGAGGCTGAGGGGAGACCTCCTTGCTCTCTCCAGCTGCCTGAAAGGAGGTTGTGGAGAGGCTGCTGCTGGTCTCTTCTCACAGGTAATTAGTGATAGAAGAGGGAATGGCCTCAGACTGCACCAGGGGAGGTTTAGACTGGACATGAGTCAAAATTTATTCCCAGCAAGAGTGGTCAGGCATTGAAATGTGCTGCCCAGGGAGGTGGTTGAGTCACCAAGCTTGGATGTGTTTGAAGGTGGTTTGGATGTGATGCTTGGGGGTATGGTTTAGGGGTGACCCTTGTGGAGCAGAGTTTTGGGTTGGACTTGGTGACCCTGAGGGTCTTTTCCAGCCTGAATGTTTCTGTGATTCTGTATGTCCCTTGCAAGGACTGAGGGTTTGTTTTCCTGCAGATGCCTGAGGCACAGAGTCCTGTTTCAAACCCCCTTCTAACCTCTGAAAGTTGATGTCTGTTATCTCTTAACCTGGTCTGCATTTTGTGCCACAGGCTGCAGAATGAATGACATAAAACTGCACAGCCTCTGCTTTTGAAGCTCACATACACCCCACAGCCCCCCACACCTTCCTTCTCTCTAATGCCCCCTCCTACCCCTGCAGCAGCTCCCCCCAGCCCCTTGCTCAGAGAATGGCTCAGCCTGCTCACTTTTCCCCTTGGAGAAATGCATAACAAATGAGATTAAGGAACTCCTGCTCCTCTTACCTCCAGGAAAGAACTAAAGCATGAATTATCCCAAAGCAGCAATTACTTCTCTAATGAAAGCCTCTTAATCTGCGTGAGAAGCAGGTTCCTGGTTTAAGCCCCAAGTTTCAGCAGCACTCATTTTGGCTCAGAAGAGCAGATTGAGATTGGATGTGAGGAAGTTCTGCACCAGGAGGCTGCTGGAACTCTGCAATAGGTGGTTGAGGTGGTTGAGGCTCAGGGAGGTGGTTGAGGCTCCATCTCTGGAGATATTGAAGGTGAGGCTGGACAAGGCTCTGAGCAACCTGATCCAGTGGAGGATGTCCCTGCTGCCTGCCAGGGGAGTTGGCCTTGATGACCTCTGGAGGTCCCTTCCAACCCAACCCATTCCATGATTCTATGATGGGAAGGAGGCTTGAGGTAATGCCATGTGTGGGGGTGAGTTTCAAACCCTCCTTAGGGCTTCTCTTCTCCCGTGCAGCACCCTGAGAGGTTCCTCACACCCATGTAAGGTACTGTGGGCCCACGAAGGGAGCAGTGAGGGAGAGCCTAGAGATGGTGCTTGAGGCTCTGCCAGCCAGTAACTCTCAACTTGTGATCAGTTAACTGTAGATGGAGCCTTGGGCTCAGCATGTAGAGACTTAAGGAAGAAATCATTTCTTCAATTTTTCCTCTGCAGTGGTGGTGACCGTGGTGGCTTCAAAAATTACGGTGGTAAGTGCTGAGTATCCACAAATGTTTCAGTGGAAATTCTTTATAAAGCTAAGGCCAAAAAAAAAAAAAAAAAAAAAAGGAAAAAATGAAAAAAAAAAAGAAAAAAGAAAAAAGGGAAAAGAAAGAAAAAAGAAAAGGAAAAAAAAAGAGAAGAAAAAAAAGAAAGAAAAAGAAAGCCACCAATATCTTGTTAGACCTTTCCTAGATAGAAAGCCTTGTGGTGTCTTTTGCTGAGCTTTTGACCACAACCAAATTGGTAGCAAGAAGCTGGATTTCTGCTTTGTCAAATTGCATGAAATCTGTGCAGCCAATGCCCTGCACCTGGATTCTGTTTGTCTTCTTTACTTTCCTTTTGTTATGTTTTGGTTACAAAATGCTGCTTTAGAAAGGTGCTAGAGGTTAAAAAAAAAAACACAACAACAACAAAAACAAACAAACAAAACCAAAGCAAAAACCAAACCAAAAGTGGGAAACTGCTGGGTGCTCAACCAACCAGCATGGGCAACACCAGCATGGCATCAAGTGTGGCAGCTGCCACGTGCTGCAAGCTAAAAAAGACAGATCACCAAGTTAAGGTCCTACAGACACCTTCTGTTGGATGTTTTAATCTAGATCAGTTCTCTAAAGCCCTGGTGAATGTTTTAGATCTTAGCTGCATTGCAGACAGACTTGAAATGATGTTTCTAAAATGAGCACTTTGAAAAACCTTTTGCTGAAAAGAGTTTTTTCTCTTTTTTTTTGTTTGTTTTGGGTTTGTTCTGTTTTGGTTTTTTGTTTTGGGTTTTTTTTTTTTTTCACCCCTCTGTTTCGTAGGTCAGAGGGACTATGGACCCAGATCAGATGCTGGTAAGGAAACAAAGCAGTGGGTGGGAGTGGGTTGAGGCTCTGAGGTCACTGGTTTTAAAATGCATGACTAGAGGGGGGGATGTGGCTGCAGTTCCCTCTCTCTGCTGTGAAGCAAGACTGAGAGCCCTGGGGCTGTTCAGTCTGGAGAAGAGAAGGCTGGGAGGGCATCTGATCAATGTCTGTAAATATCTGAAGGGTGGGGGTCAAGATTCATAGATTCATAGAATACCAGGTTGGAAGGGACCTCAAAGATCATCTAGTGCCAGGCCCTTTTTGGTGGTGCCCAGAGACAGGACAAGGGGCAACAGCACAAACTGGAACCCAGGAGGTTCCATCTGAGCAGGAGAAGAAAGTTGTTTGGTGTGAGAGTGCTGGAGGGCTGGAGCAGGCTGCCCAGAGAGGTTGTGGAGTCTTTTTCTCTGGAGACATTCAAAACCCACCTGGATGTGTTCCTCTGTGAGCTGCCCTGGGTGACCCTGCTCTGGCAGAGGGGTTGGACTGGATGATCTCCAGAGGTCCCTTCCAACCCCTAACACTCTGTGATTCTAGGATTCCCATGGCTCAAAAGAAACTTAGCTAAAGCTCATCTTCCTTGAGAGGAATCCACTTTACTCAAGTGTGTGTGGATTTGTGGATGCCTTTTCATGCAGCAAGAATTTGCTGATGAGCTTTGAAGCTGCTTGAGCCAAGCAGCTGCTTTCACTGCCATCTTCTAAAGTGGAGTTAACAGCTTGCCCAGGGAGGTAGTTAAGGCTCCATGCCTGGAGGTAGTCAAGGTCAGGCTCAACAAGGCTCTGAGCAGCCTGCTCTAGTGGAGGATGTCCCTGCTGACTGCAGGGAAGTTGGGCTAAATGGGCTTTGGAGCTCCCTTCCAACCCAACCCATTCCATGATTCTAAGTTCACATCTAGATCCAGGCTCTCCCTGCCTTGGTAGGCAAAGTCTCTGCTGGGTCTTGCTGTCCCACACTGGGAGCTGGGCTAAATGAGCTTTGGAGCTCCCTTCCAACCCAACCCATTCTGTGGTTGCCCCCTTGCTGGGTTGGGGTGTCCTGACTGCATGGACAAACTGAGTGTGCAGCAGGCAGCTACTGAGGAGGTGTTTGCTCTCTGATGTCCTGCCCCACCTGAAGGTGCTGTGCATGCCCTGTTGAACCTGATGGTGTTCAGTACTGTGCTGCCTGCAAGAGGTCTGTGGGATTCAAGGCCCCACTGCTGGGACCTGAGCTTGAGCTGTTGCTTCTGTTGCTGCACCCTGCAGCAAAGCAAACAAACAAACAAGCAAACAAACAACAAACAAGCAAACAAACAAAGGTGGTTTGTTTCTTCACAGACTCAGAGTCTGACAACTCTGACAACAACACCATCTTCGTGCAAGGACTTGGAGAGGATGTTTCAACAGACCAGGTGGCAGACTATTTCAAACAGATTGGCATCATAAAGGTATGTGGCCCGAGGGAGCCCTGGTGAGAGGCAGAGCCCTGGCAGAGCCCTGGCAGAGGCAGTGCTGTTGCTGCAGGCAGGGCCTCGCTCTGGCTCCCCAGCAGCAGCAGCTAATGTGGTTATCTGGCTTCCCAGAGGGCAGCTCATTTGTGAGCTGTCTCTGGTGTGAAACCTCTCACTGTAAAAGGTCTCTAGTGCTGTTTAGATTGCTCCCTGTCTCTAGTGATGTTTGGATTGTTCCCTGTCTCTTCTTCAGTTTTTGTAACCCTCAGCACTGACTCTCTGTCCCTTGTGCCACCCTCGTCCTTCAGCAGCTGTGCCTCTGTGTTGTGCAGCTGCTGCTTCTGGCTCTGCAATTCCAAGTGAGGCCTTCCTGCCATTGTCAAAGCTGAGCCCATCCTTACTTCACAGAGAGCAGCCACTCTGCTTTTCAGTCCAAAGCTCCTGTTTCTGCAGGCCAGCTCTGAATCTTCCTTCTAATAGTACAGTTAAAGTTGAAGCTCTGAAGTTCCTTTACCAGTAGCTCCCCTGTGCCAAGTGTCCAACCTTTCTTTTCAGACCAACAAGAAGACTGGGAAGCCCATGATCAACCTTTACACAGATAAGGACACTGGCAAACCAAAGGGAGAAGCCACAGTGTCCTTTGATGACCCTCCCTCTGCCAAGGCAGCGATTGACTGGTTTGATGGTGGGTGAGCAAACCTCCTCTTCTGCTTATTTAGCACTCAAACAAGCACTGCAAGAAGCAAATCAGTAACCTTAAGCCACTTCTTGGCTGGCTATTGAGTGTGTGCTGGCTTTCCCTCACCTTTGGTGGAGCAGCAGGTACAGCACAAAGCCTGACAGAGGGTGTTGGTGTCACTCGGGACAGTCTCGAGCTGTTCAGCCCAGCAGAGCTGTCATCTGGGCTGGCAGCTGGAGGGATTTCCTGCAGTGGCACTGCTGCTGCTGCTGGGGCTGTGGTGGCATCTTGGCAGTGGTTATGGCAACCCTGTGCCAAGTGCTTTGGGTGTAGGCAGTGAAGAACAAGATTGTTGTACTGGAGTACTGTGTCCAGTTCTGGAGCCTCTGTTACAAGAGGGCTATGGACATGCTGGAAGGTGTCCAGAGAAGGGCCATGAGGATGATCAGAAGGCTGGAGCTGCTCTCCTGTGAAGACAGACTGAGAGAGTTGGGGTTGTTCAGTCTGGAGAAGAGAAGGCTCTGAGGTGACCTTCTTGTGGCCTTCCAGGATCTGAAGGGGGCTCCAGGAAAGCTGGGGAGGGACTTTTGAGGCTATCAGGGAGTGACAGGACTGGGGGGGATTGAATAAAGCTGGAAGTGGGGAGATTCAGATTGGATGTGAGGAAGAAGTTCTTCCCCATGAGAGTGGTGAGAGCCTGGAATGGGTTGTGCAGGGAGGTGGTTGAGGCTCCATCCCTGGAGGTGTTTGCAGCCAGGCTGGATGAGGCTCTGGCCAGCCTGCTGTGGTGTGAGGTGTCCCTGGCCATGGCAGGGGGGTTGGAACTGGCTGATCCTTGAGGTCCCTTCCAACCCTGACTGATTCTGGGATTCTGTGATTCTACATCATGGGTTCAGTGGTTCAGTGGCTGAGAAGGCAGATCCCAGGCACACACTGATGTAAAACTCTTCAGACTTGATGCAGGAAATACAGGGATACTCCTTCAGAATCCTACAGTTGTTTCGGTGGCAAGAGAACTTTCAGATCATCAAGTCCAACTGTTACTCCAGCACTGCCAGGGCACCACTAAACCATGGCCCTCAGCACCACATCTCCATGGCTTTTCAGTCCCTCCAGGGGACTCCACCAGGGGCTGCTCTGGGCAGCCTGGGCCAGGCCTTGACAACCCTCAAGGGGAAGAAATTGTTCCTCATGTTCAACCTAAACCTCCCCTGGGGCATCTTGAGGCCATTTCCTCTTGTCCTGTCATTTATTACTGGCTCCAGCCTCCTTTCAGGGATTTGTAGAGAGCAGTGAGGTCTCCCCTCAGCCTCCTTTTGTCCAGGCTGAACACCCCCAGGTCCCTCAGCTGCTCCTGCCCTGTTCTCCAGATCTTCCACCAGCTTTATTGCTCTTCTCTGGACCTGCTCCAGCTCCTCAATGTCCTTCTTGGAGTGAGGAGCCCAAAACTGAACCCAGGACTCAAGCTGTGGCTTCCCCAGTGCCCAGTCTGGGGACAATCCCTGCCCTGCTCCTGCTGCCCACACCATTGCTGATCCAGGCCAGGCTACTGGTGACCTTCTTGTCCACCTGGGCACTCCCTGGCTCAGCTTCAGCTGCTGTCACCCAGCACCCCCAGGTCCTTTTCAACCAGACAGTTTTGAGCCACTGCCCTCAGCCTGGAGCCTTCCTGGGGTTGTTGTGACCCAAGGTCAGAGCCCAGCCCTTGGCCTTGTTGAACCTCATCCCACTGACCTGCCCAGGTCCCTCTGTGGAGCCTCCTGACCCTCAAGCAGGAGGCCACTCTTGACTCAGTGTCATCTGCAAACTGAGGGTGCCTCAATCCCCCCACCCAGACCACTGATAAAGACATTAAACAGAACTGATCCCAGCACTGAGCCCTGGGGAACACCCCTGGTGAGCAGCCAGCTGCTGGAGCTGACTCCAGGCTCTTTGGGCCTGGCCATTGGCAGTGTTCCTCCAGCAAAGCATCCACCCAGCCAAACCATGAGCAGCCAGCTTCAGCAGGATGCTGATGATGAGAGAGGCTTTACTGAAGTCCAGGTGAACAACATCCACAGCTTGCCCCTCATCCACTCAGCCAGAGAGGAGATCAGGCTTTGTAGTGGTCACCTGAGACAGGGGAGAGGTGCCTGCTGCTGGGACCTTGTTGTCTTCAGAGAACTATACTGGGCAGGAACAGAAGGGCATAGCTGGCATCTGGTGTGGCATCAGGGATAAAAAGCCTGAGCTGGCTGTTTGGTGCTTTGGGTTCTGTTAATGAAATGCAAAATGACTGTTATGCAGGAGGGTGAAGCAAATTCAGCTGTGTCAGGCACACAGACACTGCTGTGTGCCCCATGATGAACCTCGTGGCCAGGAACTGGCACTGCCTATTGAAGCATTTCATGTTTGTCACCTGTTCTGGGAGTGTTTTCATTTTCTCCTGCCTGTTGAATTACAAAAGAGCTGCCCTGGGGGGTGAACAGGCAGAGTTCCAACATCCAAACTGCTTAATCCATGTGCCAGGCAAAAGCAGTGTGGCCAGAGATGGAGAGAGGGGATCCCGCCCTGGCCTCTGAGGAGACCTCACCTGCAGTGCTGTGTCCAGATCTGGGGCCCCCAGCACAGGAAGGACTTGGAGCTGCTGGGCTGGGTCCAGAGGAGGGACATGAAAATGATCAGGGGGATGGAGCACCTCTGCTATGGGGACAAGCTGAAGGAGCTGGGGGTGTTCAGCCTGGAGAAGAGAAGGCTCCAGGGAGACCTCAGAGCAGCCTTCCAGTACCTGAAGGGGCTACAAGAAGGCTGCAGAGGAACTGTTCCCAAAGGCCTGCAGGGACAGGGTGAGAGGCAATGGTCTGAAATGAGAGCAGAGCAGGATTGAGGTTGGATATGAGGAACAAGTTCTGCACCAGGAGGCTGATGGAACTCTGCAACAGGTTGCTCAGGGAGGTAGCTGAAGCCCCATCCCTCGAGATGTTGAAGGTGAGGCTGGACAAGGCTCTAAGCATCCTGATCTAGTGCAGGATGTCCCTCTGACTGCAGGGGGGTTGGACTGGATGAGCTTTGGAGGTCCCTTCCCACCCAAACCATTCTATGATTCTAAGTTCACATCTAGATCCAGGCTGCATGGAGCCCTTTCCAGCCTGGGCTTGTTGCTGCTGGGCTTCTCTTGCTACCCACAGACCACAATGCCCAAGAAGGAGCCTTCTGAGCCACAGGGCACAGGCTACCTCTTTGCCCATCTCCTGCTTCCAGAGCGGTCAGGGATTGGCACAGGCTGCCCAGGGAGGTGGTGGAGTCCCCATCCCTGGAGGTGCTGCAGAAAGGTGTGGCCATGGCACTTGGGGACATGGTTTGGTGGCCATGGTGGTGCTGGGTTGATGGTTGGACTGGATGATCTTAGAGGCCTTTCCCAATCCAAAGAATTCTGTGATTCTATGGCCAAAAATCTTTGAGGTGTTTATTAAATTGCAGGTTACAAACTGTGTTTAAGCTAAGAGAAACATCTGAGTCTGCAGAGCCCAGCAAGTGCCTCAGTGTTTGCCAGCTCACATTTGCAGCATTGCTGTTAAACTCTGCAGCCTCTGGTGCCTTAGGAGCTTTCTCTGCAGTCTGCATGTGCAAGTCACTCCTCTTCTCAGCTGGCTGTGTTGCTGAAGCTGTATTGAGCAATGTGCCCAGGTGGCCAAGAAGGCCAATGACATCCTGGCCTGGATCAGGAGCAGAGTGGGCAGCAGGAGTAGGGAAGTCATCCTGCCCTGTGCTCAGTGCTGCTGAGGCCACAGCTTGAGTGCTGTGTCCAGTTCTGGGGCCCTCAGGTTAAGAAAGATGTTGAGGTGCTGGAAGGTGTCCAGAGAAGAGCAACAAGGCTGGGGAGGGGTCTGGAGCACAGCCCCATGAGGAGAGGCTGAGGGAGCTGGGGGTGTTTAGCCTGGAGAAGAGGAGGCTCAGGGCAGACCTCATTGCTGTCTACAACTACCTGAAGGGAGGTTGTAGCCAGGTGGGGGTTGGGCTCTTCTCCCAGGTACACAGTGACAGGAGAGGACACAGTCTCAAGCTGCTCCAGGGGAGGTTTGGGCTGGATGTGAGGAAGAAATTCCTCCCAGAAGGAGAGGTTGGCCATTGGAATGGAATAGCCTGGGGAGGTGGTGGAGTCACCATCCCTGCAGGTGTTTAAAAACAGCCTGGATGAGGCACTTAGTGCTGTGGCTTAGCTAATTGGATGGTGTTGGGTGAGAGGTTGAACTTGATGATCTCAGAGATCCTTTCCAACCTGGTTAATTCTGTGATCCTTCTCTTTCTCTCTCCCCATCCTCTCACAGGAAAAGAATTCAATGGCAACGTTATCAAAGTGTCTTTTGCCACCAGGAGGCCTGAGTTCATGAGAGGAGGCGGAGGTGGTGGCCGTCGAGGTGGGACTGAAGCCTGGGGACTTGTTGGGTTTGCACAGCTTGATGCTTTTGCACTGGTGCTGCTTGGGAGCAGGGAAGCTGCTTCTGAAGCAGTGATTCCTCAGAGTGTCTGGGCCTGGGGGATGCTGCCATGCAAGGGAGCAATACGGATTGGATCAAGTGAAGCAACCTGAAATCCGGCATCTCTTGGGGCACAGCACAGCCTTTCTGGTTTGCTTTGCATCTGGAGAGCCTCCAGCACTGCCCCAGCTTGCATTTAAAGAGTGTGATGGTGGTGCTGAGGCTGTGCAGGTGCCACAACCCTAGGTTAGAGTTTCCAGTGGCTGGCTGCTTCTTGCAGCAAAGCCTTGAGCTGTGTCCACAAGGGTACCAAGCAGGGGGGATTGCTGAGCTGCCCCAGACAGAGCAGCAGTCCCTTGTCTGGCACCTTTCATTAAACAGAGATTGAGCTCCCTGCTCCTTTTGCTTTGCCAGTGGCCCACTGCTTATGAATTACACTGAACAGAAGCAAGCTCTGTGTGGTGGCTGTCAGCAGATTTCAGTTCTTAAGACAGTTTGCAGGCTAATTAAAAATGATTCTTCAAGAGCTTCAAGTGGTGCCCAAGTTCTTGCTGCAGAAAGGCAGAGCTGTGGTGGCCCTCAGCCTAGGGGCAGCTGCAGCCTGGCTTTAATCCACACAGATCTTGTTTTGGGGGTGATTTATTTTTTTATCTAGCCACATCTGATTGATGTTACAGATGGCTACATCTTGCTGCAATGTTATTAGCACACACACAGAGAGCTTTGTGTTCACCCTGTGGCAATTCCAGCAGATCACGTTCCCTTTTCCTGATGAAGAAGACTTTTAAAGATGTGTTGGAGCCACCACCTGCTCTTCTTCCTCCTCAGTTCTCCTCCTCTGCCTCAGTTGTAACCCTGTCCATATGAACATGGATTGCAGCTGGGCAGACACAGGAGCTTCAGATCCTCAAAGCTGTGGAGGTTTGGTGGTGGTTGAACCTTCTGGTGGCTGCCCAGGGCTCACTTGGCCAAGTCCTGACTTCTGAATTCTGCAGAGGGCCCTTTTTCTTGTCCCTGCTGCTTTCAGAGCTCCTTATGTGGTCTCAGAGGCTTGCCCAGTGGGGAGATCTTTACCTTACAGACTCTGAGCAGTCTGTGCCTCGTGACAGTCCCTGTTGAATGTTTCTGATGTGCAGGTCCTGGACACTTCCTTTATTGTCCTTCTGATTTTCTCTACAGGTTCACGAGGTGGCTACGGAAGAGGTGGAGGCTTCCAGGGTAGAAGTGGGGAACCCAAAAATGGTGATTGGGTTTGTCCTAACCCGTGAGTGTCATTGTCACTGGGCAGGGGTGTTTGATGGGTGTCTCTCTGAGCTCCCTAAGCAGCTGAGCCTGGGTCCCTCCTCTCTCCCCTAGGTCCTGCGCCAACATGAACTTCGCTCGCAGGAACTCCTGCAACCAGTGTGGTGAGCCCAGACCGGAGGATTCCCGTCCCTCAGGAGGTGTGTTTAAAAAGCTGTGTCTCTTCTCAAGTGACACCTGCAGCTTTGAAGCACCTGGTTGATGTGTTGGCTTTCCATGTCCCTCCAGATTTCCGTGGCAGAGGTGGCTATGGAGGAGAAAGAGGCTACCGAGGGCGCGGCGGCAGAGGCGGCGACCGGGGAGGTGGCTATGGGGGGAAGATGGGAGGAAGGTGAGTGGTGGCTTTGCCCTTGCTTGGCTGTGGAATCCATAGGGACCAGAGGAAAAGAGTGTTGTGTGTGTGCTCTGTGCTGTGAAAGCACTGCCCGCAGACAGGAGCTGCCAGGGCAGAGGTTGTCTGTTGAGTGTGGTGGGTTTGGAGCGTTCTGGGGGAAGGCTGCCTGCAGAGCACAGTAATAAGCCAAGAAACAACAGGGTCAGGCTTGAGCATAGAAGATTTCAGCTCAACATGAGGAGAACCCTTTCCAGTGAGGGTGACAGAGCCCTGGAGCAGGCTGCCCAGGGGGGTTGTAGAGTCTCTTTCTCTGGAGACTTTCCAAACCCACCTGGATGCATTCCTGTGCAGACTACTCTGCTCTGGCAGGGGGTTGGACTGGATGATCTCTGGAGGTCCCTTCCAACCTCTAATGTACTGTGATCCTGTGAGCTGGGGTGGAGATGTTCTTTCCACTGCAGGAACTCTTTGTGACTTGCTGTTTGTTCCCTTGCAGAAATGATTTCAGGAACGACCAACGCAACAGACCATACTGAAGACCACTGTGAATTGTTTTGGTTTGTCTTCTTGATGGTTTGATAGTGAAATTGACAGAGTTTTGCCTGCAGCTTCACCCATGGCCTCTTCAGATAGTGGGAATTGAGTGACTAGATTTTTATTTTGCTGGGAGGGACTGGGGGTATGGGAGGGTATGGGAGGATTGTTTTTTAACCAAGACATTGAAATTTAATCTCCATTTCAACATTCTCCTCTTTTCTTCCTTCTTCCCCCTCCTCTCCCTACCTCCTCCTCTCCCCTTCATACCTTTTCAACAGGCCCTAAGAAGAAAAAAGGATAAACTGTAAAATATTGCCAAACTATGAAGTGTTTTGTAATACAACAATAAATGCTGACTGTTTTATTTGTGAAATCTTGCTGGGTCACAGTTCCTTCAGTTGCAGGCCTCCCCTTGCACATTCCCTGTTATACTGTGGCCTAGACAGGCTGCAGAAGGGAGCTCAGGAGAGCCTCCTGAGGTTCAGTAAGGCAAAGTTGCAAGGTCCTGCAGCCAGGCTGAGCCAACTCTCAGAACCAGTCCAGGCTGGGAGGAGGAGATAGAGAGCAGCCCTGCAGAAAAGGTCTTGGAGGTGCTGGGGGGTGAGAAGCTGGCCAGGAGACAGCAATGGGCACCTGCAGCCCAGAAGGCCAAGGGCAGCCTGGGCTGCATCCAAAGCAGTGTGGCCAGAGCGGGAGAGAGGAGACCCTGCCCCTCTGCTCTGCTCTGGGGAGACCTCACCTGCAGGGCTGGGGCCAGATATGGGACCCCCAATAGAAGTGAGACACAGACCTGCTGGAGTGGGTCCAGAGGAGGCCATGAAGAGGATCAGAGGGCTGGAAAACTTCCCCTATGGGAACAGGCTGGGAGAGTTGGGGCTGTTCAGCCTGGAGAAGAGAAGGCTTCAGGGAGACCTTGGAGTAGCCTTCCAGTACCTGAAGGGGCTCCATGAGAGCTGAGGAGGGACTTTTGAGAAGGGCTAGGAGTGACAGGATGAGGGGCAATGGATTTGAGGTGGGAGAGGGGAGATTGAGACTGGAGATGAGGAAGAAATTCTTACAGTGAGGGTGGGGAGACACTGGCACAGGGTGCCCAGGGAGAAGAGAAAGCTCTGGGGACACCTTAGAGCTGCCTTTCAATAGCTGAAGGGGACCTAGAGGAAGGCTGGGCAGGTACTGTTCAGAAGGGCTGTGGTGACAGGATGAGGGACAATGGTTTGAAACTGGAGCAGGGAGATTCAGGTTGGCCATCAGGAAGATCTCTGTACAACCAGGGTGGGGAGACACTGGAACAGGTTGCCCAGAGATGTGGCTGAGGCCTCATCCCTGGAAATATACAAGGTCAAACTTGATGTGGCCCTAGGCACCCTGCTCTAGTAGGAGATGTCCCTGCTGCCTGCAAGAGGATTGGACAAGAGGACTTCTGAGGGTCCCTTCCAGCCTGATGCATCCTGAGACCTAAGTAGTAAAAGGGTTGCTTGGGGTGCCCCTGCTGCTCTGAGCCTGTTGGCAGCAGTCTGTGGTCAGTGGGGGCTGAGCCTGCTTGCTCTCCACACCCTCTGTCCCAGACTTGTCTCTGCTCCTGGAATCCTGGTTGCCTGCTGTCCTGTGCCTTGGCTCATGCTCCTTCAGCAGGAGCAGGCAGATGGCAGCAGTGTTCTGCTCCAAGGACTGAGCAGTGTGCAGGCCAGGCCAGCTTAAAAACTGAGCTGGGATGGCTCAGAAAAAAAACAAACTGTAGTGTGCTACACATTGCTGTGCCTCTGAACTGCTGCTTTGGCACTGGGTGACAGCAGTCACTGGGTGACAGCAGTCAGGGCAGGGATCATCCCTCTGCACTGGCCACACATTGAATCCTGGGTTCAGTTTTGGTCCCTCACTCCTAAAAGGACACTGAGGAGCTGGAGCAGGTCCAGAGAAGGGCAAAAAAGCTGGGAAGGGTCTGGAGAACAGGGCTGGGGGGGAGCAGCTGAGGGAACTGAGAGTGTTCAGCCTGGAGAAGAGGAGGCTGAGAGGAGAACTCATTGCTCTCTACAGCTCCCTGAGAGGAGGCTGGAGCCAGGTGGGGGTTGGGCTCTGCTCCCTAGGATCAGGAGATAGAAGGAGAAGAAATGGCCTGAAATTGTGCCAGGGGAGGGTTAAGTTGGAGATAAGGAAAAATTTCTTTGCTTCAAGTGTGGTCAGGGATTGGCACAGGCTGCCCAGGGAGGTGGTGGAGTCCCTGTCCCTGGAGGTGTTGCAGAAAGGCGTGGCCATGGCACCTGGGGCCATGGTTTGGAGGCCATGGTGGTGCTGGGTTGATGTTGGGCTCAATGATCTTCAAGGGCATTTTCAACCTAAACAATTCTCTAATTCTGTGGCCAAAAATCTTTGAGGTGGCCAAATATCTTCGAGGGCTTTTCTAACCCCAATCCTTCCCTGATTCTCTAAGTAAGTGTTGTGGCTCCTCTGTGAGGTAGCTGCAGCCAAGGCTCTGTAGATGTTGTAAGTGGTTTGGATTCAGCTCTGAGGCCAAGGTTTGAAGGGATGTGAGAAGTTCATTATCACTTCTCCTGGGACTGGGGCTCTGCAGGGTGCAGAGGTGGCTTGGTGGGAAGGAAGCACTGCCACCGTCAGCTGCTGCCTGTTCACCACGAGCTCCAGGGGAGAACATCTGGACAGCCAGTGCTCTGCTGGGTATAATACTGCAAGTCCCTGAGGGCTGTAGCTACAGTGGGGATAGCTGGACACAGCTGGACCATGGCCATGGCCTCTCAAAGAAAAGAAAAAAAATCATGGAATCACAGAATGGGCTGGGTTGGAAGAGACCTTAGAATCATCCAGCTCCAACCCCCCTGCCATGGGCAGGGACACCTCCCACCAGCACAGGTTGCTCAAGGCCTCATCCAGCCTGGCCTTGAACACCTCCAGGGAGGGGACAGCCACAACCTCCCTGGGCAACCTGTGCCAGTGTCTCACCACACACACTGCAAAGAATTTCTTCCCCATCTCCAGTCTCAGTCTCCTCTCTCCCAGCTCAAAGCCATTGTCCCTCATCCTGTCACTCCCAGCCCTTGTCCAAAGTCCCTCCCCAGCTCTCCTGGAGCCTCTTTAGGTATTGGAAGGCTGCTCCGAGGTCTCCCTGCAGCCTTCTCTTCTCCAGGCTGAACAGCCCCAACTCTCTCAGCCTATCCTCACAGCAGAGGTGCTCCAGCCTCTGATCATCTTCATGGCCTCCTCTGGACACACTCCATCAGGTCCATGTCCTTCTTGTGCTGGGGGCCCCAGATCTGGACCCAGCCCTGCAGGTGAGGTTTCCCCAGAGCAGAGCAGAGGGGCAGGATCCTCTCTCTCCAGCTCTGGCCACACTGCTTTGGATGCAGCCCAGGCTGCCCTTGGCCTTCTGGGTTGCAGGTGCCCATTGCTGGCTCCTGGCCAGCTTCTCACCCCCCAGCACCCCAAGTCCTTTCCCCCAGGGCTGCTCTCTATCTCCTCATCCCCCAGCCTGGACTGGTACCTAGGATAGGCCACACTCAGGTGCTGTACCTTGAACTTTGTCTTGTTGACCCTCATGAGGTTCTCCTCAGCCACCTCTCCAGCCTGCCCAGGTGCCTCTGGACATTCAGCATGGCACAAGGTGGCACCTGGGGAGCCACCCTGCTGCTCCCCAGCTGCTGCAACTGCTGCTGAGCAGCAGCTATTTGAAGAATGGCTGCTCTCCAAAGGCTGTGTCTCGAGTGGGTGAAAGGGAACAACCTGAACATGTTCTTGGAGCAAAGCATCCAAGGGTTGGAACTGGCAGCTCTTGTAGCTTGCATCCAGCCTGGGCAGAAGCTGCCATGCAGGAGTCATGGTGTTGCTATTTGCTTATCAGCTGGGGTAAACACAGAGCTGCTCCCAGAGAGCCCACGTCACTGAAGGGAAGTTTCACAACCTTGATTTATAAACTCTTGGAGCTCACCTCTGCCAGCACTTTGCTGGGGGTTCAGCTGGACCTGGAGTGCTCAGCAGCTCTGCACAGCTCTGCTGTCCACACACAGCCCTGCCCCATTCCAGACTCCCTGCTGTTTTCAGGTGAATGTGCTCATGGCAGCCTCTGGATCTCCCAAATGGTTGGAAAGGGTTTAGGATTCAAGCTGGCTGACAGCAGTGAGACCTTTTGGGTCACATTCAAGGGACATACAATCATTAATGCTGGAAAGGACCACAGAGATCATAGAGTCCAAGCATGAACCCAGCACTGCCCAGGCACCACCAAGCCATGGCCCTCAGCACCACATCTCCATGGCTTTGAAACCCCTCCAGGGATGGGGACTCCACCACTGCCCTGGGCAGTCTGGGCCAGGCCTGGACAACCCTTCTGGGTTTCCCATCCTAGTGGCACTCCCTTGGTGCCACTTGATGCCATTTCCTCTTGTCCTGTTCCTCTTGTTCCTTGGGAGAAGAGCCCAATCCCCACCTGGCCTCCACCAACTCTCAGGGAGCTGTAGAGAGCAATGAGTTCTCCTCTCAGCCTCCTCTTCTAAACACCCCCAGCTCCCTCAGCTGCTCCTCCCCAGCCCTGTTCTCCAGACCCCTCCCCAGCTTCCTTGCTCTTCTCTGAACCTGCTCCAGCTCCTCAATGTCCTTTTAGGAGTGAGGAGCCCAAAACTGAACCCAGGACTCAAAGTGTGGCCTCACCAGTGCCCAGTACAGGAGGACAATCCCTGCCCTGCTCCTGCTGCCCACACCATTGCTGATCCAGGCCAGGCTCTGGTGACCTTCTTGCCCACCTGGGCACTCCCTGGCTCAGCTTCAGCTGCTGGCAACCAGCACCCCCAGGTCCTTTTTCCCCAGGCAGTTTCCAGGCACTCAGCCCCCAGCCTGGAGCCTTCCTGGGGTTGTTGTGACCCAGGGTCAGGACCCAGCCCTTGGCCTCGTTGAACCTCATCCCATTGGCCTCAGCCATGGATCCAGCCTGGCCAGGTCCCTCTGCAGAGCTTCCCTGCCCTCCAGCAGCTCAGCACTTCCACCCAGCTTTGTGCTGAGATAGGAGTTTGTTTAGAAACCCAAGAAATGAGGAATGTTCAGAGCTGGGATGGATTCATTCATCAGGCTTTCTCAGTAACTCTTTGTCAGCTCTTTGCTGCAGGCTGAACTTCCCAGCTTTCAATTTTGGGGAAAAGTTCCAAGGACTCAGACTCTTTCTCTGCTCCACTTCTGAGCTTTGAACCAAAGCTGACAGAGCTGGAAATCTGCTCACCTTTCCCCAGGCCAGCTTTCAGTTCCTGACATCAATCTGATTGCAGCAGTTGGACAAACATCCTGATCCAAAACTGCAGAGAATGATGCTTTGGCACCTCCAGGGCTGGGCTCTACCTGGATCAGAATCACAGAATTGTCAGGGTTGGAAGGGACCTCAAGGCTCAGCCAGTTCCAACCCCCCTGCCATGGGCAGGGACACCTCACACCACAGCAGGTTGCTCACAGCCACATCCAGCCTGGCCTTAAACACCTCCAGGGATGAGGCTTCCACCACCTCCCTGGGCAACCTGTGCCAGTCTCTCACCACCCTCCTTGGGAAGAATTTCTTTCCAACATCCAGTCTGAATCTCCCCACTTCCAGCTTTGTTCCATTCCCCCCAGTCCTGTCACTCCCTGATAGCCTAAAAAGTCCCTCCCCAGCTTTCTTGGAGCCCCCTTCAGATCCTGAAGGGCCACAAGAAGGTCACCTTGGAGCCTTCTCTTCTCCAGGCTGAACAGCCCCAACTCTCTCAGTCTGTCTCCATAGCAGAGCAGCTCAGCCCTCTGCTCATGCTCGTGGCCCTTCTCTGGACACCTTCCAGCACCTCCAGATCCTTCCTGTAATAGAGGCTCCACAACTGAACACAGAGCTCCAGGTGTGGTCTCACTAGAGCTGAGCAGAGGGGGAGAATCACCTCCCTTGCCCTGCTGGCCACACTTCTCCTGCTGCAGCCCAGGCTCTGCTTGGCTCTCTGGGCTGCAAGTGCTCACTGCTGGCTCCTGTTGAGCTTCTCCTCCCCCAGCACCCCCAAGTCCCTCTCCTCAGGGCTGCTCTCAAGCCAGTCCCTGCCCGGCCTATATCAGTGCCTGGGATTGCTCTGACCCAGCTGCAGGACTTTGCCCTTGCTCTTGTTGATGCCCAAACCCCCAAGGGCTAACACAGCAGCAACAGCTCTGGGAAGCGCCAGGTCGGGAAGTCAGCTGCTCTGGGGGCTGCAGGTGCCCTCCCAGCCTCTTCCCCGCATTGCAATGAGCAGAGGAGGGAGTTTCCTGCTCCTCCTGGAGCCCAGCCAGCCACTTTCTCATCATCCATAATCTTAAGTGGAAGAGCAGATGGATCGGTCGCTTCCTAGCTACGACCCAAACACCAGAGCCTGCAGACAGAGCTGCTCTTGTTTGGAGAGGAAGCACTGGGCTGACCCCTGCCTGGCCCTGTGGGGCTGTGCAGCAAGGCTGGGCATTCCCTGGGCACCAGCCCCTCATGGCCTGCCAGTGCCCACTGTGCCCTCCCAGCAGCCCCCAGGCAGCCCTTCCTGGCCCAGCCATCCCTCACCATTTCTCCCGTGGGTATTGTACTCCCCGTGGTTCAGCCACTTCTTTGTTTCTCTGTGCCTCCTTCAAATCCTGCCTGCATTCCCTGATCCCTGATCCCTGATCCCTGCAAGCTGCTGCTGGAAGTGCAGCTTTTGGCACAATTCAAAAGGAGAGGAAGAGGCCTGTGAGCTTTAAAAGCAGTGAGTGGCTCAAGCTGGCATGGAAACAAAAGCAGACAGGAGTCACATCCTATTTCCACCCTCCCCCCCCCAAACTGAAGCAGAATCCAAACATCCTTTGGCTTTAGACAGATGAAAACAAAACAGCCAAACAAAATACAACAGGGAGGGAACAGAGCTGGTAACTTGTCACTGGTGACCACAAGGCCATCAGCTGCATGCCAGCTGCAGTGCTGGCACAGGTGGGTCCTGGTGCCTGGAGTGGCAACAGCCCCTTGCTGTCCCTGGGTGACTGAGTCCCAGCTCAGGGAGGGATATTCAAACACAACAGTGCAAACAGCAGCCCTGAGCTGTGTAAAACTCAAGAGTGTGGAGGATGAAGAGCAGCTCATACATGTGGGGTGGTTTTCAGCAGACCCGTGGAGGGAGTGGGCATTGTCCAGCTGCCTGCACTGCTGGTGGGTGCTGCTGGCTGCTGTCAGAGGGACTCCTGTGTCCAAGCTCTCATCCCTCTGGTCTGGATCAACAGTGAGTGCAGGTTTAGGAGGTCCTAGGCTTGCTTTATTCTTCTTGATGATCAGAGGGCTGGAGCACCTCTGCTATGGGTACAGACTGAGAGAGCTGGAGCTGTTCAGCCTGGAGAAGAGAAGGCTCTGGTGAGACCTAATAGCAACCTTCCAGTACCTGAAGGGGTTCCAGGAGAGCTGGGGAGGGACTTTTGGCAGGGGCTGGAAGCGACAGGATGAGGGACAATGGCTTTGAGCTGGGAGAGGGGAGATTGAGAGTGGAGATGAGGAAGAAATTCTTTGCAGTGAGGGTGGGGAGACACTGGCACAGGTTGCCCAGGGAGGCTGTGGATGCCTCCTCCCTGGAGGTGTTCAAGGCCAGGCTGGATGAGGCCTTGAGCAAGCTGGGCTGGTGTCCCATGGCAGTGGGTTGGAACTGGATGATCTTGAAGGCCCCTTCCAACCCAAACCATTCCATGATTCTCTGATTCTCTTGCCCCTAGCTTCAAACTAAGCAGAGCCCCAGCCTGGGTGCTCCCACTAGCAAGGGGTTGTCCCAGTACCCTCACTGGTGCTGGGACTGGTGCTCTGCTCCCCATCCAGCTGCAGGGATGATGCTCACAGTGGGACATATCCTGACATGGCCACCATGCACGTCCTGCTCTGTGCTGGGTGGGTGAGGTGGTGGTGCCCAGCCGGCCTGGGAGCAGGGCAGGGATGCTGCAGAGGAAAGAGACCAAGGATAAGGATCCACCCTCGGTGCTGCCCTGTGTGCTGAGGAGCCCCTGGGCAGCCTTTCTCCAAGGCGTGGGGTGGGGCTGGGACTGTGGGGGGCTGAAGATCCCACGGGGAATTTGTCCCCACGGTACAGCTGTCACTTGTCTGAAGCTCTCTTTCTTCTCACTCACCAACTGTGTGCGTGTGGAGGAGGGAACTGGAGGGAGGAGGCATCGCCCTGCTGGGAAAGGGGATGGAGAAGGCACAAAGGATGCGCGGCAGGGAGAGCCGCGGACTGGGCTGGGTGGGGACCTTTAAGGGTCATTCAGTCCAACCCCCTGCGCTCAGCAGGGACATCTGCAACCGGAGCAGGTTGCTCAGAGCCCCCAAACAACCTGACCTGCAGTGGTGCCAGGGATGGGGCAGGCAGGGGGCACCGGGGCGCTGCGAGCTCCGTCCTCGGGGCAGGGTCAGCTCCCGGCGCGCCAGAGCCCTCCCCTCAGTCGGGGCTGGGGCTGGGGCTAGGGCGGGACGGGGCCGCCCCCGGGGCCGGGGCTGGGGCGGGGAAAGCAGAGCTGAGCCGTGCCGGTGCCCAGCCGGTGCCGAGCGGAGCGGAGCGGAGGCGGCGATGGGGCCGCGGGCGGGCACGGCGCTGAGGGCAGCCCTGGCGCTGGGGCTGCTGACCGCCGCGCAGCTTGGACCGGTCGGGAGGCAGCGTCGGAAGGCGGAGGTAGGACCGGGAATGGCACCGGGAACAGAAACGGAACGGGAACGGGAGCGGGGAGGGACCGGGAGCTGCCACCCGCCGGCCTGCGACCGGCACTCGCGGGGTGAGTGAGCCCCGGGTGTGCCCCGGTGTGCCTGTGCCACAGAGGGGGGATGTGCCATGGGTGTCCCTCTGCCATTGCTTTCTCTGTGTGTGTGCCAGAGATGTGTGCCCCTGCTATAGCTGTGTGCCCATGCTGTAGGTGTGCCCATGCCAGGGGTGTGTGCATGTCCCTAAGGTACATTCACACCCTAGGGGCGTGCCCATGAGTGCCTGGGGGGTTCACATCCAGTGTGCATGGCAGAGGTGTGTGCCCACAGATGGCAAGGCTGAGCCCTGTGTGCCACAGGTGTGTGCAGGGTGGCACAGCTCTGTACCCATGTCTGCTGGTGCCAGGGTGTGTCCCCACAGCCCCCCCTGCAATTCCCCTGCCTTACAACAATTCTTGCACCAGAACACCTCCCCAGCTCCCAGCAGGTCAGGAGAGGCCAGCAGCCTTCCTCTGCCCTGCCTCTCACCAGGCTGTACCCATTGCTGCTCTTTGGATTTCATAGAATAACAGAATGGGTTGAGTTGGAAGGGACCTCAAAGCTCATCCAATTCCAAGCTCCTGCCATGGGCAGGGACACCTCCCACCAGCCCAGGATGCTCAAGTCCTCATCCAACCTGGCCTTGAACACCTCCAGCCTTGGAGACTCCACAACCTCCCTGGGCAACCTGTGCCAGTGCCTCACCATCCTCATGGGGAAGAATTGCTTCCTAAGATCCAATATAAATCCAGCTTGTTCCAGTTTGAAGCCATCACCCTTGGTCCTGTCACTGTATGACTGTAAAATGTGCCCTCATGGAATTGTCTTCATCACCTGGCCAGGCTGCAGAGTTGGGCAGAGGGAACCTCATGGAGTTCACCAAGGGCAAGTGCAGGGTCCTGGCCCTAGGGAGGAACAACCTCCTGCAGCAGGACAGGGGAGGGGGGACCTGCTGGGAAGCAGCTCCAAGGAGAAGGAGCTGGGAGTGCTGGGGGGGGGACAAGTTCCCCATGAGGCAGCAATGTGCCCTGGTGGCCAAGAAGGCCAATGGGGTCCTGGGGTGCATGGAGAAGAGTGTGGCCAGCAGGGCAAGGGAGGTTCTCCTGCCCCTCTGCTCTGCCCTAGAGAGATCACATCAGGAGTGCTGGGTCCAGTTGTGGGCTCCCCAGTTGAAGAGAGACAGAGAAGTGCTGGAGAGAGTGCAGGGGAGGCTGCAAAGCTGCTGAGGGGCCTGGAGCAGCTCTGTGAGGAGCAAAGGCTGAGAGCCCTGGGGCTGAGAGCCTGCAGAAGAGCAGCCCCAGAGGGGAGCTGAGCAATGCTCAGCAAGAGCTAAAGGAGCTGTGGGGGGCAAGAGGCTGGGGCCAGGCTCTGCTCAGTGGTGCCCAGGGCCAGGCCAAGGGGCAGCAAGGGGCACAAAGTGGAAGCCAGGAGGTTGCATGTGAAGAGGAGGAGAAAGTTGTTTGTTGTGAGGGTGCTGGAGGCCTGGAGCAGGCTGGCCAGAGAGGTTGTGGAGTGTCCTTGTGTGGAGAGCTTCCAACCCCCCCTGGGCATTGTGCTGCTGGGCAAGCTGCTGTGGGTGCCCTGCTGGAGCAGGGCTTGGACTGGATGAGCTCCAGAGGTGCTTTCCAACCCCTCCATGCTGGGATTCTGGGATTCTGTGAACGTACCTGGGGTAGGAAACCTTGCCTAGCTGAACTGAGCAGTGAATTTTCCTTTTAGAGGACACTGAAACCCTCCCATCACATCCGCTCTGGTAACTTGTGGCTTGCAGAGCACTGCCAGCCTTGGCTTCTAAAGCTTTTTTAAATTGCTTTTAAAGCAGCCAGAGTGAGCAACAATGAGTTGTGTAAACTTAGATGCAGGAGTCTGAGAACACATCCAGTTGGGCTCTTTCCCTGGCTCGTGCCCTGGTTTTCACTGCATTTCCATCAGCTGCAGGTCCAAGGCGGGGTGGCGGGGGGGGGGGGGGGGGGGAAATAAAAAGGAGAAAAGTTTGGAAGTTTAAGTTGAACCATTTGTCTGTGAAATCATCTTATTATCTGCAGGCTCCAGACGGGAGAAGGTTTGATGGTAGCCAGCCCATTGCTTGGCAGGCCTGGCTGGGCCAGGGCTGGGTGTGTGGCAGTGTCCTACTCTCCCTGGTCCCGGGGGAATGGTGTAAGATGTGTGGCATGTGGGACCTGTCCCTGTGGTGGCTAAGGGAGCATTGCTGGTGCCAAGAAAATAAAGGACAATGAAGCCCCTGTAGTGGTTTGAGTGAGAAGCCATAGGTCTGCTGTGATGGGGAGAAAAATTGGATGAAATCTGAGAAGAGTGGGGATTGGAAATGGAGAGTGAGGCTGAGGGCTTGAGGCACTCACAGCTTGGGTTTATTCTGGATGTTTTTTTCTCCTGTCCTGCCCTTCTACCTCTCCTGCAGTGCCCTCTGACTTTTCCTCCTCAGCAACCCAAGGGCTCAGCAGAGGCTCTGAGCTGTGTTTGAGCTGAGAAGTGCTTCAGTGTCTGGATGAGCTCCCTAGGAAGCAGGCAGCCAGTTGGGATGCTGAGTGCAGCCTGGCTGGAGCAAGGGACTTGGGGTTCCACCAGCCTGTGGTGGGGCACCCCTGTGTCCCAGGACACCCACTCTGATTGAAGTAAGAGGAAGAAAACCTTCTCCTGGGAAAAACTGCTGCTGTTCAGCCTCAGCAGGGCAGTGCAAGTACCAGCCAAGTGCTGGGTCCTGCATTTGACTCACAGCTGCCCTGTGAATGCTCCAGGCTTGGGGCAGAGTGGCTGGAAAGTAGCTTGGGTGAGAGGCATTTGGAGGTGCTGGTTGACAGCACCTGAAGATGAGCCAGGGTGTGCCCAAGCAGCCAAGAAGGCCACCAGCATCCTGGCCTGGATCAGCAATGGTGTGGGCAGCAGGAGCAGGGCAGGGATTGTCCCCGTGAACTGGGCACTGGTGAGTACTGGGTTCAGTTTTGGGCTCCTCACTCCAAGGCCATTGGGGTGCTGGGGCATGCCCAGAGAAGGGCAACAAGGCTGGTGAGGGTTCTTGAACACAAGTCCTGTGAGGAGCAGCTGAGGGAAGTGGCATTGTTCATTCTGGAGGTGTTAGGGTATGGCTGGACTCAATCACAGGATCACAGCAAACATCTGCTTGGAAGAGAGCTCAGAGCTCAGCCAGTCCAGCCCCTGACCCAGCACTGAAGGGTCAGCACTAAGTCCCTAAGTGCCAGGTCCACAGGCTGCTTGAACACCTCCAGGGATGCTGACTCCACCACTGACTCAGTCACCTTTAGGTCTTTTCCAACCAGGTGATTCTGTGATGATTCAAGGAGTGGGGGAGAGGAGGAGGAAGAGGAGGGATGACTCAAGAGCTGTCACCCTGCAGGCAGTGCTGGGGTAACACCTGGGATGAGATCATGGCTCTGAGTCGCTGCTGACAGCAGGCATGTGGCAGCAGATCTGAGCACCCTGGGCTGCCCTGGAGAGCCCCAGGAGCCCTGGCAGCCTGGGCAGTGCCACTTCCCTCCTGGCCCCTGCCCCCAGCACCACTGGCATGGTACCACCAGCCCTGCTCCCCATCCCGGCGAGGGCCAAGCCCAGCTCCTCATTTCCTCTCTCTCCTCAGCCATGAGAGCACAACCAGGCTGCAAGACCAGACTGGTTCAGCTGCTCTGCTATCTGCAGGGGAAGCTTTGGCCAAGCTCAGTGTTTCCCCCAGGTGCTTCAGGTTGTGCTCAGGGAGCTTGGGTGCTGCTGCAGCTGAGGCTGGGGGGAGTAACCCACAGCTACCCAAGGTGCTAGGGCAAAGCTGTGAGCTGGGTTCAAGTGCAGGAGACATTTACTAGAACCATAGAATTGCTGAGAGAAAGAGACCTTTGAGTTCATCAGGTCCAACTGCTCACCCAGAGCTCACAACCCCACCACACCAAGCTAACCACTGTCATTAACACACAACCAGAGCCATCCACCAGCCCCACAGCAGGCAGCACCAAGCCCAGAGTGTTCCCTGATGTCTGCTTCCTTTCACCTGATGCAGTTTCTTGTTCCTGCCCCATGGCATCCATCCTGTTGGGGCAGGGGGGGAGGCTGGATGGATGTGCCAAGGCCAATGGGAGGAGGTTCAACAAGGCCAAGGGCTGGGTCCTGCCCTTGGGTCACAACCACCCCAGGAAGGCTCCAGGCTGGGGGCAGAGTGCCTGGAAACTGCCTGGGGTAAAAGGACCTGGGGGTGCTGGTTGCCAGCAGCTGAAGCTGAGCCAGGGAGTGCCCAGGTGGGCAAGAAGGTCACCAGAGCCTGGCCTGGATCAGCAATGGTGTGGGCAGCAGGAGCAGGGCAGGGATTGTGCCTCTGTGTTGGGCACTGGGGAGGCCAAACCTTGAATCTTGGCTTCAGTTTTGGGCTCCTCACTCCAAGAAGGACATTGAGGAGCTGGAGCAGGTCCAGAGAAGGGCAATGAAGCTGGTGAATCATCTTGAACACAAATCCTGTGAGGAGCAGCTGCAGGAACTGGGGTGGTTTAGTCTGGAGAAAAGGAGGCTGAATGGAGACCTCATTGCTCTCTCCAGCTGCCTGAAAGGAGGTTGCAGCCAGGTGGGGGTTGGGCTCTTCTCCCAGGTAACAAGTGAGAGGACAAATGACCTCAGGTTGTTCCAAGGGAGGTTCAGGTTGGATATTAGGAAAAATTTCTTCACCCAAAAGGTCATCAGGCTCTGGCCCAGGCTGCCCAGGGCAATGGTGGAGTGTTCATCCCTAGAGGGGGTTAAAAGCTGATTGGATGAGGAGCTCAGGGCCACGGTGTAAGAGTTGTGTACAGGGAGATGTTAGGTTATGGTTGGACTCAAGGATCTTAAGGTCTGTTTCCAACCAGGTGATTCTGTGATCTGTGATCCATGGTCTGTGATGTCTATGATCTAGCTCCAGTTCAGCATCCTGCAGATCTGTGATACTGAAACTGGGAGTGGGTTTACTTAGAGTCATAGAATCAGTCAGGGTTGGAAGGGACCTCAAGGCTCAGCCAGTTCCAACCCCCCTGCCATGGCCAGGGACACCTCACACTACAGCAGGTTGGCCACAGCCTCATCCAGCCTGGCTGCAAACACCTCCAGGGATGGAGCCTCAACCACCTCCCTGCACAACCCATTCCAGGCTCTCACCACTCTCATGGGGAAGAACTTCTTCCTCACATCCACTCTGAATCTCCCCACTTCCAGCTTGGTTCCATTCCCCCCAGTCCTGTCACTCCCTGATAGCCTAAAAAGTCCCTCCCCAGCTTTCTTGGAGCCCCCTTCAGATCCTGGAAGGCCACAAGAAGGTCACCTCAGAGCCTTCTCTTCTCCAGACTGAACAGCCCCAACTCTCTCAGTTTCTCCACATAGCAGAGCAGCTCCAGCCCTCTGCTCATCCTGGTGGCCCTTCTCTGGACACCTTCCCCCATGTCCATATCCCTCTTGTAACAGAGGCTCCAGAACTGGATGCAGTACTCCAGGTGGGGTCTCACCAGAGTGGAGCAGAGGGGGAGAATCCCCTCCCTGGCCCTGCTGGCCACACTTCTCCTGATGCAGCCCAGGCTCTGCTTGGCTCTCTGGGCTGCAAGTGCTCACTGCTGGCTCCTGTTGAGCTTCTCCTCCCCCAGCACCCCCAAGTCCCTCTCCTCAGGGCTGCTCTCCAGCCAGTCCCTGCCCAGCCTGTGTTTGTGCTTGGGATTGCCCTGACCCAGCTGCAGGACCCTGCACTTGGTCTTGTTGAACCTCATGAGGTTGGCTTGTGCCCACCTCTCCAGCCTGTCCAGGTCCCTCTGGATGGGACCTGGCCTGCAGAACTTCTCTGCTCAAGGTTGAGGAGTAGAGGAGCTTAAAAGCTGCTGGGAACAGCATTTCCCCAGCCCCACATCTTTACCTGGAAATTATCATCTTCCAGCTAAAGTAGATTTAAGGTGGGAGAGGAGACTCCTTCAGGATGGGGCACAGCAGGGGAGCAGCACAGCAGCCAGAGGGGCCTCCATCATTAAGGTGCAGGACTAGCTGCTGTGTTTGTTGGCCAACCAAGTACCTGCCAAAGTCCCTTCTTGGGTGTCTCTGTGTTCTTTATTCAGACACCCATCCATACACCTGGACAAAAGACACAAGGGCTCTGCCCAGGGCTTTGTTCCTGCAGGCAGGAATGTGGCTTGGGAGAGCCCAGGCAAACAAGCTGTGCTAAATGCCTTGGCATCTTCTGCAGGCAGCTCCTGGGGGACCTGATGGGCAGGAGGAGCTCCACTCATTCTGCAGCAAGCCAAAACCTGCTCAGGGCTCAGCTCTCCTTGTGTCTGTGCCTTGAGGGGAAACTGAGGCTGGAAAGCCAGAGCCTGGCTTCCCCTGTGTCCATCTCAGTGGTGAAATGATGCAGGATGGAGCTGAGGCTGGTGGTCATGAAGGACCCACTTGAGATGCTGTCATTTTCTGATTCAAAACAGAAGACCTTGGAGGTGCAGCTTGTGGATGGCATCCTCTGTATTGGCTGCACAGGACTCCTGCCCACCATGGGATGGGATGGGATGGGATGGGATGGGATGGGATGGGATGGGATGGGATGGGATGGGATAGAGGGGAAACATGGGATTTTTGTCCAGTCAGAGCAGAGCTGACTGTGGTCATTGGGAACCCAGCATGAAGCTTCTCTGGTACTTAAGTGGTGGAAATGTGCCAGGAGCTGAGTGTCTGGAGCAGGGCAGGACTGGAGCCTGCTGCCTCTGTACTTTGTTATCCCTGTTTCCAGAGAGGGAGGTCTGATTGTGTTTACTGTTGGCTCTCTTCCACTTGGGATGCCTGTGGTTGAGGACAAGGTGTTTCCTTGGCTCTAGCTCTCAGCAGAGATGATTTCCAAGTTGTGACCAGCTCCTTGTCAGAGCCCTGAGGTGAAAAGGGCCTCTCCACCTCCCTCAAGCTCTCCTCCCCCTGTCCCTCATGCAGCCCCCCCAGGGCTTTCCTGCCCCAGCACTGGCTCTGGGGCAGCCAGACCTTTCCCCTTCCCCCCAGAGCAGAGCAGGGCATATTTCATGTCGGTGCTCAGCTCTTGGTTTCCTGCTGTTTTTCTTTCCCCATTGTATGGAGCAGAGCATTTCCCTATCTGGGGCAGGAGGGAGGGGGTTTTCCCAGCCTCTGCAGAGGTTTATCAGGCTGGTGCCAGCTTCCAGCCAGCCCTGCCAGAGCCTGGCTGGTCTCTGGGGGTGTGCAGGGCACAGGCAGTGCTGGGAGGGGTCTTGAGCGCTGGTTTGGGCACAGGGCACCATGGCAGAGGGCTCTTGGGCTCCCCTGCCACCCTGAAATCCTCTGGTCCAAGGGGCTTTGTATGCTCTGCTGCAAGGGGAGCAAGGATAAATCCCTCGTGCAGGGGAGGCTCAGCACACCCCTCAGCTCTAGCTCTGTATTTCCAGATCTAGCCTCACCTGGAGCTCACAATATCCCTGTCTAGGACATGGAATAACATTTCTCCTGCATGTTTGGCAGCTGGGAGCTGGGGCCTGTGTGTGAGAACTCCATGACACGAGCTGGGAACTACAGGGCAACTGCTGCTCTGCTTGGGCTTGCAGAGCTCAAGGAGATCCAGGCAGGAATTCCCAAGCCAATGGGAACATTTTGGTGCTGCTCAAGAGCAGCTGCCGTGGTAGCTCCTGCTCGCTGCTGTGCAGCCTGCCTGGTCCAGATGGGGTTGATTTCAAACCTTTGTGAGATCATGGTGGGGAAAAACCATTTCCATGCTTTAAGAATGGAATTTGGTTAGGTTATGGGAGGAAGGAGCTTCGAGTTGTTATGTTTTAGAAGCTGAGTGAAAGCAAAACTGTGGTAGAAAAGGTTTTGGGCTGTGCCATGGGTTGGGGCTTTCTGGGTGCTTTGTAGCTGACATTAGTCTGTGGTGATGTAATGGTTGGGGACTGTCACCCTCCCACCCCCTCCATACTTGTAGCTGGTGATTTTCTAACCCTGGAGGAGAGCACTCTGAAAACACAACAGCTGTCAAAGACAGCCAGATGCCTCCTCCTCTCCTGACTGCCCCTCAGGGCTACCAAACCTCTCTGCCACCCTGTCCCCAGGAGGCTCCCCCATCCTTGTACTGCCCTCCCCTGTGTGAGCATCCCTGTGTTTTGCCCCCCGGTGCCCATGGAAAGGGACAATGATCCCTGTATGGCTCTGGAGATGGCATGCCCAGGCTGTAGGGTCCCTCCCTGGGCAGAGGTGCTGCAGCTTGCCCAGCTGATGCCCTCATGCCTGGTTAATGCAGGCTCACTGGGACCTGTGTGTGTGTCTGGGTGGCTCTGGCCATGCTCAGGCTGCAGTCTGATGCTGCAGGCTCCAGCCCAGGCAGGCAGCTGGGAGCTGTGTTTGATGGGAAACAGGACAGAAGCGTTTGGCTGGGGCTGGATGCAGAGCGTGTCCCGGCAGGAAGCTGTGCCGGTCCTCGCCGTGCTGCAGCCAGGAGGGAATCCTCCCTGGAGAAAGGAGATCAGCTGCATCGCTGGAGAAATGAGGCTTGGGAAGGGGGTAGGGAGAGCTTCCAAAGGGGTGAGCAGTGGGCAGAGAGCCTGTGGAAATGCCCACCCTGCACTTGGGGAGGTGGCAGGACAGAGGATGGCATGTTTGGGGGTGAGGTGAAGGCCAATGGCAAGAGAAGGATTTGGGCTGGAGGAAGACAGGGAGAGATTCCTCGTGCACCCTGGGGCTGCCACATCGAGAAACAATTCCCAGTCCCCACCAGGCAACCAGCAACGTGCGGCTGGCTCAGCGCTGCACATGCCCGGGAGGGGCACAGGGCTGCCCATGCCCGGGAGGGGCTCAGCGCTGCCCATGCCCGGGAGGGGCTCAGGGCTGCCCATGCCCGGGAGGGGCTCGGCGCTGCCCATGCCCGGGAGGGGCTCGGCGCTGCCCATTCCCGGGAGGGGCTCGGCGCTGCCCATGCCCGGGAGGGGCACAGGGCTGCCCATGCCCGGGAGGGGCTCAGCGCTGCACATGCCCGGGAGGGGCACAGGGCTGCCCATGCCCGGAATGGGCTCAGCGCTGCCCATGCCCGGGAGGGGCTCAGCGCTGCCCATGCCCGGAAAGGATGCTGGGGTGTGTGTGAATCGAGCGCTAAACTCAGGTTAACACCAATCCCTTCTCCCTGCCCCAGGGCAGTCCACGGCATTCCCGGTGCTCAGCCCAGCTCCCCTTGGGGATGTGGGAAGCAAAGCAGCCGCTTTCACTTTTTCTTGCCGATGCCTTTAACCCCGGCTCCGTCGCTCTGACAGGATGCCGAGCGGCTGTTTGTCTCTTGTCCCCTGTGCCTGGGGCGGGGAAGGAGGGTGTGGAGCATTCCTAGACCCTGGCTATGAACTTCTGGGAGAGCCGGGGCCGGGCTGGGCAGAGGGAAGCCGTTTATTTTCTTTAACATGCAATTTACGTGTTGGAGCAAGTTCAGAGCCACGATCCCTGTCCGTGGACGTGGCCGATAAGAAGAAGAATGGCTTGGCAGAGCAGATTGCCCCCGGAGTGTCTCCACTTTGCAGCAGCACATCCTGCGTGGGGAGGGGGGGAGGCTGCAGCCTGACCCCATCTGACCCCACCCTGCTTGTGTCCCGCAGCACTTTGGCCTTTGTTTTAATCACTGCCTCCATCCATCCCAGCCGGTTGGAGTGGCTTTGGCAGCCTCTGGCTGCAGGTGACATGGCAGCAGGGTTTTTTTGGATCTGTTGATAGCAACATTTCCTCCTGCATCTCCATCATGTCGTGGCCAAAACCTCAAGAGCCACCAAAAAAAAAAGGATGAGCCTGGAGGAGCTTTGCCCAAGTCCCACAACACAAACATAGAGCACCCACTGTGGCTGGTGTCAGGGAAAGCAGAACTGGGAATTACTGCACAGCCCTGGCTTTGCTGTGCTGTTTCCAACCTCATCTCCTTTTTCTATATTACCCCCACCAACCCCTCCCAAGCCAAGAAGTGCAAACTCCTGCCTGTGTTCTGAGCTGCTCTTCCCTGTCTCTCCCTGCAGCTGTTCCTGGAGAAATATGGATACTTCAGTGAGCTGGGGCCTGGCACACACAGCCCTGCTGAGTTCACCCAGGCCCTGAGGTAGGAGTCTTTGATTGAAAACCCCAGCAGCAAGCCAGCAGCTCTGGCTGTGGGGAAGCTGCTGGTGCTTGGGGAGGATTTTTGCATCCAGAGGTTCTCTCTCTCACACGGTGCAGTGAGGAAGCACAACTGCTCCATACCCAGCTGGCTGCTGGCAGCCCTGCTCCTCATGTGCTGCTTTATTTGCCTTTTATGGCCCTGTGCTCCCCTTGCAATAATATTTTTGGTGAGGCCGAGGTTGGGGACTGCTGGGAGGTGTCAGGGGTGGCCAAGCTGCCAACCTCTGCTTGGAATCCTCCTAATGAGATCCCTCTGGCTCTGGGAGCATCCCTGGCCTGACCCCATGCAAAGTTAAAGTTAAATACTGGGAAAGGCATTTTTTAAGCTCTCCTGTCTCCTTTTACCCTGCTAGGAGCTGGGATGCTGGTCAGATGTGGCTTCAGAGCCAAATCCTCCTTGTCTCATCACCCAGCTGCATTCCCTGTGTGCATGGAGCTGGCTGGGTGATAAGAATGGCTCAGGTCAGACTGCTCTGGTGACACCTCTGCCAGTCCTGTATCCAGCTATGGGACCCCCCAGTACAAGAGGGACACAGGTCTGCTGTGAAGCAGGTCCAGAGGAGGCCACTAAGATGATCTGAGGGCTGGAGCAGCTCTCCTATGAAGACAGGCTGGGACAGTAGGGTTTGTTCAACCTGAAGAAGAGAAGGCTCCAGGGAAACCTTAGAGCAGCATTTCAATATCTGCAGGGGACCTAGAAGAAGGCTGGGCAGGGACTGTTTCCAAAGGCCTGTGGGGATGAGAGGCAATGGTTTGAAACTGGAGCAGGGCAGATTTAGGTTGGACATCAGGAGGAAGTTCTGCACAGTGAGGGTGGTGAGACACTGGAACAGGCTGCCCAGGGAGGTGGTTGAGGCCCCATCCCTGGAGACATTCAAGATCAGACTTGATGTGGCCCTGGGCAACCTGCTCTAGAATCATGGAATCATAGAATCAGTCAGGGTTGGAAGGGATCACAAGGGATCAGCCAGTTCCAACCCCCCTGCCATGGGCAGGGACACCTCACACTACATCAGGCTGGCCACAGCCTCATCCAGCCTGGCTGCAAACACCTCCAGGGATGGGGCCTCAACCACCTCCCTGCACAACCCATTCCAGGCTCTCACCACTCTCATGGGGAAGAACTTCTTCCTCACATCCAGCCTGAATCTCCCCACTTCCAGCTTTGTTCCATCCCCCCCAGTCCTATCACTCCCTGACACCCTCAAAAGTCTGTCCTCATAGCAGAGCAGCTCCAGCCCTCTGCTCATCCTGGTGGCCCTTCTCTGGACACCTTCCCCCATGTCCATATCCCTCTTGTAACAGAGGCTCCAGAACTGGATGCAGTACTCCAGGTGGGGTCTCAGCAGAGTAGAGCAGAGGGGGAGAATCCCCTCCCTGGCCCTGCTGGCCACACTTCTCCTGATGCAGCCCAGGCTCTGCTTGGCTCTCTGGGCTCTAGCTGGAGATGTCCCTGCTGCCTGCAGGAGGGTTGGACAGGATGACCTTGGAGGGTCCTTTCCTACCCGATGCAATCAGTGACTCTGTGAAGCACTCAGCACAGACACCACCCAACCCCCCGGGGAAGCTGTGGGTTGCTGATGTCTCCCTTCCCTTTTCCAGGGCTTTCCAGCAGGTCACCCACCTGCCCCCCAGCGGGGTGCTGGACGCCCCCACGCTCCATCAGATGGCTCTGCCACGGTGTGGCACCGGCGATGGGGAGAGCCAGGCTGGCCAGGCAGGGCGGGCAGGCTCCGCCCCGCGCCGCAGGCGCACCACGCACCACGGTGAGCACCCACCCCGGGCAGCCCAGGGGGGCTCTGGGGTGCTGATGGCCCAGCTCCCCCCATCCTGGCTCCTGGAGATGCTGCTGTGGGTGGGAAGTGCAGCCCTGCTGGCACAGTGCCCACCCCAGGACCCGCCTGGGCTGTGCACTGCTTTATTTTTAAGCTGCTTTATTTTCAGTGGTGTGGCTGGAAGTCAGCAGTGGGGAGGGAGATGCAGCTCCCACTCCTGGGGGAGCTCAGCTCTTCACGGGGGGTTACTGCTGTCGAGGGAGAAAGGACATCTGCCAGGATGCTGTTAGGTCCTGGACAGAGCCCTGGTTGCATGATCTGGAGGGCAGGGGCTGGCACACAGGAAGGTCATCTCCATTTTCTGCTAAGCCTTGAGACTTTTAGTGTATCTTAGTCATGCAGCAGTAACCACCAACCCTGCTGCTGCTGGCTGCCTCCAGCAACCTGCTCTCGTGGGAGGTGTCCCTGCCTGTGGCAGGGGTTGGAACTGGGAGATCTAAATTTAAGGTCCCTTCCAACCTAAACCATTCTGTGATTCTAAGCAGCCTCTCTTGCTCCTGTGTGTCCAGGGTTGGGCCTCTTGTCCCTCACGAGCTGCCTCCTGGGCCTGAGATGAGTAACTGGATTCCTAGAGAGCAAGAGGGCTGGGGCCAGCTGCTCTTAGGACATGGGAAAAATGAAGGGGAGATTAAGAAAGGGCTCTGTGCTCTGTCAGCCTGTCTGCATCTGGAAGGGCTGGTGATGGATGACCCCAGGGGACAGCTCCAGAATACAGCCTCAGTGTCCCCCTCCTGTCCCTGGCTTCCCTTGCAGAGCCCTGACATGCACACAGTGCCCTGGCAGGCTCCAGCCTGGGCAGAGGGTCTGCTGTGCCCCAGGCAGGAGGGTGATCATGGAATCACAGAACTGTTTCAGCTGGAAAAGGCCTCTGAGATCACCCAGTCCAACCACCAACCCAGCACCACCATGGCCACACCTTTCTGCAGCACCTCCAGGGATGGGGACTCCACCACCTCCCTGGGCAGCCTCTGCCAATCCCTGACCTCTCTGGGAGCAGGAGATGGGCAAAGAGGTAGCCTGTGCCCTGTGGCTCAGAAGGCTCCTTCTTGGGCATTGTGGTCTGTGGGTAGCAAGAGAAGCCCAGCAGCAACAAGCCCAGGCTGGAAAGGGCTCCATGCAGTACCAGTGTTGTGGTGCCAGCAGTTCCCACACAGCAGCCAGCAGCAGCAGGCAGAGGGGATGGCAGCAAGGCCATATCAGTGCCTGCAGTTGGGTGGCACCAGCCAGGAAGGCTCTGCTGGCTGTTTATCCTCCAGAAAGCAGGAAGCTGCTGCAGCTGAGCCAGCCAAGTGCTTTGCTGTCCAATTCCCCACCCCTCTGCCAGCCAGAGCTTCCCTGGGCAGCCACCAGGGCTGCCACCTCACCAGCTCCAGGTATGCTCAGCCCCCAGCACCTGGGCAAATGCCAGCCCTGGAGGAGCTTTGCTTCCAACAGCAGTGGTGGCTGGGGAGGGCATCCCTCCAGCTGCTCCCAGGGCTAGTCCCAGAGCAGTGGAGATCAGCTCCCTCTGTGGGATGGGGTCTGGGCATCCACCCCTGCCTGTGCCCCTAAACAAAACCTCCCTGCTGCAGGCAAAGCCCAAAGCTTTCTGCTCTCTGGAGGGGTTTGGGGACCAGGTCTGTGGGGATATAAGAGGGGCTGCAGTGGAGGGTGTTGGGAAGAGGACTTCCTGCCTTGTCCCCAAGGTGGTTGAGAGTTCTGCTGTCCTCAGCCAGAGAGTTTTGGGCAGCCAGCATCCTGGAATTTCCCTTGGGAACTCCATGAGCTCAGTGGCTGCAGTGCCCATCTGTGCTTTTCCTGAGAGCCAACCACAACTGCCTCACCCAGCCCTGCCCACTGGTGCCATCCACCCCCCTCCAGTGCAGAAGCTCTGCCCCTACCTGCTGGTCTCATCCATCCAGACACAGCACAGGCAGAGACCTGTTGGAGCAGGACCAAAGGAGGCCACAGCAATGCAGGGAGGGCTGGAAGCCTTCTGCTGTGAGGCCAGGCTGAGAGAGTTGGGCTTGGGCAGCCTGGAGAGGAGAAAGCTCCAGGGAGACCTTCTGGTGGCCTTGCAGTGCTGAAAGGGGAGATCAGAAAGCTGGGGACAGACTTCTGAGCAGGTTCTGTTGGGACAGGCCAAGGGGGGATGGTTTGAACTCAAAGAGGGAGATTGAGAGTGGAGAGAAGGAGAAATGTTTGACCCTGAGGGTGGGGAGAGCCTGGCCCAGGCTGCCCAGAGAGGTGAGAGCTGCCCCATGGCTGGCAACAGTGCAGGTCAGGTTGTGTGGGGCTGTGAGCAACCTGCTCTGGTTGGGGATGTCCCTGCTGCCTGCAGGGGGTGGGACTGGATGGCCTGGAGAGGTCCCTTCCCACTCAGCCCAATCTGTGACTCCAGACATCTGCAGCACTGTGTCTGTGATTTTGTGATCCTGGGGCACAGCCACCCCAGAGGGATTCAGCCTTTGCCATGTGAGGTTGTCCTGACTGGTGGCAATGCAGTTGTGACCCTCTGGAGCTGGAGGCTGTGGCTGCACTGAGGAGCAGAGGGAGCTGCTGCTGCCCCCAGGAGAGGGAACAGCTCTGCCAGGGGCTGCTCAGAAAGAGGGGAGAAGGAAACAGAGGTGGGATGGGATGGGAAGGGAAGGGATGGGATAGGATGGGATAGGATGGAATAGGGTGAGGTTGGGATGGGATAGGATGGGATTGGGATGGGATGTGATGGGATGAGATTGGGATGGGATGGGATGAGATTGGGATGGGGCAGGATGTCTGCCAGCAGCTTGGCTCAGCCCCGGAGCAGTGAGCCCCTGCATGCTGCTGGCTCTGTTCCCCCTGTTTCCAGCACATCTGCAGCAGGCACACCACTGCAGGGCTGTCCCTGCTCCCACGCCTTGGCACCAGCTCTGGCACCTGCATCTCCCCAGAGCGGCCCCAGAGCTTGGATGCCCCTGGCCAGATGTAATCATGGGGCCCCAGGGTTCCCACAGCTGCCAAGGGGTGCCGGAGGAGGAGGAGGAGGAGAAGAAGGAGGAGGAGGAGGAGGAACAGGAGGAGGAGGAGGAGGTGGAAGAGGAGGAGGAGGGGGCTGTGATGCTGCAACAGCTGCAGGAACACACAGCTTAGTACATTTGTGTGGTGAGAGGAGGGTGGGGAGTGTGGGAAGCTCTCATGGGCTTGTCCCCTTCACTGTCACCATCTGCCCTGGTGGCACTGAGTGTCTGGAAGAGCTTTCAGGGGTGCTCTGGGCAGTGAGATCTTTGGTGCTGGTAAAGGTCACTTCTAAAATGAATGGTGAGCAGCTGGGCTGCCAGGCAGCAGCATCTGCAGGCAGAAGTGCTCAGGGTGTCCTTCAAACCAGCAGAAAGACAACCCTGCCCCTGGGGAGCTCCTGGGCCTCCCCTTGGCTCCCTACCTGCTGCCTTCTGATCTACAGAGACAGAAAAGAGATCTCCTGTGGAGCCAGCCAAGGCTGGGGCTGAGAGAGGGAAGTCAGGGGAGACAGGGAGAAGACCCTCTCCCCAGGGGAGCCTTGGGTGCTGGGGAGCCCCAGCCCTGCACACACACCTTCTGTGGTCCCAGGCTCTGGTGTCCCTGCAGCTTGTTGCAGAAGGTGCAGAGGTACCAAAGGGAGCAGCTGCTGGCACCAGCCAGAGGAACCAGCCCTTCCCACCCTGCCTTTGGCCACTTGTTTTCAGAGGTGGCTTTGCTGTCTCTCCCTGAAAGCCAGTTCTTGGGCTGCATCATCTGGCTGTGAAGCTGGCATCCACAACCTCTCTGGGCAGCCTCTGAGCAGGAGACCTGGCCCAGGCTGAGAGCCCTGGGGCTGTTTAGTCTGGAGAAGAGGAGACTGAGAGGGGATCTGATCAATGTCTATGAGCCAGCAATGTGCTCTGGTGGCCAAGAAGGTCAATGGTATCCTGGGGTGGATTAGAAGGGCTGTGGGCAGTAGGTCAAGAGAGGTTCTCCTCCTCTTCTACTCTGCCTTGGTCAGGCCACATCTGGAAGATTGTGTCCTAGATTGGGCCCCTAAGTTCAAGAAGGACCTCAGGGAACTTCACAGAGCCACAAAAATGATGAAAGCAGTGGAAGATCTTCCTCATGAGGAGAGCCTGAGGGAGCTGAGGGCTCTTTAGCTTGGAGAGGAGGAGCCTGAGAGGTGACCTCATTGCTGGTGATAAAGATGTGCAGGGGGAGTGCCCAGAGGCTGGAGCCAGGCTCTGCTGGGTGATGCCCAATGCCAGCACAAGGGACAGGGGTGGAAGCTGAGGCAGAGGAAGCTCCATGGAAACAGGAGGAAAGATTTTTTTCCCTGTGAGGGTGACGTGTTCTCCATGGAACAACAATGTGCTCTGGTGGCCAAGAGAGCCAATGGGATCCTGGGGTGCATCAAGGGTGAGTCCAGCAGGGCTGGGGAAGTTCTTCTACCTCTCTACTCTGCCCTGCTGAGACCACAGCTGCAATCCTGTGTCCAGTTTGGGGCTCCCCAGTTCAAGAGAGACAGAGACCTGCTGGAGAGAGTCCATGGGAGAGCCATGAGGATGCTTAGGGGACTTGAGCAGCTCCCCTGTGAAGAGAGACTGAGAGCCCTGGGGCTGTTTAGTCTGGAGAAGAGAAGGCTGAGAGGGGATCTGATCAATGTCTATCAATATCTGAGGGGTGGGTGTCAGGAGGAGGGGGCCAGGCTCTTTTGGGTGGTGCACAGTGATAAGACAAGGAACAAGAGGTTCAAACTAGAACATAGAAGATTTCAGCTCACCATGAGGAGAAACTTCTTTCCAGTGAGGGTGACAGAGCCCTGGAGCAGGCTGCTCAGGGAGGTTGTGGAGTCTCCTTCTCTGGAGCCTTTCCAACCCCACCTGGATGCATTCCTGTGCAGACTACCCTGGGTGATGCTGCTCTGGCAGGGGGCTTGGGCCTGATGATCTCTGGAGGTCCCTTCCAACCTCTCATATCCTGTGAGACTATGATACTGTGACAGAACACTGGAACAGGCTGCCCAGGGGGGTTGTGGAGTCTCCCTCTCTGGAGACATCCAAGACCCACCTGGATGTGTTCCTGTGTGAGCTGCTCTGCGTGACCCTGCTCTGGCAGCGGGCTTGGCCTGGGTGATCTCTGGAGGTGCCTTCCAGCCCCTGACATTCTGTGATCCTGTGGAAGCCTTCCTCCAGCCGATTGTTCTGGGTGTGGGAGGGCAGGGAGTGTGGGAGAGCACACTCCACTGTGGTGCTGAGGGTGCCCCTGTTGCAGGGGGCAGGTGGCACAAGAGGCAGCTGAGCTACCGGCTGGTGAACTGGCCGCCGTACCTGCCGCAGCACGAGCTGCGCCTGGCCGTCAGGGCTGCCTTCCAGCTCTGGAGCAACGTCTCAGCCCTGCTCTTCTGGGAGGTGTGGGACGGCCCCGCGGACATCCGCCTCACCTTCTTCCACGGCGACCACAACGACGGCCGCGGCAACGCCTTCGACGGACCAGGTGCTGGTCGCTTCCCCCTCGTAAGCTTCTCTTCTACCACCTGGGCTCTAATCCCCTGGGCTGGGGGTGATGGAGGTGAGGCTCTGCCCCAGTGTATCAGCGTGAGCTGAAATCCCCCCCACTGACAATACCCAGGCTAGCCCAGGCTGGAAGCAAATGCAAGCTGTATTGACCAGCAGATCTACAACCTATGATGCAATGCAATGGATCTGTACAAATAGACACAATTCACAACATTTACAAATAGATACAATCAACAGAAAAGCAACAACCAAGCTCCCTTTGCTTCCCCCTGTGTCAGTGTGAGCTGAAATCCCCCCCCACCGACAATAACCAGGCTAGCCCAGTCTGGAAGCAAATGAAAGCTGTATTTACAAGCAGAATCTACAATCTATGATGAAATGCAATGAATATGTACAAATATACAAAATTCACAACATTCACAAATATATACAATCAACAGAAAAGCACAACCAAGCTCCCTTTGCTTCCCCCCAAGGGGACCCTCCCAAAGGGGCCTCTCTCTCCCAGGAGCTTCCCCCCCAGACCCCCCTGGACAGAGAAGCAGAGTTAGTTAAAGCAGAGAAATTGTTAACTTAGCTGCCAAGGTCAGTGTGTTATCTTCAGCCAGAAGAGAAGAAGAAACAGCAGCCAGACAGCCCAGCAACTGCCCCCACTGCCGAACGCAGAATGTGCAGAGTGCCTACTTTGTTTTGGGTAATAGTTCTTAAACATTTCTATCTATCCAATGGAAGTGTTTAGAACAATCGTTATTTTGCTTTCTTACACCCAATAGTGACTTATTTACATTCTTTCACTCTCTCTGTTTTGAACTTTGCAAGGAAAAATTAAAAAGACAGTTTCAAACCATCACACCCCCCCAAAGGGGACTTTCCCAAGGGGGCTCTCTCCCAGGGGGGGTCTCCTCCCCCCAGGCCCCCCTGGCAGAAAGCAGAGTTAGCTAAAAGCAAAGAGGTTGTTAACTTAGCTCACCAAGGTCAGTGTGTTATCTCCAGCCAGAAGAGAAGAAGCAGCAGCCAGACAGCCCAGCAAGGAAGCAAACTCCCCACTCCGACTGCCCCAACTCTGTTTTGAGAAGTGGTTCTTAAACATTTCTATCTCTCCAATGGAAGTGTTCAGAACAATCATTATTTTTGCCTTCTCACACCCAGTAGTGACTTATTGACATTCTTTAGCTTTCTCTGCTTGAACTCTGAGAAGAAAAATTTAAAAGACGGTTTCAAACCATCACACCCAGCTGTCCCTCTGATGTGGATCTGCTGGAGTGGGGCCAGAGGAGGGCCACCAAGATGATCAGAGGGCTGGAGAACTTCCCCTGTGTGGACAGGATGAGAGAGTTGGGGCTGTGCAGCCTGGAGAAGGCTCTGGGGAGACCTAAGAGCGACCTTCCACTACCTGAAGGGGACCTACAGGAAGCTCAGGGAAGGACTTTTGACAAGGGCTTGCAGTGACAGGATGAGGGACAATGGCTTTAGACCTGGAAGGGGAGATTGAAACCGGAGAGTAGGAAGAAATTCTTTAGAGTGAGAGTGGGACATTGGAACAGGTTGTCCAGGGTTGAGGTCCCATTCCTGGAGATATTCAAAATTAGACTTGATGAGGCCCTGGGCAGCCTGATCTAGTTGGGGATCTCACTGCAGGGGGCTTGGTCTAGATGACCTTTGAAAGTCCCTTACAACCCAAAGCAATCTGCAAATCTGTTACCCAGTTTGCTTTCTGATTTGGGCTCCTCTTTCCAAACTCTGAGATCTTCCAGTGAGGTGGCTGAGATCCTCAGTATAGGCTCACACTGATGACCTTTGAGGAGGACACCCTGACAGCATCCTCCAAACCTGAGCTCTTTCCTCCCACCTCAGCCTTTCTGTTTGGCCACTACCAGCCAAGCCCAGATTGCCTTTCTTGACCTTTTTGCCCATCACGAGTCACTGCAGTGCCTTCAATCCTTGGTCTGAGCCCAGCAAGAAACCAAATGCATGAACTACAAAGCAGCTCCTGAGCTCCTGGCAGCCTCAGGAGAAGGCAGAACTGGTTTGGGTTTCACCTGCTGCAGGCGATAGTTGCTGACAGGGAGCTACTGTTCTTCCTCAGGAGGCTTCCCAAAGAGCTACAGCGGCTGCATGTTTAAACACCACCAGAGCTGCTGTCCCAGCCCTCAGCTCGTGGCTGAGGTCCTGTCCTACCCCATTGTCCCTGATGGCTCTTGTGTCCCCAGGAGGTGCCCTGGCTCATGCCTTCTTCCCGCGCCGGGGGGAGGCTCACTTCGACAGCGCCGAGCGCTGGTCCCTGCGCAGCGGCAAAGGACGAAACCTCTTCGTGGTGGTGGCTCACGAGGTTGGCCACACCCTGGGGCTCCAGCACTCCCCTGCCAAGAGTGCCCTGATGTCCCCCTACTACAAGAAGCTCGGCAAGGACTTTGTCCTCAGCTGGGATGACATCTTGGCTGTCCAGAACCTGTATGGTGAGCCTGAGCTTCTCTGGGTATTCCTTGGTTCCTCCAGGGCTGTTCCTTGGGGTGGAGAGTGAGGAGCAGGGATGGTTTCTGCAAGGGGAGAAGACTGTATGCAAGGGACATGGTGGGCATGGGCCCCACCTCTTTGTGGATGGGCAAGAGATGTGGTAGAGCATGTAGAGATGGGCACCAAGTCCTCCAGGGCAAGGAAGACTTGGCTAACTGCTTGCTTGTTTGCTTTTTGGTGGTACCAAGGGGTCTTTGCCACCACCACGTAGAGGGGGAGAGGAGCCAGACAGTGGGACAGGAGTGTTTGGAGCTCTGGGACAGCTCCTCAGCCCTGTGCTCACATAGAGCTCTTGGGAAGGCTGTTTCCCTGCCCTGTCTCCATGACTCACCAATCCTTGTTCCATGCCAGGGAAGCCTTCCAAGGGCTCAGCCATCCAGCTCCCGGGAAAGGTCTTCACTCACTTCCAGGACTGGAGCTCAGGTCCTTACGGCGCAGACCAGCAGCAGGGGAGCCTCAGTGCCTATTACTGCCACTCCTTCTTTGATGCCATAACTGCTGGTGGGTGCCCCTGGGTGCTGGTGAGTGATGCTGGGTGCTGTTGGGTGTTGCTGAGTGATGCTGAGTGCTGCTGGGTGCTACTGGGTGATGCTGGGTGCTGCTGAATGTTGTTGAGTGCTACTGGGTGCTGCTGGGGAGTGCTGCTGGGTGCTGCTGGGTGCTGCTGGGTGATGCTGGGTGCTGCTGAGTGCTGCTGAGTGCTGCTGGGTGCTGCTGAGTGCTGCTGGGTGCTGCTGGGTGCTGCTGGGTGCTGGTGAGTGCAACCCTCTCCCAGATCATGCCTCCATGCCACTCACCCCCTGTTGCAGCTGCCTGTGCTGGTAAGCTCCATGGGTCAGGCTGGTGCCCAGCCCCATGTGTGCTTCTGGGGCTGGTGGCATCACCACCACATTACTGCTGCAGAGGACACAGCAATGGCTTGTGAGAGGGCAAAGCAGCCTAAAACTTGGCCTGTGGCAAGGCTTGTTTGCTGCAGGAACTCAGCTATGGAAGACAGGCCTTGAGCAGGAGCTGTGGTCAGCTTTTGTCCTCTCCAGGCTGGAGTGGAGGCAATGAATGAGGTTGTTCAGCCTGGAGAAGAGAAGGCTCCACAGAGACCTTCTGGTAGCCTTTCAGTGCTTCAAGGGGAGATCAGAAAGCTGGGGACAGGCTTTGAGCAGAGTCTGTTGTGACAGGCCAAGGGGGAATGGTTTGAACTCAAAGAGGGAGATTGAGAGTGGAGAGAAGGAGAAATGTTTGACCCTGAGGGTGAGGAGAGCCTGGCCCAGGCTGCCCAGAGAGGTGAGAGCTGCCCCATGGCTGGCAGCAGTGCAGGTCAGGTTGTGTGGGGCTGTGAGCAACCTGCTTTGGTTGGGGATGTCCCTGCTGACTGCAGGGGGCTGGACTGGATGGTCTTGAGAGGTCCCTTCCCACCCAACCCATTCCATGATTCTGTGGATTCTGACAGCTGAGGTGGCTGCAGAGCCAGAAGGGATCCTCCAAAATCTGAGCATCCCTGAAGCCCTGTGGAGCTGTGATGGGAGGAGAGGAAAGCCAAGGAGCACTGGCTGGGAGGTGGGATGAGGTTTCTCACCCTTCCCTCTGCCCTGCAGATGCAGATCACACCCTCTACATCTTCAAGGGCAGCCACGTCTGGGTGGTGCCAGCGAGTGGCAATGCCAGTGACCCGCAGCGCCTGGAGAGCCGCTGGCCTGGCCTCCCTGCCAGCATCGATGCCGCCACCTGGTCCCAGCTCAGTGGCAAGTTCTACTTCTTCAAAGGTGGGTGAGACATGGGCAGCTCAGCAGTCCTTGGGTTGCCAACACCCCTACAGGATGGTCAAACCTGCAGGACCCCTGATCTGGGTGGGCTGCAGAGCTGGGTGGAGAGGAACTTCATGATGTCACCAAGAGCAAGTGCAGGGTCCTGGCCCTGGGGAGGAACAACCTCCTGCAGCAGGACAGGGGAGGGGGAACCTGCTGGGAAGCAGCTCCAAGGAGAAGGAGCTGGGAGTGCTGGGGGGGGACAAGTTCCCCATGAGGCAGCAATGTGCCCTGGTGGCCAAGAAGGCCAATGGGGTCCTGGGGTGCATGGAGAAGAGTGTGGCCAGCAGGGCAAGGGAGGGTATCCTGCCCCTCTACTGTGGGAGGTCACAGCTGGAGTCCTGGGTCCATTTCCGGGCTCCCCAGTTTGGGGCTCTGAAGATGCTGAGGGGCCTGGAGCAGCTCTGTGAGGAGCAAAGGCTGAGAGCCCTGGGGCTGAGAGCCTGCAGAAGAGCAGCCCCAGAGGGAGCTGAGCAATGCTCAGCAAGAGCTAAAGGAGCTGTGGGGGCAAGAGGCTGGGGCCAGACTCTGCTCAGTGGTGCCCAGGGACAGGACAAGAGGCAACAAAGGGCACAAAGTGGAACCCTGGAGGCTCTGTTTGAAGAGGAGGAGAAAGTTGTTTGTTGTGAGGGTGCTGGAGGCCTGGATCAGGCTGCCAGAGAGGTTGTGGAGTGTCCTTGTGTGGAGAGCTTCCAACCCCCCTGGGCATTGTGCTCCTGGGCAAGCTGCTGTGGGTGCCCTGCTGGAGCAGGGCTTGGACTGGATGAGCTCCAGAGGTCCCTTCCAACCTCTCCATGCTGGGTTCTGTATGACCTTGGGTTTATCACCCCAGCAGCTGCATCCTGCCCTGATGTCTGCTTCCCCAGCAGCCCACCCAGGACAGCAGAGCTCACCTGTGCTTGAAAACAGACCCAGAGGCATCAAACCCTTTGGACTCTGTGGTAGGAATTGCTCCCTGCTGGCCTGTGGCCAGAAGGGAGCTGAGATGAGGTCATGTTTTCATGGCTCACATGGTTCCCTCATGGCTCTCTCATGGTTCCCTGTGCTGTGGCTGAGCTCCTCAGGGAGATGAAATGTCACAGCCAGACTGGTATAGGAAGGTCAAACCAGGCAGCCAAGGCTGCCAGGGTCAGCACCAACTTAATGGAAAGCAGTTGGTGGCTCCTCAGAAAGGGGCTTTGTTCCTGTGCCTGGGTGGGGGCCAACAGCCCCTCTCCCTCCCCTGCCCTCGGCTGCTCCCCAGGGCTGGGTTTGGCTGTGGCTCGTGAGTAGAAAGAGGCTTTTGTCTGCCTGCCTCGTGGGGACAGGGCTCTGCCCACCCTGGTGGCAGGTCCTGCTGCTGTGCTGCCTCTCCTGCCCGTCCCAGCCCAGCAGGTCTGTGTCTGTCTGTCCCATTCACCCAGCAGGAGCAAGAGGGAAGTTTGGAGGGCCAGGCACATGCTGGGTTGGGTGAAAAAGTGGCTGATGGTGGAGCCCAAAGAGTGGTGAGGAGTGGAGTTAACTCAAGCTGGTGATGGTCACCAGTGGTGTTCCTCAGGGCTGGGGCCAATGTCTTTAGCAGTGATCTGGGGTGGGGGAATTGAGGCACCCTCAGTAAGTCTGGAGATGACACCAAGGTGGAAAAGGACCTGGGGGGTACTGGCTGACAGCAGCTGAAGATGAGGCAGTGTGGTGCAGTGTTCCTTGTTCCTGCTCCATGGCATTCATCCTGTCGAGGCAAGGTGGGAGGCTGGATGGATGTGCCAAGGGCAGTGGGATGAGGTTCAACGAGGCCAAGTGCTGGGTCCTGCCCTTGGGTCACAACAACCCCAGGCAGGCTCCAGGCTGGGGGCAGAGTGGCTGGAAACTGCCTGGCAGAGAAGGACCTGGGTCTGTTGATCAGCAGTGGCTGAAGATGAGCCAGGGAGTGCCCAGGTGGGCAAGAAGGTCACCAGCAGCCTGTCCTGGATCAGCAATGGTGTGGGCAGCAGGAGCAGGGCAGGGATTGTGCCCCTGTGTGAGGCTGGCTCCATGGCAGAGTCCTCTGTCTTCTGGCGCTGATCCTGGAGGGGTCCCTGCCAGGATGGTCGCTAACCCTCTGCCCTGCTCCCCCCAGGTGGGCGCTGCTGGTGCTACAGAGGCTCCAGGCTGGAGCCAGGCTTCCCGCAGAAGTGCAGCGCCCGCGGGCTGCCGCGGCACCCCGACACCGTCCTCTATTTCCAGCAGCTGCGGCGCCTGGTCCTCTTCAAAGGCTCCAAGTACTTCGTGGTGAGCGAGGAGACCCTCAGCGTGGAGCCCTACTACCCGCGCAGCCTGCGAGACTGGCAGGGCCTGCCCCCGGGCACCGCGGGGGCCCTCACCCGCCGCGACGGCTTCCTCTACTTCTTCCGGGACGATCAGTACTGGCAGTTCGACCGGGCAAAGCTGCGGGTGGTGGCCACTGGCAAATGGGCTGCCCAGCTGCCCTGGATGGGCTGCTGGGATGCCAACGCCGGGCAGGTCCTCTTCTGAGCAGAGCGTGCTGGGGTGGCTGAGCCCCCCCTGGCCCTGCACTGCCCACACCCCTCTGTGCTGGGCTCTGGATTCTGTCTGGGTGGGGGTCAGCAGGGACCTGCAGGGTGGAGCTGGAGCCGTGGTGGTTGGTGGAGCGATGCCCTGGTGCAGCAGGGATGCAGCCGGCACTGGGCAGCTGCCAGCCCAGCTGCCTCCTGCTTTGGCACACAAAGGGCACAAAAACTGATGCAAGCCATGAGCCATCCCCTTCCCCCTTGCTTGTTGAATGCTCAGGAGATGGACACACAGATGTCTCCAGCCTGGGACTGGTGTTCATGGGGGCTTCAGCTGCTGCGGCCACCAGGGAAAGAAGTGCCTTGGTTGGTTTGGAATCACAGAACAGAATCATGGAATTGGTTTGGAAGAGACCTCCAAGATCATTGAGTCCAGCCATGAACCCAGCACTGCCAGGGCACCACTCAACCATGGCCCTCAGCACCACAGCTACATAGCTTGGAAACCCCTCCAGGGATGGAGACTCCACCACTGCCCTGGGCAGCCTGGGCCAGGCCTGGACAGCCCTCAAGGGGAAGAACTTGTTCCTCATGTCCAACCTAAACCTTCCCTGGCAAAACTTGAGGCCGTTTCCTCCCATCCTGTCACTTGTTACTAGGGAGCAGAGCCCAGTCCCCACCTGGCTCCAGCCTCCTCTCAGGGAGCTGCAGAGAGCAATGAGTTCTCCTCTCAGCCTCCTCTTCTCCACACTGAACACCCCCAGCTCCCTCAGCTGCTCCTCCCCAGCCCTGTTCTCCAGACCCTTCTCCAGCTTTGTTGCCCTCCTCTGGAGCTGCTCCAGCTCCTCAGTGTCCTTCTTGGAGTGAGGTACCCAAAACTGAACCCAGGATTTGAGATGCAGCCTCAGGAGTGCTGAGTTCAGGAGCACAATCACTTCCCTGCTCCTGCTGGCCACACCATTGCTGATCCAAGCCAGGATGCTGGTGACCTTCTTGGCCACCTGGACACAAGACTGAGAATGTTTCCTGGTTAAAATGAAAATATAAGAGACATTTGGACAGAAATAGAGGTCCCTGTTGAGCTTTGCCCCCACTGTGTGCACACAGCTCCTGTTCCTGCCTCCTCCCTTGCCCCATGCTTGGGTGGCTGGCACACAGAGGACCCCATCCCCTGCAGGTGCTTTGCTTGGCTGTGTTCTCAGCCCAGCTCTCTGATGAGGCCCCAGGTCGAGACACCAAGACCGTGGGATTTGGGGGCGGGGGGGGGGGGGGTAAGCAGAAGGGTTTGGTTCAGGAGCCCCTTTTGGGTGAGGGGCTTGGGGAGGTCCAGCTGTGGAATTGTGCTGTGCAGCTGGAGGGCAGCAGGAGCATTGCAGCTTGGCTTTCTGCTGGGTTGGGGAAGGCTGGGAGGGGCTTCTACAGTGTCTAAGAAGGGTTGTGCTCACCTATCCACCTTTCCTGTGTGCAGAGAAAGTATCTGCCCTCTGCTCTGTCTCTGCAAGAGATGAGATCAACACATTCTTGAGTCCTGTGCCCCTCTGGCACAGTTGGATGAACAGGTTTGACAAAGTCGTGGGGGAGGTGGGGAAGAGGAGAAGGTGGCAGGACAGACAGACATGTCCATGCATGCAGGCTCCCCAGGACAGCTCTGCTGCATGCTCCTCATTCCTTTCCCCGGGCAGGTTCCCCGTCTGGAAAGGCTGCTGGCTGCTGTGCACTCAGCCACCCCTCACCTCTGCCAGCAGTGCTGGCTCCCTGAGCTTGGTGCTGCCCCGGACAGGGCTCAGCCTGCTAAAAATTTGAGACCTGTGGGGATTTTCACCATGCTGGGGGTGGGGAGGGGGGACCTGGGGAGGGGGCTGCTGCTTTGCTGGTGGCTCCCCCAGGACCTGGAGCCCAGCAGTGGGTGTAGGTGGCTCTTCTTTCTATCCCTCTGTGGGGAACAAATCGGTGGAGGAGGAAGAGGCTGAAGCGCTGCGAGACGTAGAAGGTATCAGCAGAGACAGCTCTGCCATCGCCTGCTGTGCAGTTCACACCAAGACAAGGCCCCAGGAGCTGGTCTGCGAGACCATCAGCCCCGGACCCTCATGCTTTGCCCACCAACTCCTCCTCCAGCGGCTCCTCCTCCAGCAGCTCCTCCCACCCCCAGCCCCGGGGCAGCACTCCCAAGGGAACACCTTGTGCTGCTCCCCGGCATCCCAGCACCTTCACTCAGCCTCATCGCTTTCTTTCACCTCCTGGTCAAAACGTCAGTGGCAGCCCAGGGAATCGTGGAATGGCAGACTGGGGTGGGCGGGAAGGGACCCTGAAAGCTCATCCAGTCCAACCCCCTGCAGTCAGCAGGGCACAGCTGCAAGCGGAGCAGGTTGAGGTTGCACAGAGCCCCAAACAGCCTGAGCTGAGTGTTTGCTGTAAAACCTCTCCCTCGGCTGTAAATCACTGCACCCAAAGACAGGCTCATCCCCTGATCCCTCTGTGGGGAACAAATGGCTCTTGTCAGCTCCAAAGGCTGGGGGCCAGAGCATGTCCCCACAAGGACCCTGCTCCTTGGGAGCTCCTATTGCTCAAGGGCTTGAGACTCCCAGCCCTGCAGTTTGTGAAGTGTCAGAGCTCAGCCCAAGCTCTGAGGAGAGGCAGCAGCTCTACCTGCAAATCACAGCACGAAGCCCCCAGCCCTGGCCCAGCCTCTTGCTGAGAAAGAAAGAAAGAAAGAAAGAAAGAAAGAAAGAAAGAAAGAAAGAAAGAAAGAAAGAAAGAAAGAAAGAAAGAAAGAAAGAAAGAAAGAAAGAAAGAAAGAAAGAAAGAAAGAAAGAAAGAAAGAAAGAAAGAAAGAAAGAAAGAAAGAAAGAAAGAAAGAAAGAAAAGAAAGAAAGAAAGAAAGAAAGAAAGAAAGAAAAGAAAGAAAGAAAGAAAGAAAGAAAGAAAGAAAGAAAGAAAGAAAGAAGAAAGAAAGAAAGAAAGGAAAGAAAGAAAGAAAGAAAGAAAGAAAGAAAGAAAGAAAGAAAGAAAGAAAGAAAAGAAAGAAAGAAAGAAAGAAAGAAAGAAAGAAAAGAAAGAAAGAAAGAAAGAAAGAAAGAAAGAAAGAAAGAAAGAAAGAAAGAAAGAAAGAAAGAAAGAAAGAAAGAAAGAAAGAAAGAAAGAAGAAAGAAAGAAAGAAAGAAAAGAAAGAAAGAAAGAAAGAAAGAAAGAAAGAAAGAAAGAAAGAAAGAAAGAAAGAAAGAAAGAAAGAAAGAAAGAAAGAAAGAAAGAAAGAAAGAAAGAAAGAAGAAAGAAAGAAAGAAAGAAAGAAAGAAAGAAAGAAAGAAAGAAAGAAAGTAAAAACAGGGAGTGGGAGGCATTTGCACCCTGGAGTGCTGTGCCAAGAGCCACCAGAAGCAGTTCTGTGCCTTGGTCATGGTGTCTGTGAGGGAGCCCTTCCTGCAGCAACACTGACCTGGGGACTTCAGCTCCTGGCTCAGAATCTCAGGGGACTTTCTCTGTTACCAAAGAGACCAGGCCACATCCCTTGTGGTCTGAGCTGAGTGACAATGTGGTGATGTTGCTCCATGAGAGTCCCATGGGCTTGGAGATCTGATGGCAAATAAAAGGAGCCTCTAGATAAGGTGTGTTGAGGGTTTTGCTTCTTTTCATGTCACACTGTTGTGGTTTTATTTTAAAGTCCATCTCCTGTTTCCTGGGAGGGATGGATTTAAGGTGGGGGGAGGCTGTTGGGGGCTGGAGCTGAATTTGGCCTGGATCAAATCATAGAATCACAGAATGGGTTGGGTTGGAAGGGACCTTAAAGAGAGCCAGTGGGATCCTGGGATGCATCATGGGTGAATCCAGCAGGGCTAGGGAAGTTCTTCTTCCCCTCTCCTCTGCCCTGCTGAGACCACAGCTGCAATCCTGTGTCCAGTTTGGGACTCCCCAGTTCAAGAGAGACAGAGACCTGCTGGAGAGAGTCCATGGGAGAGCCAGGAGGATGCTTAGGGGACTTGAGCATCTCCCCTGTGAAGAGAGACTGAGAGCCCTGGGGCTGTTTAGTGTGGAGAAGAGAAGGCTGAGAGGGATCTGATCAATGTCTATCAATAGCTGAGGGGTGGGGGTCAAGCGGAGGGGGCCAGGCTCTTTTGGGTGGTGCACATTACAGGACAAGGAACAATGAGTTCAGACTTGAACAGAGAAGATTTCAGCTCAACATGAGGAGAAACTTCTTTCCAGTGAGGGTGACAGAGCCCTGGAGCAGGCTGCCCAGGGGGGTTGTGGAGTCTCCTTCTCTGGAGCCTTTCCAACCCCACCTGGATGCATTCCTGTGCAGACAACCCTCAGTGATCCTGCTCTGGCAGGGGGGGTTGGACTGGATGATCTCTGGAGGTCCCTTCCAACCTCTGATATCCTGTGAGACTGTGATCCAGCTCCAACCCCCTGCCATGGGCAGGGACACCTCCCACCAGCCCAGGTTGCTCAGAGCCTCATCCAACCTGGCCTTGAACACCTCCAGGGCTGCAGCTTCTCTGGGCAACCTGTTCCAGTGTCTCCCCACCCTCACAGCAAGGAGGACTTCTTTCTAATGTCCAATCTAAATCTCCCCTGCTCTGGTTTCAGGCCATTGTCCCTGTGGGGGAATAGATCCCACTGAAAACTCATTGATGGGGCTGAAAACATGGGAAGTCTCTTCCCTGCTTCATCCCAAATTACTGAGGATTCCTCCACCCCCTGGGATACAGTAATACCTTTTTACCCCAGGGTGAATTCATGCTGATGGGGTCCTCCAGGCCTCCACCTCCAGCCCAGCCCATCATGGTGTGTGAAGGTGGGTCCTTGCCTCCTGTGGGACAGGGAGCACCCAAACCGTTCCCTGCTGCTCCTGTTGGCTTTCCTTCATGTCACAACACACTGGGACACCCTGCCCCTGCTGCCTGCACAGGCTCCCAGTGTTGGTGGAGCTTGGTCCTGCCTCTGTCCACACTCACATCCCTGCCAAGAGCTGCATCTCTCCAGGGCCCTTGGCAGCTGCTGGCTGAGGGACCTGTAGCATGATGGGGGCTGGATGGGGCTGGGGGGGGCTGGACGGGGCTGGAGGGTGCTGGATAGGGCTGGGGGGTGCTGGATGGGGCTGGATGGGGCTGGGGGGGGGCTGGGTGGCGCTGGGGGAGGATGGATGGGGCTGAGGGGGGCTAGATGGGGCTAGTGGAGGATGGATGGGGCTGGTGGGGGGCTGGATGGGGCTAGTGGGGGATGGATGGGGCTGGGGGGGGGATGGATGGGGCTGGTGGGGGATGGATGGGGCTGGTGAGGGATGGAGTCACACCCTGAGCCATGCAGTCAGCCCCACTTGGGTGCCCAGGCTGGAAATCTTGCAAGGGTCCCCCCCCCCCCCCCCCCCCCCCCCCCCCCCCCCCCCCCCCCCCCCCCCCCCCCCCCCCCCCCCCCCCCCCCCCCCCCCCCCCCCCCCCCCCCCCCCCCCCCCCCCCCCCCCCCCCCCCCCCACCCCCCCCCCCCCCCCCCCCCCCCCCCCCCCCCCCCCCCCCCCCCCCCCCCCCCCCCCCCCCCCCCCCCCCCCCCCCCCCCCCCCCCCCCCCCCCCCCCCCCCTCCCCCCCCCCCCCCCCCCCCCCCCCCCCCCCCCCCCCCCCCCCCCCCCCCCCCCCCCCCCCCCCCCCCCCCCCCCCCCCCCCCCCCCCCCACCCCCCCCCCCCCCCCCCCCCCCCCCCCCCCCACCCCCCCCCCCCCCCCCCCCCCCCCCCCCCCCCCCCCCCCCCCCCCCCCCCCCCCCCCCCCCCCCCCCCCCCCCCCCCCCCCCCCCCCCCCCCCCCCCCCCCCCCCCCCCCCCCCCCCCCCCCCCCCCCCCCCCCCCCCCCCCCCCCCCCCCCCCCCCCCCCCCCCCCCCCCCCCCGCCCCCCCCCCTCCCCCCCCCCCCCCCCCCCCCCCCCCCCCCCCCCCCCCCCCCCCCCCCCCCCCCCCCCCCCCCCCACCCCCCCCCCCCCCCCCCCCCCCCCCCCCCCCCCCCCCCCCCCCCCCCCCCCCCCCCCCCCCCCCCCCCCCCCCCCCCCCCCCCCCCCCCCCCCCCCCCCCCCCCCCCCCCCCCCCCCCCCCCCACCCCCCCCCCCCCCCCCCCCCCCCCCCCCCCCCCCCCCCCCCCCCCCCCCCCCCCCCCCCCCCCCCCCCCTCCCCCCCCCCCCCCCCCCCCCCCCCCCCCCCCCCCCCCCCCCCCCCCCCCCCCCCCCCCCCCCCCCCCCCCCCCCCCCCCCCCCCTCCCCCCCCCCCCCCCCCCCCCCCCCCCCCCCCCCCCCCCCCCCCCCCCCCCCCCCCCCCCCCCCCCCCCCCCCCCCCCCCCCCCCCCCCCCCCCCCCCCCCCCCCCCCCCCCCCCCCCCCCCCCCCCCCCCCCCCCCCCCCCCCCCCCCCCCCCCCCCCCCCCCCCCCCCCCCCCCGCCCCCCCCCCCCCCCCCCCCCCCCCCCCCCCCCCCCCCCCACCCCCCCCCCCCCCCCCCCCCCCCCCCCCCCCCCCCCCCCCCCCCCCCCCCCCCCCCCTCCCCCCCCCCCCCCCCCCCCCCCCCCCCCCCCCCCCCCCCCCCCCCCCCCCCCCCCCCCCCCCCCCACCCCCCCCCCCCCCCCCCCCCCCCCCCCCCCCCCCCCCCCCCCCCCCCCCCCCCCCCCCCCCCCCCCCCCCCCCCCCCCCCCCCCCCCCCCCCCCCCCCCCCCCCCCCCCCCCCCCCCCCCCCCCCCCCCCCCCCCCCCCCCCCCCCCCCCCCCCCCCCCCCCCCCCCCCCCCCCCCCCCCCCCCCCCCCCCCCCCCCCCCCCCCCCCCCCCCCCCCCCCCCCTCCCCCCCCCCCCCCCCCCCCCCCCCCCCCCCCCCCCCCCCCCCCCCCCCCCCCCCCCCCCCCCCCCCCCCCCCCCCCCCACCCCCCCCCCCCCCCCCCCCCCCCCCCCCCCCCCCCCCCCCCCCCCCCCCCCCCCCCCCCCCCCCCCCCCCCCCCCCCCCCCCCCCCCCCCCCCCCCCCCACCCCCCCCCCCCCCCCCCCCCCCCCCCCCCCCCCCCCCCCCCCCCCCCCCCCACCCCCCCCCCCCCCCCCCCCCCCCCCCCCCCCCCCCCCCCCCCCCCCCCCCCCCCCCCCCCCCCCCCCCCCCCCCCCCCTCCCCCCCCCCCCCCCCCCCCCCCCCCCCCCCCCCCCCCCCCCCCCCCCCCCCCCCCCCCCCCCCCCCCCCCCCCCCCCCCCCCCCCCCCCCCCCCCCACCCCCCCCCCCCCCCCCCCCCCCCCCCCCCCCCCCCCCCCCCCCCCCCCCCCCCCCCCCCCCCCCCCCCCCCCCCCCCCCCCCCCCCCCCCCCCCCCCCCCCCCCCCCCCCCCCCCCCCCCCCCCCCCCCCCCCCCCCCCCCCCCCCCCCCCCCCCCCCCCCCCCCCCCCCCCCCCCCCCCCCCCCCCCTCCCCCCCCCCCCCCCCCCCCCCCCCCCCCCCCCCCCCCCACCCCCCCCCCCCCCCCCCCCCCCCCCCCCCCCCCCCCCCCCCCCCCCCCCCCCCCCCCCCCCCCCCCCCCCCCCCCCCCCCCCCCCCCCCCCCCCCCCCCCCCCCCCCCCCCCCCCCCCCCCCCCCCCCCCCCCCCCCCCTCCCCCCCCCCCCCCCCCCCCCCCCCCCCCACCCCCCCCCCCCCCCCCCCCCCCCCCCCCCCCCCCCCCCCCCCCCCCCCCCCCCCCCCCCCCCCCCCCTTTTCTCCTGCCAGGGTCAGACTCCTCTGGCCAGCCTGCCAGGCATTTGCCCAGCCCAGGGGAATTGCTGGGATTCTTGCACCTCCTCCCCCAAAATGCCACAGCTGGGCCATGATCAGCAGTGAGCATCAGCAGCTGGCTCCAGGGAGAGGTCAGAGTCTCTTGACACAGCAGGAAGCCCCTCCTGGCCCATGAGAGGCTCTGGTTCAGTCCCAAGGTGTGGGCAGGCCCTGGGTGGATTTGCTGGGTGCTGGGGCAGCCCCACAAGCCCTGGCCTAGGGAGGAAGTCTCCAACATTCCCAATAGTGCCCACCCACCTCTGTGGTTATTCTCTTAAAGTCCCAGCTCCTGGAGTCACACCATCCCTGAGGATCAGCTCCTGGAGTCACCCTATCCCTAGGGATCAGCTCCTGGAGTCACACCATCCCTGGGGATCAGCTCTTGGAGTCACATCATCCATGGAGATCAGCTCCTGGAGTCATTGTCATGTGCAGTTCAGGAAGAAGTTTGCAAGGGAGTGCTGGGAAGAGACACCTCCCCCCCAAATGTGGGGGTGCAAATGCCTCCCACTCCCTGTTTTTACTTTCTTTCTTTCTTTCTTTCTCAGCAAGAGGCTGGGCCAGGGCTGGGGGCTTCGTGCTGTGATTTGCAGGTAGAGCTGCTGCCTCTCCTCAGAGCTTGGGCTGCCTCTCCTCAGAGCTTGGGCTGAGCTCTGACACTTCACAAACTGCAGGGCTGGGAGTCTCAAGCCCCTGAGCAATAGGAGCTCCCAAGGAGCAGGGTCCTTGTGGGGACATGCTCTGGCCCCCAGCCTTTGGAGCTGACAAGAGCCATTTGTTCCCCACAGAGGGATCAGGGGATGAGCCTGTCTTTGGGTGCAGTGATTTACAGCCGAGGGAGAGGTTTTACAGCAAACACTCAGCTCAGGCTGTTTGGGGCTCTGTGCAACCTGCTCCGCTTGCAGCTGTGCCCTGCTGACTGCAGGGGGTTGGACTGGATGAGCTTTCAAAGTCCCTTCCCGCCTACCCCAGTCTGCCATTCCACGATTCCCTGGGCTGCCACTGACGTTTTGACCAGGAGGTGAAAGAAAGCGATGAGGCTGAGTGAAGGTGCTGGGATGCCGGCGAGCAGCACAAGGTGTTCCCTTGGGAGTGCTGCCCCGGGGCTGGGGGTGGGAGGAGCTGCTGGAGGAGGAGCTGCTGGAGGAGGAGTTGGTGGAGGAGGAGTTGGTGGGCAAAGCATGAGGGTCCGGGGCTGATGGTCTCGCAGACCAGCTCCTGGGGCCTTGTCTTGGTGTGAACTGCACAGCAGGCGATGGCAGAGCTGTCTCTGCTGATACCTTCTACGTCTCGCAGCCCTTCAGCCTCTTCCGACTCCTCCAGCTCTCTTTGCTGGGACGTTTCTTGGTTGCACAGGAACCCTCAAGAACAGCTGAGCTGAGGACTTTAACAGTTCCACCACAAACAGGAGCAGCTCTCTTAAAGGGATCTCTGCCCTGATCCCGGTGGAAACTCTCACCTTGGGATTTGTTTTTTTAGCTCCCAGCGCTGCTCAGGGGGAGGGCAGGGGATGTTGGAACTGCTCTGAACATCATCCCCTTCCTCTCACCGTCCCTCTGGACACCGCAGCCAGGGAGGTGGAAGCTCTGCTGGGGCAGCATGCTCAGGTGGGACTCCTCATTGTGGTCTGGGCTTGCACAGCGTGCGGGGGCATCTCGGCAGAGTATCCGAGCCGGTAAAATGGGTGTGGAAAGGTGGCTGCCTCAGGCCTGCAACTGAGGGGTCCCGAGCCCTGGAGCTGCATCTTGTAGGACCCCCAGGTCACCCCCCTGTGGTGAGGTAGGTGCAGGGGTGGTGAGGAGGGGACAAATCCCCCTCTTTTGGGGCTGTGAGCAATTCGGGATGCTGATGAGCTGCTCTGTAACCCCCTCCTGCCCCAGAGCCGGGGACTGCTGGGGTGGCCGGGGAAGGAGCAAGGTTGCAGGTGCTGAAGGGTTAATGGGGAGTGTTGGTAGCCCGTCCCTTGTCACCAAGGAGAGGGGAACAGCGCCTGGAAGGAAACAGAACACCCAGTGCCCGGGAGGGCGAGCTCCGCTCCCCGCCTGGCTTACAGCCCTCGGACCCCAGAAGGGTTCCCTGCAGCAGGACGGCGGCACCGCGCCGGAGGGCAGCGAGCGAGTGGCACCGGGTGAGTGTGGCTGCTGGGCACAGCAGCTCCCCGTGTCCCCTTCGCCCCCGTCCCTCATCAGCTCCCTCGATCTCCTCCCAGTCTTATGGCACAATGTGGGGCACGCCGGGCACGGCGGTGCGCAGCATCCGTCCCTACCAGTCCAGCCAGCAGTACCTCTACGCCATGAAGGAGGACTTGGCAGAGTGGCTGAAGGAGATGTACGACCTGGACATCGAGGTGGGCACCTTCATGGAGGTGCTGGAGACGGGGGCCGTGCTCTGCTCCCATGCCAACAACGTCACCCACGTGGCCGGGGAGTTCGCCCGTGCCTGCCCAGACGTGGCTTGCCACCTCCCCCTGCCCACCGCCGGTGTCACCTGCAACCTCACGGCACAGCCGGGCACCTTCCAGGCCAGGGACAACATCTCCAACTTCATCCAGTGGTGCAGGAAGGAGATGGACATTCAAGGTAGGATGCTGGGTGCCTCTCTGGGCAATTCCCCTCCAGCTGTTCCTGGCATCACTCCATGTGCCTTCCCATGCATCCCCCAAAGCTGGTGCCACCCCAGCACTGGGCAGTGCCATGCACACAAGAATTCCCTGAACTGGGATTTCTTGCACAAGCTCCTCCAGGCTCAGCAGCAGCTCCACAGAGTGTGGCACATGGTGGGCACGTTTGCTTGGGTGCAAATGTGGGCTAGGGGTTGGATGTGGGCAGGGGACTTGCTGCAGCCTGACCCTGCCATGCGTGGCATGATGTCAGCTGAAAGGACGTCAGGAGTGGTCCTGACCCCAAGCAGAGTCTGTCACCCTGTCCCCACCACCAGCGGGTGTCTGGAAGGCTGTGGGCAGGGCCTCAGCACAGCCAGCCACCAGGGTGTGTGGCTTTGGGCTGCTGTCAGAGAGCTGTGCTGCCTTTGCCTGTAGATGTCCAAGGGCCTTCCCTCTTCCTCCACTAAATGACCCCAGCTCACGTCGGACCCAACCTTAATCCCAGGGGATGGCTCTGGGGAGTGACATCCCTTTGGCTGGGTTTTGCCTCCACCTGTGCCCCATGTCCCCTTTGTGCCCATACCCACATGCCTGCCCTGGCTCAGCCCAGCCCTGTCCTGCCCCAGACGTTCTGATGTTCGAGACAGAGGACTTGGTACTGAGGAAGAACGAGAAGAACTTCGTGCTGTGCCTGCTGGAGCTGGCACGCCGGGCTGCCCGCTTCGGCATGCGTGCCCCAACCCTGGTGCAGATGGAGGAGGAGATCGAGGAGGAGATGCGCCAGGAGCTGGCCCTGCCCCCCACAGACACCTCCCTGCCCCGGCCCACCAGGAAGCCCCGGGACCTCCACAACCTCGACCAGATGGTACAGAGGGGCAGGGGGCAGGGTGGGCATGGGGGGGTAAGGGAGATGGTAATGGGGATGGAGGTGAGAATGGGGATGATGATGGGGATAGGGATAGGGATGTGATTGGAAATGGAGGTGAGGAGGGAGAGAGGGATAGGGATACAGATAGGGATAGGGATCAAAATGGAAATGAGGATGGAGATATAGATGGGGATAGGGAGAGGGAGGGGGATAGGGAGAGGGATAGGGAGAGGGAGGGGGATAGGGATGGGGATGGGGATGGAAATGGAAATGGAGATGAGGATGGAGATATAGATGGAGAGAGGGATAGGGATAGAAATAGAGATGAGGATGGAGATATAAATAGGGATAGGGATAGGGACAGAGACAGAGACAGAGCTAGAAATAAAGATGGGGGTAGAGATGGAGATGGGAATGCAGCTAGAGATGGAGATGGAATGGCCACCCCAGGACCTTTGCCCTAGTCAGAACCCATCCCTCCTGCCCGCAGGTCCAGCACCTAGTGAGTCGCTGTACCTGCCCTGTGCAGTTCCCCATGGTCAAGATATCTGACGGCAAATACCGCATTGGAGACTCTGACAGCCTCATCTTTGTCCGGGTGAGCCTCCTCCACCCCTGCCCTTGGGGCACGGGCAGCAGGGATCCTGCTCTGCTGCCACCAAGCCTCTGCCATCATCCATCCCCAGAGGTGTTTTGCCTCATCCCACAGCAGGGCAGCTTGGCTCCGTGGTATGCTGTATGGATGACTCCAGGACAAAACCTGCTGTCCCGTGCCAAACCAGAGCCAAGCTGGACCCGGCAGTGGGAACATTGGGATGCTCTGTCCCTGCCTGGATCTGTCCCTAGCCCTGGCCTTCCCAAAGGGCTCAGCACATGGTGATGCAGAGGGATTTTCCAAAGGCTCCCCCCACCTCCTTGGGATGATGAAACCTGCTTGTCGGGATGGCAGCGGGAGCTGACACCTTCCCTGCCTCGGGGAAGCTCAGCTGGGGACCAAGCTGTCCCTTGGAAGGCCTGGTGGCACTTAGGGCAAGCCTACGGCTGTTGGAGCCTATCTGAACGTGGCACCCCCAGGCTGCTTAAAAAGAGGTGAGGGTGCCGTGGGTGCACCCCGCGCCCTGACGGCACACGGCATCCCGAGCAGATCCTGCGGGAACACGTCATGGTGCGGGTCGGGGGCGGCTGGGACACGCTGGAGCACTACCTGGACAAGCACGACCCCTGCCGCTGCACCTCGCTCTGTGAGTCCCCAGAACCCGCGGCTGGGCTGGGCTGAACTGGTGGGGGAGGTCCCGCACGGGGCTCGCTGCTCCCAGGGCTGTTTGCAGGAACTGGAGCCTTGTGGGGCGAGATGCCTCCTTGCTTTGCTGGGCATTGTCTGGGCTTGGGGAACTCTCTTCGGCTTTGGTGGCCACTAGAGGTCACAGCAGACTTTGGGATGGAGCCCCCCCCCTCCGCCCTCTCACCGGCTTCCCATGCCCAACAAGCCCTTTGCTGGGAGCGCAGATTTGCAGCAGCAGCCCCGGGTCGAGGGTGCTGGATGCTGGGTGAGCGCTGGGTGGGCTGCACCGGGGGGTGAGTGGCTGTGGATCGGGAGCTGAGCTGCCTTTCCCCCCGCCTTTCCCCACAGCTCACAAGCAGGCCTGGAGGAGCAGGATCCCCCAGCAGCAAGTGCAACACGAGGTCTGGCTGTGCCCAGCCCCTAGGGCAGCCACCCGCGGACCCCCGCGGCCCTCGCTGCTGGTCAGCCGCTCGCAGAGTCCCCTGCCCCCTGTGACCTGGGGGGGCAAAGTCACCCCTGGCCCCCGGGCCCCTGCCACCCCCACACCAGATGGCTTGGGTCACTCATCAGGTGCCAGCCCTGGCCAGGAGCCAGTGCAGAGCCAGAGGGTCCCTTTGGGCAGGTGAGTGACCACAGAATCACAGAATGGGTTGGGTTGGAAGGGACCTCAGAGATCATCCAGTTCCAGCCCCCTGCCATGGGACACCTCCCACCAGCCCAGGTTGCTCAAGGCCTCATCCAGCCTGGCCTTGAACACCTCCAAGGAGGGGACAGCCACAGCCTCCCTGGGCAACCTGTGCCAGTGTCTCCCTACATTCTCTCTCAAGAATTTCTTCCTCATCTCCAGTCTCAATCTCCCCTCTCCCAGCTCAAAGCCATTGTCCCTCATCCTGTCACTCCCAGCCCTTGTCAAAAGTCCCTCCCCAGCTCTCCTGGAGCCCCTTCAGGCACTGGAAGTCTGCTCTAAGGTCTCCCTGCAGCCTTCTCTTCTCCAGGCTGAACAGTCCCAACTCTCCCAGCCTGTTCCCATAGGGGAAGTTCTCCAGCCCTCTGATCCTCTTCATGGCCTCCTCTGGACCCTCTCCAGCAGTTCTATGTCCTCCTTGTGCTGGGGGCACCAGATCTGGCTGTTGTGCTCCAGGTGGGATCTCATGAGAGCAGAACAGAGGGGCAGAATCCCCTCCCTTGTCCTGCTGCTCACACTGCTGATGTAGAGATTCTTCATGCTCCAAACCATCTGATTTCAGAGCAGTTTTCCTTGCATCCCTGGTTATTTTCCTTCCCTTCTGGCATTGCTCAGCACCAGGCTGGATGGGGGAACACAGCAGCCCCTCAGACCCTCTCTGCTCTCTCTTTGCAGGACACGGGAGTCTACAGGCCGGCAGCCAGCACCATCCAGGTCACCCATTCGACCCAGCTCCCCTGCCCACAGGGTGATAGGGCAGGCACCCACCCGGGCACCCACCCCTTCCCGCCTGGCCCCCAGCACGCAGAACAGCACGAGGGTCCCCAGGGCGACGCCTGGGGCCACCCCAGGGAAAACCCCTGTGACACCGACAAGGGGCAGGGCCGTGGCACTCAGCACCCAACTGACTCCAGCGCTATCAAAAAGCACCCAGCAAGGAGGCAAAGTGTCTGCAGTGGCTGCCAGGCCACAGGAACGGGGAGTCCCCGCTGCGGTGCCAGCCCGTGCCCCCAGCCCCATCAAGGTCTGTGCCCCCTCCTCACGGCAGGGAGATTCACAGAGCCAGAAAAGCCGGCGGGAGGGGAGCAGGGCAGCCCCCGGCCGAGGCCAACCGGGAGCCAACTCACTCCCAAACTCCTCCAGCCGGGCCCTGAAACAGGACAGGAGCCGTAACCCACCCGGCAGGACCAGCCCCGCCTGCTGCCAGCCCCCCACCCCCTCAGCCCCTTCTGCAGATGGCTGCAAGGTCTGTGCTGCTGCAGGGGGGTCCTGGCAGTGCCATCCAGCCCCAAACCCAGGAGCTGAGGGTATCGAGGGACGTGGGGTACAGGCAGGTGACCTGAGGGGACCCTGCGGGAGCAAGGGGCTCCAGGGCTGCTGGGAGCACACGCAGCCCCCCGGCTATGGCAAAGTGCTGGAGGAGCTCAGCCGCGGGTGGCAGCCCCTGCGGCCCGTGGGGCGGGGAAGCTGGGTCCCCAAAAAGTCCCCACCAGCCACCCTGCAGCCCCCGACCCTTCCGGCCGAGGGGGATGCAGGGCAACCAGGGGCAGGGGGGCAGATGCCGCAGGGAGCCAGGGCCGGCAGCGTCCCCAAGGCGCGGCGGTGCCTGAAGAAGCCTGAGCGCATCCCCTCCATCTACAAGTTGAAGCTGCGGCCCAAGGCACGGCCCCGGCGAGACCACCGCCCGGGCAAGCGCCCCTCGCGTATCCCCACCCCGCTGGGGCACCGCCCGCAGGGCCCCCGGCGCCGGCAGCAGCCCCCAGCGCCCCCCCGGCAACCCCAGGGCGGTGGCACCCAGCCCAGGGACAAGCCCTCACCAGCTGACAGCGGGGCTTGGCTGACTGAGGATGATGAGGAGGCGTGGGTCTGACCCCCACCCGGGTTTTGGGGACCCCTCGCTCATCCCGAGGCAGGAGTGATGCTGAGGTTGGCATGGGCAGGGCCATGGGTTTGCTCCCAGGCAAGCTGGGGGGTCCCATCTTGCTCTTGGGGGCTGCAGCCCCTCCTTCCCCGTGGGTGTTTTTGGGACTGGTCATTCTCCTCCTAACCAGCTGCTCTTGAGCTGAGTGGAAAAATCCAGCCCCAGGTGGAGAGAATGAGGCCCTTTCTGCAGGGGTGAGGGGTGAGCACCCCTGCAGTGTCCCCCTGAAGTGAGGGCAGCCCTCACCTGGCATCCAAGTGTGGAAACCACCTCACACCTCAGCCTTCCCTGCCTGTCCAGTGGCACCAAGCATTCCCACCTCTGACAGCACCAGGAGCCTTAACAAGGGTCTGGGAGGTCACAGGGGGTGACCCTTGCTGTGCTCTGTGAGATTCCTAAAGGGTGAAGGTGAGAGACCCAGTGGGGCTGATGGTCACCTTGGTGGTGATGGGCAGGGGGGTGGCTGTCACCAAGGGGCACTCCAGGCAATGCTGAGCCTGCAGCCATGGACCTGGCCATGTCTGTGCAATAGAGATGTGCCAAAGCTCTTCTGCTCCAGCATCTTCTCTGTGTGGGTAGGGAGAGGCAGGGGATCATCCTGAGTGGGGGTCGTGGCTGCTGCCAGTCTGCTGTCTGTGTGCACACCTAATGCCCCTCTACAGGTGTAATGAATCCAGACACACAGACCTGCAGAGCAGCAGCAAAAGTGAGCACCAGGGCCCTGTGGATGCCAAACCGGCTTCCAAAACTCCTCCTTTCACAGGGCTGCAGCAACTCCCTGCCCCCCAGGGACCATTGTCTCCCGCAGAAAGTCTGTGGGAGCAGCAGTGGGTGGCGAGCAGAGAGCAGCCAGGCAGGTACGGAACAAGGGGGGACAGACCTGATTTTTAATTCGATTTCAAAGGGGGTGCAGGGTGTTACAGGCAGTGTAGACACCTCGGGAATCTCCAACAAGAAGTCCAGGAAGGAAGGGAAAGCCAAGTCCAGGCAGTCGGGCTGCTCACTGGGGATGAGAGGCAACACCCTGGCTGGGGCTGGACTGAAACCTGGCACCGCTCCTGCGGCAGGAGCCTGGCTCTGCCCTGGGGACTGCCGCGGGGACCTCCTCAGCCTCTCCCAGGCTCAAGAACAGGTCGTTTTTAGCAGGACCAGGCTGGTGATTTTGGCTGTGTGGCAAACACTTGGTACCAAGGGTGTGAGTAGGGGCAAGGTGCAGGTGGCTTCTAGCTGCTGCTGTGCCCCTGGCTGCTTTGATCCCTGCGAGCATGGCCTTGGCGCTGCACCTGCCTGCACCCAGTTGGTACCACTGCCCAGTTATCCCTGCCTGCACCCAGTTGGTACTATCACCTGGTTATCCTTCCCTTCACCCAGTGGGTACCACTGCCCAGTTATCCCTGCCTGCACCCAGTTGGTACTATCACCTGGTTATCCTTCCCTTCACCCAGTGGGTACCACTGCCCAGTCATCCCTGCCTGCACCCAGTTGGTACTATCACCTGGTTATCCTTCCCTGCACCCAGTGGGTACCACCATCCTGGTCATCCCTATCTGCACCTAGTGGGTACCACTGCCCAGTCATCCCTGCCTGCACCCAGCTGGTTCTGCCACCTGGCCATCCCTGCCTGCACCTAGTGGGTACCACTGCCCAGTTATCTCTACCTGCACCTGATCAGGACCACTGCCTCCCCCTGTGCTGGGGCTTGGAGCAGCAGCTCTTTGTAGCCCTCAGTTTCCCAGGAAAACACCTTTGGAGCAGTGAGAGTTGTTCTTAGGGACAGGACTCTCCTGGTCTATAAATGCAGCAGAAGAGAACAATTCACTTGGTAACTTTTGTTGCTTGTTTGTTTTTCCCCAAAATACTAAAGAGATGCTACAAAACCCTGTAACTAATTGTGCTATAAACTGCAGGCTACGGGGTGATAACAAACAATGTATTGGCTTAGTCCTTGGTGGCTCTGCCTTGGAGCACTTCAGAAATGCTTTGTTTTTAGCATTCACCAAGGAGTTCCCTTCTCAGACCATTTGGAGGGACAAAGCTGGCCAGAGGCTGAGAAGGTGAACCTACAGGTGTTAAATCCTGGCCAGGTGAGGTCAGGGAGTTGCCATGAAGGCGAGGGATGGTGATGAGTGCTACCAGCCTCCCCCTGCCCTGGCAGGGCTGTCCCAGCCACCTGAGGCAGACCCATGCCTCCCCTCTCACCTTTTCTCTTGGTTTCCTTTCTCTTTTGGAGCAAGGGGAATAGGATTTGGCTCCCAAAGCGCCTGGGAAGGGAGCAGCAGGGTGACCCCCGACTGATCCCATGACACTGGGGCTGCAGGGCAGGGCTGGGGTATGCACCATGCCAGAGCTCAGCTGGGTCTGCTCTGACTGTGTGACCAAGAGCACAGTGGTGCTTCTGTGGGGTGCTGACCTGGCCCAGGAGGTGAGATGGGGCTGGTGGCCCTTTGCTTTACTGCCCACAGCAGTCCCCCTGTGACACCAGAAATCACTGAGATGCTTTTGCTGGAGGATGGACTGGTCTCAGATCCTGCCTCAAGGGGTGAGGATGGTGATCTCCTGAGTCTTACAGGGAGCAGCCAGAAGGGGGAACCACGAGCCCCTCGGCCTCTCCTCACCCATTGCCAGCACGATGCCCCAGGCCTGTTGGCTAACACAGCCTGGGCTTTGCCACCCACCCTGCCGGACAGGGCACAGGTGAGCCACAAGCCTGATGTGAAAATGAGAAAAAAGACTGAAAAAGAACGAAAAAATGCTAATGAGAGGCTCCCCTTCCTGTTAGGGATGTGCACAGAACTGGAGAAACAAGGAACACAACTGGAAATGCAGCTCCATGCCCCTATTGCTTTGGAGGCTGCCCTCCCACCACTGGCACCTCCCTTGGATGGGGGCAAGTGTCCCTGTGGGGAAGCCTGGCATGGGTCAGGATGGCATGGTGGGATCTGCCTGCCCTGGGGACACCAGGGATTGGCATGGGTGGGGTCTGCCTGCCCTGGGGACACCAGGGGTTTGGGTCAGAGCTGCACAAAGCTGGTCACCTGCTGAGCCTGGCACGAGAGGTAGCAGAGGGGTGATCTGCCCGGCAAGGAGCGCCTCGAGATGGTTTGGTGTTGGACAGGCTGGGGGGGAAGGAGAAGACTTCCCTGCATGAATTGGGGCTGGAGGCAACTCAAAGCACTGGGCCAACAGCACCCAGCACCCTGGGGGGATGCAAGGAGCAGGATGGGGGCTTTATTTTTTTCCCCCATTTCTTGCTTTCATCCAGGAATTCCTCCTGGAAATCTGACCCAACCAAGCCAAAAGAGAGCCTGTGTAACCTGGCCTCTTGCAGGAGGCTGCTCTGCTCTCTGAGGGAGGAACCCCAGCTCTGCAGGGTGGGTATCAGCACTCCGTGTGCCCCAGGGACTGAAGCCACCCTGGCCATCGGGGCACAGATGCTGGGCAAGGCCCTTCCAGGGAGCAGGTGGTGGCAGGCAGCAGCAAGCGTTGACCCTGCAATGCCAGGACAGGAGCCAGCAAGGATGGACCAAAGAGCCAACCTCTGGGCACCACCTACTCTACTCCCCCCATGCCATGCAGTGCTTCAGGCACAGCAGAGACACAACCCCCTGGGAACAGCTTCAGCCCCAATAGCTGGAGGATCAGGGTGGGCTTGGGGGATTAGCTGAGCTCCTCCTTCCAAGCAGCTCAGCCCCCCACTCACCCCCCAGCTGGAGGATCAGGGTGGGCTCAGAGGTTTAGCTGAGGTCCTCCCTCCAGGCAGCTCACCCACCCCCCAAGTGGAGGATCAGGGCGGGCTCGGGGAGGAGCTGAGGTCCTCCCTCCAGGCAGCTCACCCACCCCCCAGCTGGAGGATCATGGTGGGCTCCTCCCTCCAAGCAGCTCAGCCCCCCCACTCACCCCCCAGCTGGAGGATCAGGGTGGGCTCGGGGGTTTAGCTGAGCTCCTCCCTCCAGGCAGCTCAGCCACCCCCCACCCGCATCCCCCTGCCCAGCACCGCCCAAGATGCGCTGTCCCTAAAGGTCACCTCAGGGTGCCAGCACCGCCCGGGAGCAAGGCCCAAGGTGCTCTGGGCACAGGTCCCACCGTGGCATGGGTGGGGGTGTGGGGGGGCCGGGGCTGCTCACATGATGGTGCAGCGGTTCCTGCGCAGGGCACCCTGGAAGCGGATGGTGGTGTGGACGTGCTTGCAGCGCGCGCAGCCCACGCTCTTGAGCAGCTCGCTGAAGAGCAGCAGGATGTGCCAGTTGTACTTGGCCGAGCACTCGATGTAGCCACACTTCCAGGTCTTCTTCACCAGGTTGGAGACGTTCCAGCGGGGGATCACCCGGCCCCGCTGCAGGTCCCGCTTGTTGCCCACGATGATGATGGGAGTCTCCGAAGTGCCGATCACCCTGCGGAGGGTGGGTGGGGAGGCAGGGCAGAAGGGTTGGTCCAAACAGCCAGCTGGCAGACCACCCCCCACCCCCCCCCCCCCCACCCCACCTCCACCCATCCCAAAGTGAGACCTGTGCTGGATTCTATGGTCCTGCTCTGGCAAGGGGGGGGTTGGAATTGATGATCTCCAGAGGTCCCTTCCAACCCCTAACACCCTGTGGTCCTATGATCCTTGCCAACGAGGACATGCACCATGGAATCATAGAACGGGCTGGGTTGGAAGGAAGCTCCAAAGCTCATCCAGTCCAACCCCCTCTGCAGTCAGCAGGGGTGTCCTCAACTAGATCAGGTTGCCCAGAGCCCTGTTGAGCCTCACCTTGAATAACCCCGGGGATGGGGACTGAACTACCTTCCTGGGCAACCTGTTCCAGTGATGGTATCATGGTAAAGACCTTGTTCTTAAACAAGTCCTCTTGGCCTGTGCCCTTGTCACTCTTCATGGCCAGCCGCCCACTGTACCAGGGATGGTGACCCTCATCCATCCAGTTTAACTTTTGAGCTCCCAGCCCTGCAAAGGGCATTGTCCCAGTCTGCAATATCTCATCTCCGATGCCAAGAGCAAGGGAGAGCTGGGATGAGCAGTACTGGGTCCAGTTCTGGGCTGCCTAGTTCATGAGAGAAGAGAACTGCTGCAGAGTCCAGCAGAGGCTCTGAAGATACTGAGAGGCCTGGAGCATCTCTGCAATGAGGAAAAGCTCCTTGTGTGGAGAGCTTCCAACCCCCCCTGGCCATTGTGATCCTGGGCTAGCTGCTGTGGGTGCCCTGCTTGAGGTCCCTTCCAACCCTACCATGCTGGGAATCGGGGATGCTGTGATTCTGGGAGCAACAGAGGGATGCATTCTCCGATGAAGCAATCCCTACCTTGTTTCCAGGATCTGCTGGCGGATGGTTTTGATGTACTCGAAGCTGTCAAAGCAACAGATGTCATAGACCAGGATGTAGGCATGGACGCTCCGGAGCCCCCTGCAACACACGTCCGCCCACTCCTGCAAGGTGCAGAGAGGGATCAATCCTGGCTCAGCCCTGGTGCTGTGCCCACGGGATGCCCACAGGCTGGATACGTCAAGGCTGCTGCTGCACTGGCAGTTCCCAAGGGAGCTGCACGCTCTGACACCCAGCCCCCATCACCTCTGCTCTGCCCTGACCCATCCCTGTGAGGGTTGTGCCTACTCCTCACAGCCCTTCACTCGCCCATATCCATCTCTGGAGGCCCCTCGCCCCCTACCCTGTTAATCCAGAGGAGAGAGAATTGGATCTAGCACCCCAGCTCCTCTCCAGAATGAGGGCCACATCCTGCCCGTGGCCCAGAGCTGAGCCAGGAGCGGGGCTGAATCGCCCCCAGCCCTGGATGTAAACCTTCACCCTCCAGAGCTGCTAATGAGCTGTGTTAATTACTGAGGCACCCTGGATTTGGGGCAGGCAGGTGACGAGGTACTGAGGTCTAAGCCCTGTGGGGCTGGGGGTGATGAACCAGCAGCTCTGGGGGTCAGAGGGGGAAGGTGGTGGTGAAGCTGTTTGGAGGTGACATGGGGACAGGAGAGGAGCAGCAGCGGCTCAGGAGTGCGGTCAGGAGCCAGGGCAGAGGCACTCAGGGGTGGCCTCTCCAGAGCCAGAATTTGGAACTGTCAGAAATTCATGTTGCTAGGAAGGCTTTGGGATTCCAGGAATAAGAGGATTCTTTCCTCCCCCCTTCCCTCCCCCCACGTATAGGAGGAAAAATTTGCTCCACTTCCAGCCCTCTTCCCAGCCCAGCAGTGGTACTGGGAACAGCAGCCTGTGCGGGCAGCACTGCAAACCCTCCTGAGCACCACGAGAGAGGAGGAAGCTGCAGCAAGGAGAACAGACATCACTTCTCCCTCAGCAAAGCTCTTCAGTGCCATGAATCATCCTCTTCTGACTTCATCATCGGAGTGAGGTGACACAAGAAGCCCTGGGACCGAAGGCAAGCGGGGAAAGGAAAGTTTTGGAGTGCAGGTTGGTCTCCATCACAGCACAGGAAGGAGCTGGGAGTGGCACAACACAACCCTGCTACCATCCACAGAGAGGAGCAGGTAAGGTGTAGCTCCTTGGAATCAGAGTGCTGCAGGCAGAGGAAGTGGCTGTGTTACTCTGAGGTTACGCTGAGGTTACTCTGAGTCCTGATAGAGCTGATAAATCACAGCTATTTCACCATGCTGGGCTGTAGCTTGCTCTGATGCTGTGAAGCTGGGATGGTTTTCCCTATTGCAGGGTAGGTTTCCTGGGATGCTCAGAGCTGGAAGAGGGTCTCACTGTGCATCCCACTTGGTCCTGTGAGGGACGCTGGACAGGCACCAGCTCCTGCTCATCTCCTGGGATATTGCTGCAGCAGCACTGCTGCTTCTGGTCGTGGAGCAGAGCCCAGTGGTGTTTCCCAGCAGACAGAGCTGATCCCCCACTGTGGTCCTCTCCTTTCCCCCCAGAGCCAGTCCTTCTGACCCCCCTCTATTCCCTGGAAAACTCCATCCATTCCCACCAGCTCCTCTTGTGTGCAGCCAGGCAGGGAGTTGATGGAGCGTGCTGGCAGCAGCTGGCAGTGGATTGCCCTTTGCTGCCTCTGACCTTTCCTTCCCTGCACACCCTGCTTCCTCCTTGAAGCTCCTCCTGGCCCCTGCACTGCTCATTTCACCTCCTGCCCGACACACATGCAGGAGCTGGGAGCACCACAGGGCCCTTGTCACCCTGTGTCCCTCGAGCACAGGAGCCAAACAATGACATTGATTTAAAATATTAGAGGGTCCAGCTCCCACGGGGGTGTCCCCACTGGTGGCACTGCCCTTTGGCGTGGCTGGACACCTCCGGCTCCTTTCCCCTCAGTGGTGGCACAACTTGTGACCCTGGGCTGGGGCTATGGCATGACCCTTTTTCCCCCTTAAGCCCCCCCTGGTTGGCAGCACTGGCAGTGCTTTCCAACCCCACACTGCCCTTTGGGGCTGTTCTGGGAGCAGTGGGGCTGTGAGGAGGAGCTGGTGGGCTCAGCACTCTGGTAATGCTGGGGCTGTGACAGCCACCCCGGGAGGGGACAAACAGCCCACCTGGCTCAGGCTGTGGGTGCATTGGGGGGGTCTGGCTCTTCAGACAGCTCTGGTGTTCCCCTGCATGCTCTGGCCACCCTCTGCCATTCGCTGGTGCTGGCTCTGGCAGCCATGGAGCTGGATCCACCACCTGGCTGGCTGGGGCCGTGGGCATCACCAAAGCCATTGTCCGTGTGGTGGGACATCATCCTTCCCCTGTTTGCCATCATTTTAGGTAGAAAAGCTTTAAAGACCACTTTGTCCTGGGCCTGCTCAGCCAGCAGCCACAAGGATGTGATCCTTCACACGGGTTCCTGGCGAGTGAACCACGAGGCCAAGGTGGGGGAAGGAGAAGCATCCCCTGAAGAGCAGAGCTGGAGCACCGCAGGGGTATGCAGCACAACCCCACTGAGGTCACCAGAGACCTCCCCACCAACGTGGAGGTCCTGTGGCACCGAGCTGGGTGGGTCCTGTGGTAGTTTTAGGCTGTGCCTTTAAGACTTTTCACAGATCTTGAACAGAAAGTAGTAGAATGTAAATAAATCACTCTTGGGTGTAAAAAGGAAAATAATGATAAGTTCTAAAGCAGGGAGAAGTTCTAAACCACTGGAAGAGATAAAGGACTTAAACTTAGCTGTGCAAAACAATCTCTCTTTTTGCTTCTTCAGCTCTGGCTGATGCTTCTCTCACTACAGGCTGGGGTTGGAGTGGCTGGAGAGCAGCCAGGCAGAAAGGGACCTGGGGGTACTGGGTGACAGCAGCTGAACAGGAGCCAGCAGTGTGCCCAGGTGGCCAAGAAGGCCAATGGCATCCTGGCCTGCATCAGGAATAGTGTGGCCAGCAGGAGCAGGGAAGTCATCCTGCCCTGTGCTCAGCTCTGGTTAGAGCACACCTTGAGTCCTGTGTCCAGTTCTGGGCTCCTCAATTTAAGAAGGATATTGAGATACTGGAAGGTGTCCAGAGAAGGGCAACAAGGCTGGGGAGAGGTCTGGAGCACAGCCCTGTGAGGAGAGGCTGAGGGAGCTGGGGGTGTTCAGCCTGGAGAAGAGGAGGCTCAGGGCAGACCTCATTGCTGTCTACAACTACCTGAAGGGAGGTTGCAGCCAGGAGGGGGTTGGGATCTTCTCCCAGGCACCCAGCACCAGAACAAGAGGACACAGTCTCAAGCTGTGCCAGGGGAGGTTTAGGCTGGAGGTGAGGAGAAAGTTCTTCACAGAGAGAGAATTGGCCACGGAATGTGCTGCCCAGGGAGGTGGTGGAGTCACCATCCCTGGAGGTGTTCAGAAAAGGATTGGACGTGGCACTTAAAGCCATGGTTTAGTTAGTCCTGAGGTGTTGGGTGATAGGTTGGACTTGATGAGCTCTGAGGTCTTTTCCAACCTGGTGGATTCTATGATGCTTCTCCTGCCTTTACTGCCCTTGGCTGCACTGCTTTGTTGTGGCTGCTATTAACAACAACTCTGCTATTTTCTCTCATCCCTTTTGCATACAGGGGGGTAGGGAAGGAGGCAGGGAAGGGAGAAGCTGTTGCTTCTCCCCTGGTCTTTGGCCAGGGGGGGTTCTCGTGCTGTTTATCAACTGTAAGTCCCTGTAGATATTGTAAATGCTGTGTTTTGTACACATCCATCGCGTTGCATTGCAGGTTGGAGTTTTTGTTTGTAAATACAGCTCCCATCTGCTTCCAGCTGAGCTGCTCTGGCAAATTTAATGTTGGAGGGGCTGGGGGCGAGGGGAGGAGGAAGTTTTCCAACCCACCACAGGTCCCTACCTGCAGGGTGTTGACGGGGAAGGCGGTGATGGGGGGAAAGTCCATGATCTGCAGGTCGTGGACGTGGCCGTTCATGACGACGGCAGGCAGGTAGACGCGGCGAGCCGTGGTGGGCACGCAGACCTCGCTGAACTCGTTGTAGAGGAACTGCCGCACTATGGCACTCTTGCCCACGCCCTGGGCCCCCAGCACGGCGATCTTGACCGTCGCCACCATGCCGCCAGGCGCCGGCCGCTGCCCCGGTGCTGCCCTCCCAGTGCCGAGGCTGCATATTCCCACGCAGGGGGCCTCAGCCCCATTCAGGATGCATTTCCCCTCTGGGACAGCACGTCACTGCAAGGTCAAGGAGAAGCCCATCAGATCCTAGAATCACCCTGGCAGACCTCACTGGTGCTTTAGATGAGGGTTTTCCCAAGCAGGAGTCTGTGGAAGAGAGTCCAGCACAGGGCCACTAAGGTGCTGAGGGGCCTGGAGCATGTCTCATGTGAGGACAGGCTGAGAGAGCTGGGGCTGGTGAGCCTGGAGGAGAGGAGGCTGAGGGAGATCTTAGCAATGCTCACAAATACTTAAGGGGTAGGGGTCAGGAAGGTAGGGCCAGACTCTTCCCAGTGGTCCCCACTGACAGGACAAGAGGCACTGGGCATAGTCTTGAACATAGGAAGCTCTATCTAAACATGAGAAGGAACTTCTTCACTGTGAGGGTGACAGAGCCCTGGAGCAGGCTGCCCAGAGAGGTTGTGAAGTCTCCTTCTTTGGAGGCTTTCAATGCCCACCTGGCTGTGTTCCTGTGTGACCTGCCCTAGGTGACCCTGCTCTGGCAGGGGGGTTGGGCTGGATGATCTTTCAAGGTCCCTTCCAACCACAGTACCACACAGTACCACAGTACATTAGAGGTTGGAAGGGACCTCAAGGGATCATCGAATCCAACCTCCCCTGCCGAGCAGCATCACTTAGGGTAGTCTGCACAGGAATGCATCCAGGTGGGGTTGGAAAGTCTCCAGAGAAGGAGGCTCCACAACCCCCCTGGGCAGCCTGTTCCAGGGCTCTGTCACCCTCACTGTGAAGAAGTTTCTCCTCATGTTGAGCTGAAATCTTCTATGTTCAAGCTTGAACCTGTTGTTTCTTGCATCACTCAAAAGAGCTTGGACCCCTCCACTTGACCCCCAGCCCTCAGATATTTATAGGCATTGATCAGATCCCCTCTCAGTCTTCTCTTCTCCAGACTAAACAGCCCCAGGGCTCTCAGTCTCTCTCCATAGGGGAGATGCTCAAGTCCCCTAAGCATCCTCCTGGCTCTCCATTGGATTCTCCCCAGCAGCTCTCTGCCTCTCTTAAACTGGGGAGACCAAATTGGACCTAATCCCTACCATTCTGTCTGGGCAATGTTCTCAGCACTGCAAGACCTCAGGTCCACCTCAGAGGCTCCCACCCTGCAGAGTGAAGCAGAGCCAGGACTTCACCCCAGGAAGTTCTCCCAGGCACATTTTGGTGCCAGAGGAAGGAGACCTCCGGGAAAGGGACTGTCTGTGGCTCAGGGCTTACCCAGCCCCCGCAGCAGTGGGTTCCTGGGGCTGTCCTTCAGCACTTGCAGGGATAGTCACTGGCTGCTCCCTCCTGGTGCTGCCCCAAGCCAGAGGGGAATCCATCTTCGATCTGCTTGGACAGCCAGAACTGCCTTCTGCTGGGCGGGGGCACTGCTCCGTGCAGGAGTGACAGCTTTAATCTTTAATTTCAGGCTGTGAGCACTCTGGCAATTAACTTGATGGAGGCTAATTTCCCAGCGGCTGACGGCGGGGAGCCCACAAGCCACACGTGCTGAGGCTGGAGGGGCTCCTGGTAGGGCCACACGTTTGGGGTCGCAGGGTGGTAACCCACCCAGGAGGATGTGGAAGCTGAGTCTGAGGAGGCCAGACACCTGCTGGCACCAGGCTCCTGAGCAGGAGCCACGATGGTGGCAGCAAGGGTGAGGAGCTGGGCCCCACTTTTGCTGGAAAGGAGCTCCTGCTTTGTCCCAAAGTGTGGCTGCTTCTATCCTGGAAACCATGCCCAGAGCCCTGGGCAGCAGCCCCTGAGCTGGCAGAAAGCAGCAGGTTCAAACCACCCTGCCCTGCCTCTTTGCTGGGGGTTATTTGCCCAGGTTATTTGCTCAGCCACGAGACTCCCACTGCTGGGTGCCAGGGTGGTTGAGCTTTCTGCAGCCCCCTGAGCTGGGCCTTGGCTCACACCATCCTCATCCTCCTCACAGGGCCAGGGGCCAGCAGGGCCTGATCAGCCCTGGGCAGCAGGGTGGGTTTGTGCCCATGGCACACTGTGTGGCTGGGACCATGCCCTAGGTTGCTGGCTGTCCTTGGGGACCCACCCACCAAATGGGGGTTGCAGGAGCACCTAGGCTCTGCCCTGTGGGGGCCTTTCTCCCCCAACAGAAAGCTGTCACTGCAAGTTCGGGTTGGGGGGGGCTACTCTCCTGCAGGGACAACCTTGTCCCCACAAACCCTTCCTCCTCACAGAAGCAATCCCAGGTCCTCTGGGGGCCCACAGGGTAATGGAGGGGCACAGCTGGAGACCCAGTATGCCTGGGGCTGCCCCGAACTTGGGAGCAGGCTGATCCCTGCCATGGCACCCCAAAACCCCTGTGTCCCTTCTTGGATCACACATGGGATATATGAATGCAGATAGGTGCCCCATGGGCCCCAGAAAGCAGGTGTGCACCCCAAAGCATCACAGCTCCCAGCCCAGCTCACACCACTGGGGGAAATTGGGGTATAGATAAGGGGGATTCAGCCAGAATGTCCCTGCGGTGGGGTGGGGGAGCAGGGACGAGTCAAGGTGGCCCCGCGGTAGGGTGGCAGAGTAGGGAGGGGTGCAGCTGGGGGGCCCCGGGAAGGAAGCCCCAGCCCCGAGGCCCTCAGCGCGACCTGGGGGACCCCGCTGCCACCCGCCCCCGTCCCTCGCCGCTCCGGGGGCACCCGGAGGAGCCAGCTCGGACCCTCCGGCTTAGTAGAGCTGCGGCCGGATACAGCACCCTGCTTCCCGCCCCGACCCTCCCGGGGGATGCTCTCACGGCGGCAAGCAGCGCAGCGGCACCGGCACCGGCACCGGCACCGGCACCGGCACCGGCACTGGCCCGCGGCGGGAGGGTGCTGGGGCTGGAGGGGGTCGAGGGATACAGGGGAAGAGGGACCACACGGTGGGGGACACAAGGAGCTGGGGGCACCGGCGCTCAACTTTCGCTGGAGAGCCCCCCCGGCTCCGCTGCCCCGGTTTCCACACCCCCCCGCCCCGGCCCTGCCCAGCGGCAACTTTACCCCCGTGCTCCCCCCGCAACCCCGCCCCAGCCCCCTACCTTGCAGCAGCGGCCCGGGCCGGCGGAACCCTGGCTGGCGGCGGAGCCATGCGGCGAGCCCGGTGCGGGGCGGGCGGCCCCGCTGCAGAGCCCCGGCCCGGCCCCCGCCCGGCGCCGCTATACCGAGGGGCCGGGCGGCGGCGGCGGGGGGGACCGAGCGGGGAGGGCTGCCGCCGCTGGGTAGCAAAAATCCGGCCGGGGCACGGCGGAGAGGGGGCAGGCGGAGCCCGGGGGTGGATGGAGGAAGCTCCCGGGGAAGGATGCGGGGAATGCCCGGGCGTGGAAGCAGACAGTGCCCGGGGAGGGCGGCAGGCACCGTGCTCAGGCGGGGGTGCAGGCAGGGATGCCCGGGGAGGGAAGCAGGCAGTGCCCGGGGAGGGAAGGAGGCAGCAGCGGAGAAAGCAGGCAGGGAATGCCCGGAGCGAGTCGCAGGAAGCCAGGAGGGACACCAGCTTCTCCCAGGGCTCTGGGGAGGTGCCGATGAGAAAAGACCCTCCCATGTCTCCCCTGCAGTGTGCTGGGTGCAACACCATCACCCCTTCCCAGCACCCAACACCACCCGTGTCCTCATGCCCACCCCATGGGAGCCCCGTGAGGCCAGACTCCTTTGGGGGACGAGGGTAAGACCCTTCCGAGGGAGCCTTTCCTTCCTCTGACGCTGCTGCCGGCGTGTTCTCAGCTACCCTTCACCCCCTTGCTGTGCCAGCCCCTGATGTAGCTGGCACAGCTGGGGCTTTTCCTGTGCCCACTGACACCGGGAGATGCCCTCAGCCCAGGCTGGTGCCAGAGACCACCATGAGACGCACATCCCCTTGGCAGTGGCTGTATTTTTTTGAGACACTGAGCATTTACCTGTGCACTGGAGAGCGAGGAAGATGCTGGTCACACCTCTGGGGAGCCTGGTCCAGCTCCCTGTGATATGTTGCTGGTGCACACCCCCCCCCCCCACGTTCCTCTCTGCCCCCTGAAGCAGACCAGCAGACCATGCCACTCCAGGTCAGTGACACCAGTGAACAACTGGGGGATGCCCATGGGTCAGGCTGCCACCACACAGGCTTGGCTGAGCGCAAACACCAACCACGGCATGGTCGTGCTCCCCCCAGCATCAGCAGCACCTTTGGCTGGGTCAATCGTCACCATCTGGGGCTCCTCCCCGGGGTGAGGAAGGGGTACAAGTGGAAACACATTTCCTAGGGGAAAAGGGGATGGCAGGCACAGGTCCACGGCTCAAGGAGACAAGAGCAGCTGGCAGAACGTGGGACACCCTTCTGTGCCACTCTGCACCAAGGCTGGGGCTAAGCAGTGCCAGGCAAAGGGGGTCAGAGCCCCTCCTCTGTGTCTCACATCCCACCCAGGCTGTCAGAAATCCGGGGCTCAGTTTCCCTGCAGAGCTGCTTGCAGCCAGAGGAACCCTGAGGTGGCCTGGGGGTCCTTAGCAGTTCTGCTCCCACAGCCCCCAGCTCCCCTTCCCCCATCGCCACGGCGCAGCCCCGAGCCCTGGAATGTTTCTGGGCGAGGGTAGGAATCGGGCTGCACATGAACCTCCTGCACAATCTAGTCTCCAGCCCCGGGGCTAATTTTAGCAGCTCCCTCCGAGATGCTCTGCACTTGCAGTTTTATTTGTGAAATTTAATATAGGAGGGAGGGGGGAGGGGAGCGGGGCTGGATCCTGGCACATCCCCACTGCCTGGGAGGCTCATCCCAGCCTCAGCGACAGCAGAGCGACGCAGACCCCAAATCATCTGTCAGAGCTCCCTGTCCTGGCAGGCAGGGGACAGCCAGAGCTGATGCCTCGGGGGGCTGCAGTCAGCTCCCAGCTCTGCCACAGCCTCTAAAATCTTCAGACACGTCCCTGCCTCTCCCCGTGCCTCCCTGCGGGCTCAGGTACCGGCTGGCACACACAGGACGCGTGTGAGGCTGCCGGCAGCAGCAGGGATTATGGGGAGCCCACCCGGCCCAGCAGAGCTGCCCCATCCCCATCCAGAGCTGCAGGGAGTGCCTTAGGAGGTCCCGGTCCCACGGCATGGCCTCAGGAATGGGGAAGGCTTTGGGGAACATCCACCCGCGGGGCAGCTCCCAGCCCAGGGAGTGTCCCCCACGTCCCCAGAGCTCCCAGCACCAGGGGCCGAGGATGCTAATGAAGCAAACCCCGTCTGCAGGGTACAGCACGGCCGGCGGTTGTGTCCCCGTTGCCGGGGTGGGACTGTGCTGCACATCCAAGGCAGCAGAGAAGACCAGTTTCTCCCACAGGAGCAAAACAGGGGAGGGAGGAACCTTCTGCTTTGCCCCTGGACAGCAGCTGGCACAGCAGAGCCCTGAGCATCCTGCTGTAGCTTTGGCTCCTTTATTGGGACAACTGCTGCACCGGGCTCACCCTCAGCACCATGACAGGAGCAGCCCCACAGTGGGGAATGATTCAGGCATGCAGCTCATCCCAGGTACAGCAGGGAGCATGGAAGGAACTTGACAGCAACACCAGTGACCCCCAGCCAGCCTGGCACTGTGGTACTTGGCACACACACCTGCTTCTGACACCCACACAGCCCAGCGCACAGCACCACAGATGCTCATCGCAGGGTGGAAGTCACTTGATCTCCAATCACTAATCCAAGGCTGGGCAGGGATGAGGGCAAAAGTTGCTGTGCTCCAGAGGTGCACCTCACAAACCTGCTCAGTTGTGTCACTATGTTCCTGGCTGCTTGGAGGGCTAAATTTGGGGCTGCCTGAGCTTGGCCCAGTACTGAGGTTTTGCATCCCAAACCCTCCTGTCCCAGACAGGACCAGCGATGACAAAACCCTCTGGAAAATGCCAGCTCCAGTTCAGAGCAATCCAAAGTCATCAGCAGTTCCCAGGACTCGATCATGGCACTGCATGGAAAGCAGGGCATGCTGCACAGCCCACCTGGGGCCCAGAAAGGGCTAACCAGCTCTGTCCATCCTCTGCTCCTCAGCAGAGGCTGTCCATGCTGAGCTGCCCATGCCCCCTGCAAGCCATGGCCTTTTCCTGTTGCCCTTCAAGATGAGAGCAGAGCCAGAGGCTGAGGACCAAGGACTTTTTCTACCTCCTCACCCCACAAGCCTCCATTACAGGGGGGTCTCTGCTGGAGCAGTGACTGGTGGGAAGAGGATGAAAGGTTCCCAGTGAGCAAACAGCCTCTGCCCCACCAAATCCAGGCTTCAGCCCTGCCTGCTCCCATGGGCAGGGCCAAGAGCAGGGGAAGCAGATGTTCTCCCCAGCCCCACAGAGGCAGAGGCAGCCACAGCATGATGGAAATGACTTTATTGACACAGAGGCAGGTGAGGCCTGAAGAGCAACACAGCTACTGGTGAACACTGGAGCGGGTGGTGCGAGAGGAGGGCGAGACGCCACCGGGCGAGCCCAGGCTCTGCCCTGCAGCACAGGCACAGCCACACTCAGAGAGCTGGGAAGGAATCTGGCAGGGGAAGGGGGTGCTCAGCAACCCCTCCCACCGAAGTCACACTGGCTTTTTAGCAGAAGAGGCTGAAGTGTTGTTCCTGACCCTCTGCCATCTCCTCCTGCCCTGCTGCAGCAGCCTGCTCTGTGCCCCTGGCACTTCCTTAATTGCTCTGGTAATGATTTTTGCAGGGAACCCACAGGGCTTGGAGCAAAATCACCTCCCAGTACACGTGAGCAGGGCTAAAGGCTGCATTGCTCCAGCTCTGCTCCACTTTTCCCCCAGCCAGAGCACAGGGCTTCCTACACAGGGACATCACCTCCCTCAGAGTCCTGCAGCTCCCAGGCCCTGCTGGGATGTTTCCAGGGCACTGTGACCTTTTCCCAGCCCTGGCCTTTGAGCTGCAGACAGCACCAAAGCCCTGATGAACCATTTCCCACTCTAAAGCACTGACTGACTTGGAATGCAGCATCTAAAAAGACAACATGGGGGCTGTTATGCACGAGAGCTTTGCTTGCTGGGGAGGAGATGGCATCAGCATGCTGGGGAGGGTGAAGCCATTCTGGGTGGTGGCTTGGTTCAAGCAGGACAAGCCATGGATGGAGCAAGGACAGGCAAGAGGCTTTGCTTCCACTGCTGGTGCCACAGCACTCAGTGGCTGTGATGGGGCAAGCCCAGAGACGAAAAGGAAGCAGGCCTGGCCCTGGGAACAGGCTGGGGCTGGGGCTGCCTGGGCCAGGGGGTGAGCACAGGAACCTGGCTGCCTGTCCCTGTGTGCCCATGGGCACAGAGCTGCAAACACAAGAGATGCTTCCATGATCTGCTCAACTCAGCACTGCCAGGACCTGAAGCTCCCAGCCATGCAAGGTGCAGGCATCACCAAACCCCAACCACCTCCCATCACCCCACAGCCTGGGTTTTGGGGGACAACAGGGGGACAGGGAAAGCCACTCCACTCCTTGTGGCACCCTGGCATGCTGCCAGCAGCAGCCCCTTTCCATCAGGGCGTGGCCAGTGTCTGTGGCCCTGAGGGGAAAGCAGCACTGCCAAGTCAGAGCCTTGGGGACTGCTGGGTGAAGGTGGAACAGCTCAGGGGATGGTGGAGAAGGCAGTTTGGCATGGGAAGAACAAGAAGAGGGGCTGCAGGCAGGTGAGGATGCAGAGCCCACACCTGGAGCCTTCTGCTCTGAGCGTGCACTCCTGCCCTTCATTTCATCCACCACTGCCCCACTGCCAATCTAGGGCTGCAGCTCCTCCCCACGCAACAGCAGCCTTGCTTCTCAGATCAGCAGCTAATGAGCCAGGGAGATGGTTGGAGTGAAAACACCACCCAAAAGCAGAGCTGAGTCTGCCAGCACGAGTGGAACAAACCCCCGCCGCCTCTTCAGGGCTTCATCCGCCTCCACAGCCCCAGCTGATGCCTCTGCTCCTCCTTCCCCTCCTCACCCTGCCAGAGCCCAAAAGTCCCTGAGGGAGGGGGCTCCCAACACTTGCTTGGAATCACCTTCTTCCCTTAGAGCCAATAGAAAAAAAAAAAACAAAACAAAACAAAAAAAAACCCCAAAAACCTCAGAAAAAGGAAGAGTATAAAAATATCAAATAAAGTGCAGTGTGATGTTTTCGACACTCTTGCCTTGTTTTAATGAGCTGAGATGTGCTTGGAGCTTGGGTTCTCTCCAGTGAGCAATATCTTACAAACCCCTAACTACACCTAAAGCCATTTAGAAAACACTGAACGTTGGCACAGAATGGGAGAAGCCCACGAGGACGGACGGCGAGTGAGAGGGGAGGGAGGGGTGAAGCAGTGGTTCCAAACTCCATGGATGCTAAAAATACCAAAGGGGGTTTGCTCCCTACCATCATTAGAACGTGGACACTAATTGCTACCTTTGTTTACTCAGTGCCTCTGACTGCAACCCTACACATGAATACAGCTGCTTCCAGTTACAAGTGCTTCTCCCCTGTGCCAGTGGTGAAGGAGGGGCTGGCTGGGGACCCCTTTCTGCCCCCTCCTCCTCCTGCAGGGTGAGGCACAGGCTGAGCTCCTGTTAGTTCTTCAAGATGGCATCGTAGGCCTGGTAGACATACTGGGACACTTCGGGAGCACGGCACTTCAGGGAGAGCTGTGGAGGAGAGAGGAGGTCAGTGGGGGTGCAGTGGGGGTGCAGAGCCAGGCAGGAGCTCCTCACCATCCCCACAGGCACCCAGAAAGGGCTGAGCTACAGAATGGCTTGGACAGATCATGGACCTGGCTGATGGACACAAGTCCTGTGAGGAACAGCTGAGGGACTTGGGAGTGCTCAGCCTAGAGGAAAGGAGGCTGAGGGGAGACCTCCCTGCTCTCTCCAGCTCCCTGAAAGGAGGCTGGAGCCAGGTGGGGGTTGGGCTCTTCTCACATACAGCAAGTGACAGGAGAAGAGGAAATGACCTTCAGTTGTGCCAGGGGAGGTTCAGGTTGGGTTATCAGGAAAAAGGTCTTCCCAGAAAGGGTTCTCAGGCACTGGTCCAGGCTGCCCAGGGAGGTGCTGGAGTCACCATCCCTGGAGGGGTTTAAAATATGTGGATGTGGTGCTGAGGGATGTGGGTTAGAGGCAGTGGCTTAGCAGCAGTGCTGTGGTTGTGAGCTCTGGGTGAGTGCTGGGACTGGATGATCTCAGGTCTTTTCCAGCCCCAGCAGCTCCCTGTTCTGGGATGCAGACAAGCTGGTCTCCACTGCAGGAATGTGGCTGGGCATCAGCTTCTCCTTGGGAGAGGGGGGAAGGGCACCCTGGCAGCGCTCTCTCGCTAATGTCTCCTGGCTTCCTCTCTGGCTAACCTTGGCAGTACCTGCTGACTGCTGAGCGGGCACTGTCCCAGCTCACTGCCAGCACAGCAGTGTGATTCCACAGCAGGGTCATTCTGGGGGTTCTCACTTTGTGCAGCCCTCCCCCCAAGTCACTCCAGCAGGATCTGCCCAAGCCCAGCAGGCCCCAGAGCGAGGCGAGCCAGAGGGAGCCTGGGCACCCCACACCCACCGTGTAGTTGGGGTTCCCCGGCTGAATGCGGAGCTCAGCCAGGATCCAGATGCCGTTGGTGAGCTTCAGGGACTGGTAGAGCATGTCCTGGCCCTCCACATTCCTCTTTGCAATGGTGTAGACGTTGTTGTTCTGCAGTTTGCTGGAGACGGTGTCTTTGGAGAGAGGGGAGAGAAACCACATCAGTTAATTCAGACTCCTCATCTGCAGAGACAGCAGAGCCCAGGGCAGCCTTCCCAGGATGCAAGTGCAGGAGCAGGCACTGACTTCTGTCCCTGGGGACAGGAGCAGACATGACACAAGGGGACAAAAAGAGTCCTATTTGCTTCATGGACCTAACTCATTCCTTCTGGGCTGTGATGCCTCCTGAGATGTTTGTCCATCTTGCAGGGCTTCCACTCTGCCCTGGGTCACTGCTTTGATCAAGGCCAGAGTCTGCAGCTCAGAGGGGAAGAGGACTTTGCTTTATCTCTACTCCCAACAAGCCCTAGGCAGGCTAACCTGGAGGCAGACAGAAGACGAAGGTGGAGAAGAACAAAGACCCCTGAGTGAAGCTGAGTCCTGTCCCAGCCATGACAGCTGCCTCCACAGCTCCCTGCTGCTTCACCCCCGTGCCATGCACAGACACTTCTGGCCCAGACAATGTCCTACAAGGCAGTACCTTTCCTTTTTCAAGCAATCTCTTGGAAAGGTGAAGCCCCCCAGCCACCAGGGCTGTGCTATGCTAACACACTGTATGACCTCAGTGCTCACAGCACATGTGTGACCTCCCCTGCATGGCTGGAAGAAGGACACTTGGCTGCTTCTGAGGCACCCTTCAAAGAAACCAGAGGCAGAAGACAAAAACCCAAACCAGCAGCCTCTGGGTGCCAAGGGGTTTCTCAGGACAGCACAAAGCAAACCTCAAGTCTTCGGGTGCCAGTGAAGGGGGCACATTGACACTGTGGGTGGAAGGTTCAGGGTGGAGGACTCCACACCCAGTAAGCCAATTCCCATTCCTGGAGCTCCCAGCAGGTGCTCCAAAGCTCTCTGCCAGGGCTGGGTGTGGTGGACCATCATCAGCAGGTTGGGCACTTTTGACAGAGAGAGAAGTGGCCTTCAACCAATTTGCACTGAAAGGCAAGAGACTGGCAACGTGGGATCCATGCCAAGGAGCAGGACAGCAGCAGAGAAGTGGCACAAAGCAACTGTGCAACTCTAACCCAGCTCTGCAGCCATCAGCAGCAGTGCTGGGGCTGAGATGGACACCAGCCTGTGCTGGTGCATGGAGAGGGGTCAGAGAAGGGACAGCAGGGTCTGTTCACACACCAGGGAATGGCAGAAGCAGGGAAGAAAGGGCCCCACAACCCTGAGGCAGAGACTGGGACCTGCTGCTACCATGCAGGGCAGCAGTGATGCCAAGAGCATGGACAGCCTGGAGCCCTTTGGTGCCCAGACTTCGGAGCAGCTGTGAGCAGGTTGAGGAGGGTTCAGGCATGCAGCTACCCAGACACACTCAGATTTAGGTTTCCTCTCTTCCCCAGTTACTATGGCAACTGCAGATATAAGGAACTAATGAGATCCTTTGCTTAAACCCCCTCATGCTGTCTCCTTCCCCCACCTCTACACAACAAACCCACCCAGAGCAGGGCCATGGGCAAGGCAGAGCTGGCCCCTGCTTGCAGGGAGCATGGCTGGGACAGACCCACGCTGCAGGGACACCCCCACTGGGGATGACACCCAAACTCCCATCTCCTCATGCCCTCCAGCCAGCCAGAGCAGTCCCACGGCCCTCTGAAGGCACAGCCTTCAACATGAGCCTGGCCCAGAGAGTGGGTCCTGGGCTGCAAGGGACCTTGGTGTCAGCCTGGGTTTGTTGGCCCTGTTCTACTGTGGTTAAAGTTCACTGGTCAGAAGCCCCTCTGGACGCACATCCTGAGGGGCAACTGCTGGCAAGGGCTTGAGAACATCTCCAGCAATCTTTGTACCTGCTGGCAGCTCTGCCCCTCACTCTGAGAGCTGGAGCAGGTCCAGAGAAGGGCAAGGAAGCTGGGAAAGGGTCTGGAGAACAGGGCTGGGGAGGAGCAGCTGAGGGGAACTGGGGGTGTTCAGCCTGGAGGAAAGGGGGCTCAGGAGAACTTCTGCCTCTCTACAACTCCCTGAAAGGAAGCTGGACCCAAGGAGGGGTTGGGCTCCTCTCCCAAGGAACAAGCAACAAAGCAAGAGGAAATAGCCTCTAGTTGCCCCAAGGGAGGTTTAGGTTGGACATGAGGAACAATTTCTTCCCCTTGAGGGTTATCAAGGCCTGGCCCAGGCTGCCCAGGGCAGTGGAGGAGTCCCCACGTCTGTAGGGGTTTTAAAACCATGGAGATGTGGTGCTGAGGGCCATGGTTGAGTGGTGACCTGGCAGAGCTGGCTTCATGGTTGGACTAAGATCTGAAAGGTCTCCTCCAACCAAAACAATTCCATGAACCTTTGCTGGCAGAGCATTCCCCAGGGAACCTGTGTGCAGGTTTGGGAGCCAGGCTGGAAGCAGGAAGCTGCAATTTTGGCAGCTGTGGGGCTCCCATCCCACCACAGAGGAGGGAACTGCTCCTGCTGCCCAGCAGCTGTGCTTTGGGGGCACAGCGGGCAAGAGGGGGCCAGAGTGGGCGAGATGGGGCCAGAGTGGGTGAGATGGGGCCAGAGTGGGTGAATTGGGGCCAGAGTGGGCGAGATGGGGCCAGAGTGGGTGAATTGGGGCCAGAGTGGGTGAGATGGGGCCAGAGTGGGTGAGATGGGGCCAGAGTGGGTGAATTGGGGCCAGAGTGGGTGAATTGGGGCCAGAGTGGGTGGGTCTCTGAGCAGGGATGGGCTTGTTGGGAGGGAGAAACTGAGGCAGGGCACCTCCTAGGAAAGTCTTTTTTTCACCTCCCTTGTCTGACCTCAGTTGTCCTCTGCAGAGTGCAGGACACCCCACCCAGACGTGCCCTGTCTCACCCAGACACCCAGCGCAGTCCGAGCAGCCTGGGGTACAGCTGCTCAGCTCCTCTGCCCCCTCCTGCCCCCTCCCTCAGCACAGAGTGGGGACTGGTGAGATCCTGCCCCCTCCCTGCAGGTAGCAGCAGCTCCCCTCGCTCCTGTGCCTGGATTTTGGATGGAGATTGGGCAGAGTTGCTAAGCAACGGTGCCAGACTGTGCGGGGCTGAAGGCAGCACCACTAATGCCATGTGACAGCACAGCCTCTCAGAGCAAAAGTAACCCAAAAAGGCAGAAAGCTGCTGGGAGCAGAGAGCTGAGCCCCGCTCCAAACAGGGCTGCTGGCTTCTGGGTGGGAGCTCAGCAGCCAGCAACACCCTGAGCACTGCAGGAGCTGTCTGCACACATCTGGCCCTGGTGTGCTGGTCAAGAGAGGTTCTCCTGTCCCCCTGCTCTGCCCTGGTGAGGCCACATCTGGAATATTGTGTCCAGTTCTGGGCCACTCAGTTCAAGAAGGACCTCAGGGAACTGATTGTAAGAGTCCAGCCCAGAGCCACAGAGCTGCTGCAGGCAGTGGAACATCTCCTGTGAGGCCAGGCTGAGGGAGCTGGGGCTTGGAGCAGAGGAGCCTGAGGGCTGCCCTCATTGCTGGGGATCAAGATGTGCAGGGCTGGAGCCAGGCTCTGCTCAGGGATGGCCAAGGACAGCACAAGGGGCACTGGGGGCAAGCTGGAGCAGAGGAGGTGCCATGGGAACAGAAGGGAAAACTTTGTCACTGTGAGGGTGACAGAGTCCTGGAGCAGGCTGCCCAGAGAGGTTGTGGAGTCTCCTTCTCTGGAGCCTTTCCAAACCCCTCTGGATGTGTTCCTGTGTGAGCTGCCCTGGGTGACCCTGCTCTGGGTGACCCTGCTGTGGCAGGGGTCTTGGACTGGATGATCTCCAGAGGTCCCTTCCAACCCCTAATGTTCTGTGACTCTGACTGCAAACCAGAGGCACAGAGCTCTTCACCAGGATGGCAGAGCTTGCTCTGACCCTGCCAAGCAACCTCCACCAGGGCTGCTTCTTTTGGTGCTTATCCTCCAAATGCTCTCAAAGCACAGAGGAAGAACACAAAGAGATTTTTCCTAGCACCAAGGTCAGAGAAGCCTCTGCCACCAGTCCACCTCTCAGGGTTGGGTTTGTGGAGTTTGTTTTCCTCTGGCTTTGCTTTTTAAACAGAGATCTTACTCAGTCCAACAACTAAAGAGCACAACAGGAAACACAAGCAGGCAGGGAAGAGCAGGTGGACAAAACCTCCTCCCTTGCACTGAACCAACCCAATCCTCCTCAACAGCACTTTCCCTCTGGCTACAGTGAAGGACATCCTCAAACCTCTGGCAGTACAGATGAAGAACTTCACTTCCAAGCTCACACAACCAAGAGGAGCAATTGGCATCAAAGGTCACAGTCAGTATCAGCATGGGAAACACATCTCTGAACATGGACCTTGGGGGCCTTTTGCTGGCTATCAGGAAGTAAAATTCAATGGTAGCTGAGAAGGTCCCAGGCTGAGCAGCACCTGAATGGTTCTGAGCATCCAGCCAAGAACCCAACACATCTGCAGGCTCTGCTCTGGGGGGGATCAATAGCATCTGGTCAGTATTATGCCAGCACATCCATTTCCAAGGCAGGGTCTGCAAGTTTCTAGATCAGGTCACTAGATTTGCACCTCCAGCAAACAATCCTCCCCCCCAGGGAAGGTTGTATTTGATTGTCCCCAGGTTGTTCCAGCAAGAAAATCCAATTCCTCTTTGTTCTAGCAGCAGCAGCAGCAAACTGCTCAGGGGAGGGAAACCAAAGTGGCCACTGCATACCAATAAAGGCACATTTCAGCTGCCAGTGCTAGAGCTGCTGCTTCACACCAAGCTGTGGCCCAGTAATAAGCAACTCCCAAGTTCCTAGAACTGCTGAGCAGCCCAGCAGCTAACTGCCTCCTGTTTACTGCTGCCCATTCTCCATGTGCAAGTCAGCCTGTCCTCCTGCACACTGTGGGCATGGCTAAGCAGAACTTTAGAGAACAACAACATTCAGCTAATCTGATTTGCTTATCTTAGCTCAGGGCAATGATCCTTTAAAATTGAATCAAACTTTGCATGATGAAACCACAGTGTCAGCAAGGCCAAGGGAGCTTCAGTGCCTGCTGAACTGCAGGGGACACCTCACTTGGTGGAGCTGCACCCACAGCACCCAAATTGTTTGAGCTCCAACACCCGAGGAATCTATTTTCATGCACTAGGTCCTTATGTTTTCATTGGAAACTCCCAAACCAAGTAATCTAACACTGGATTCCTGAGGTGAGAGTGCTGAGGTGTAACAGTGGCCCTGTGTTTTCATGACAAATGGCATCTCTGAAGATGGTTTTCTCCATGGAACCACCACGACCTCTTCCCAAGAGGCATAAGAACTCCAATGAACTGGAGATGTGAACTGAGCACCCCTTGGCCTCAGGATACAGCCACAGAGACTCCCCCTCCATGGCCATACAGCTCCAGCCCTGAAGAACAACCTCAGGCCAGGGCCAGCTCATGCTGCCAGGAACCTGAGCCCCAGATCCCTGCTCCAGAACCAAGCCCTCATCTCTCCCTGTGTCACTGGAGCAGGCTGCCCAGGGACGTTGTGGAGTCTCCTTCTCTGGAGAGCTTCCAAAGCCACCTGGGCATTGTGATCCTGGGCAAGCTGCCTTGGGTGCCCTGCTTGAGCAGGGGTTGGATTGGATGATCTCCAGAGGTCCCTTCCAGCCCCCACCATGCTGGGATTTTGTGACCATTTAGAGGTACCTGCTCCTCCCCCCACAGCTGGGCACTTTATCCTAAGCTTCAGCTTGCAGTGCCATGGGCTGCCTGCAGCAGCCAAGGCTTTCTGGCTCTTCTGTGCCCAATTACAGAGTGAGCTGCCAGGGACAGGAGCTGCTTCTGCCACCCCTCAGCACTCAAGGGATGTTGTACCTACAAGGTCCTGGGAGCACAGACTGATGCAGAAGCATCCCCATGGATGAACCGAGTTTAGCTCCTTTTTGTTTGGAGGAACAAAAGGAATAAGCTGGGGAGAAGCCTGCAGTGTACCCAGGAGGTGTTGTGAGACAACTGCTGCACAGTGCAGCCCTCATCCATGAGAAATGCCCAAGCTGCCTTCCTGGCAGGTAACATCTGTTCAGAGCCAGGCTGGATGAGGTCTTGGGCAACCTGATCTTGTAGGAGGTGTCCCTGCCCATGGCAGAGGCTTTGCAACTAGATCACAGAACAGGTTGGGTTGGAAGGGACCTCGAAGATCATTCAATTTCAACCCCCTGCTACAGGCAGGGACATCTCCCACCAGCCCAGGTTGCTCAAGTCTTCATCCAAGCCAGCCTTGAACACCTCCAAGGAGGGGGCAGCCACAGCCTCCCTGGGCAACTTGTTCCAGTGTCTCACCACCCTCACTGTAAAAAAATTTCTTGCTAATCTCCAGTCTGCTGCCCTTGTCACTCCCAGCCCTTGCCAAAAGTCCCTCCCCAGCTCTCCTGAAGCCTCCTTCAGGTACTGGAAGGCTGCTTTAAGGCCTCCCTGAAGGCTTCTCTTCTCCAGGCTGAACAGCCCCAACTCTCTCAGCCTGTCCCCACAGGGGAGGTTCTCCAGCCCTCTGATCATCTTCACAACATCCTCTGAAGCCTCTCACACAGATCCATCTCCTTGTGTTGGGATCTCCAGACATGATGTTTAAAGTCCCTTCCAACCCAAACCATTCTATGGTTCTATGAAAACTCCACCCCTGGGCTGGGTGTCCAGCCTGCTTCACTTTGGTTTCATGAAAAAAACTCCATTTTCAGTTTCCCCACTGAAGAAGATCAGCAGCCCTGATCTGGCTGCTCAGCAGGACCTCCTGCATGTCTGCACATGGCTTCAGCCCCACTTCTCAGCACACCTCCCAGAGCTCAGGAGAGTGAAGGCTCCTTGTAGCCAGGAGAAGAGCTATGCACTGGGGGTGCAGGGAGCAGAGGTGTGAGCAGGCTGTGCCCAGCCCTGTGCCATTCAGCACAGTCTGCTCACCGGGCTGCTGCCTGCTGCAGCAGTGCCAGCGCTGCCACCAGGGCACACGTGCTGGGAGCTGAGCTATTTTCAGCTCAGAGCTGAGTCTGGCGTCACTGGGCTGGGCTGGGTGAGGCCACAGCATGAATGGGGACTGCCAGCCTGTGGGTGGGCTGAGGCTGGCCATGAATGACTGATCCCAGCCATTGACGTGGGCAGGAGGAGGCTCGGGGCGGCTGCACACCTCTGCAGGAGCTTCTCCTCTGTGCTGCAGGGCTGCACAAGCACAGCACCTGAGGGCTGTGGTCAGGGGCTGGGGAGCTCTGCAGCCTTTGCTCTGTGGTGGCAGCAGCCATGTCCCTGATTTGACACAGCAAGGGGACAGCTGCAGGCTGCAGCTGCTCAGTGAGCAACAGAACCACTGACAGCAGTCAGGGCTTGATCCTGGCTGGCCTTTAGAACATGAACCAGACTTTCCTCCGTAAGGATCAAGAGCCTACAGATTTTATACCCAGAGCTGCTATTCTTGGAAGAAAGGAGGTGGCTTAAAACAAGGCTGTTTTCAGTGGATGTAAAGGATCCAAGGTTAGGAATCTTGAAAGACTCTCATCCTGCTGCAGCACAAGGGCAGGCAGCCTCCAGCTTGTTCTGGCTTCCAGAGGGACCTGGACAAGCTGGAGAAGCAGGGCTGTGTGAACCTCATGAGGCACAAGAAGATCAAGAGCAACATCCTGCACCTGGGTCAGGAACCCCCAGTATCCTTCCAGGCTGTGGGGTGCTGAGACAGGAAAAGCTGAACAGAAGCTGGCACCGAGCACTGCCAGCCCAGCCCCAGCCTGTCCTGGGCTGATCCCCAGCAGTGTGGGCAGCAGGGGCAGGGAGGGGATTCTACCCCTCTGCTGTGCTCTGCTGGGACAGCTCTGGAGTCCTCAGCACAGACAGGGACCTGTTGGAGCAGGGCCAGAGGAGGCCATAGCAGTGCTGGGAGGGCTGGAAGCCCTCTGCTGTGAGGTCAGGCTGGGAAAGTTGGCCTTGGTCAGCCTGGAAAAGAGAAGGCTCCAGGGAGACCTTCTGGTGTCCTTTCAGTGCTGAAAGGGGAGATCAGAAAGCTGGAGACAGAGTTTTCTCAGGGCTTGTTGTGACAGGACAAGGGGGGATGCTTTGAATTCAAAGACTGGAGAGAAGGGAAGAAATGTTTGACACTGAGGGTGGGGAGAGCCTGCCCAGAGGGGTGAGAGCTGCCCCATGGCTGGCAGCAGTGCAGGTCAGGTTGTTTGGGGCTCTGAGCAACCTGCTCTGATTGCAGCTGTCCCTGCTGACTGCAGGGGGTTGGACTGGATGACATTTAAAGGTCCCTTCCCACCTAATCAGCCTACAGACCCTTAGCAAAATGGATTCAGCTGTCACAAGAGCTCACCCAGCCTATTTCACTCTGCCCTGGTGGGCACTATCAGTCACTTAGCACTTTGAGAGCAGTCTCATGCTGGAAGCTCAGCTCTCCTCCTTTGGGGTTCAGCTGATCCTTGCTCAGACAAGACCTGATGCTCTTAGGATGTTCTGTACTTGCAGAGATTCCTGCTCAGATGGCCGGGGGGGGGGGTTGGAACTAGATGATCTTTAAGGTCCCTTCCAACCCAAACCACTCTGTGATTCCATAAAACATCCAAGAATTCCTTGGTTTCCCCTCCTGCAAGCTCCTGGCCTGCTCGGTGCGGAAGCCCAGGTGGTGCAGGAAGGAAAGGGCTGGCACAGCCCTGGCAGGGAGGGCTGTGGGCAGCGGAAATGCAAACCCAGAAGCTTCAGCAGGTGGAAGTTGTGAGCTCTGGGGCTGAGCCATGACCCACTTTCTGCCACACTGAAGCCAAGCAGGCTGGCAGCTCCTGCCCGCCCCCAGCATCCCCAACTCGGCAGTGCAGAGCATGCAGGGCTCTTGGGAGCCTCTCCCACCCCAGCCCTGCCAGGGGCTGTGACACCACCTCAGAGAAACCCCTTCTGTCCCTGTGCCCTCCCTGGGAGCTGGTAGCACCTTCTCCCCCCAGTATCACCAGTTCAGGCAGGCCTGAGCAAGCAGCCTGCTCTCCAGCTGGCAAAGCCTCCCTGAGCAGGAGTGCTGCCAGTCACCCCACACTGCCCACATTCCCTTCCCAGGGAGCAGGGGGCACAGCCAGGACCACCAGTGCCCTGCTTCCCAGCCTAACTCCCCCCTCTCCCTCCCAACCACACCCACTGCCAGCCAGCACCACAACACCCCAGTTCCAACCAGGAGCAGCTCCCAACATTCCTGACTGGAGCTGCAAAGAGCCCAGGCCAGTGGTGGAGCAGGGTGGGAGCAGAAGGCATCACCCAGCAGCAGCACTGCAGTGCAGGGGGGAGGCTCTGCCAAGCTCAGCAGTGGGAGGGCTGGAGGAGGCACAGAGGTTGTTCTCCTTTGAAACCCCACCATGAAATCAAGTCATAAGGTCCCACAGCTGCTATTTCCCCCCTCCTCTTGTGTGCTCCATCTTTTATATTCCAAAATAGTAATAATGAGTACAAAGAGAGCCGTGGTGCCTGTCTGCAGCTGAAGCACGAGGGTGTTCATTGTGTAACTGCAGACACTGAGTGAATAAAAAGGTCACAGGGTTTGTAATCAATAGGGACACTTTTTATCCTCTGTGAAACAGAGCAGCTTTCATGAGAATCACTTGGCTCCTGCTCAGAACCTCTTGAAGAGGAGCAGAGCTGCTACACTGGCCCCATTCCACATTTTTTCACACTCCCTCATCCTTCAGCAGCAGCAAGGTCATGGGTACAAGTAGGATGCTCAGAGAGGTAACCAGAGAGCTAAACACTGAGCTGTGAGTGACAGAGCACAATCCAAAGGCATCAACACACCAGCCAGCAGCTAATGGTCACAGCTGACCAGATCTCCTCTCACACTCCTGCCCTCCACACAGATCTGAACATTTTGCAGCACTTATAGGGCTACTCTCTCACAAGAGAAAGGGGCAAGCAGATGCTGAAAGGTGAAGTGACAGGCCCAGGATTATGCAGCAGGTTAAATCAGGGCTGGAGCACTCTGTCTGAAACATACAGCAGCAGGTAAAGGCTGCTGAATGCTGCAGGTAGCTCTATTGAGAAGAGCAACCTTGGAGAGAAGCAAAGTACAAAAGAGAAGACAAGAATGCAAGGTGCAGAATGAAAAGGCAGAGAAGGGCAAGGCTGAGACCTGGGATTTCAGATGTGCTTTTGTGGGGAGCCAGCTGAAGAGTGTGACCAAAGCAAGCCCTAGGATGCAAGGCTGTTCTGGTCAGAAGTACCATCCCTAGCCAGCCATTAGCCACAATCTATTAGCAAGGTGATCAGAAGAGCTCTCAGGGTGGCAGAGTTAAGCTACTCACCAGCATTCAGGTGGCAGTCCTTAATCTGGAACTGGAGCTCATTTTCATTGGGAATGTCCTTCCACGTGGCGAGGAAGACCTGGCGCTCTGGGGAGGAGAAAGGCCATCAGCACCCCTGCCTCCTCACAGCACCACACTGCTCATTGCTTCACCCCAGGATGTTACACAAAATGGTCTTCTGGGCACACTTTGCACTGCCATGGACAGATCCAGGATTTGTTCCTACAACAATCTGAGCATCAGTGTAAAAGCAGCAAAGCTTGGATGGATTTTGGACCCCCAAACCAGTGGCAATCTTTGCCTCAGGAGCTGCCTGCAAGCCAGGAACAGGCTTTGGCAAGACAGAGGAAGATCTACACCTTTACACTAGGGAAAGCTGCTTTCCAAGCACCTTCCCAGCCAGTTCCAGCAATAGTTTAATAAAAGGTAACCAGGAATACAGGAATTACAGTTAAAGTGGTGTGGGGGCAAATCCTAGACCCACCCAAGTGAATCAAACCCTAAATTCCTCCACGCCCCCAAAACCAAACCCAAACCACTAAAAAAAATTCCTCCTCAAAGCAGACAGATCCCACTCCTTGCCTGGCAGGTGGATCAGAGCAGAGGGCTTGGGTTCTGGCAGCTACTGGAGCTCAGAACAACAGGGCCAGGCTACCAAACCAGAGCAGTTGAGGGATGCACTGCTCTGAAGGCCACAGCCAAGCACACATCAGCCTCAGCCGCGGGACAGCGGCGGCCGGCTGGGTGCTGTGAGGGGCCTGGCTGAAGGGGGCTGACTAAAAGCACTCACCCATCTTGCCATCCTCCACAAACAGCACATTGAGAGGGATCAGGCAGCTGAAGTAAAAGACATCAATGTTGTTTTTCACAGCCACCTGTGAGGGGAGAGAGCAGGAAGGGTTAGAGGAGGGGAGAGAGCAAGGAGGGCTTGCCGGAGGGGAGAGAGCAAGGAGGGCTTGCCGGAGGGGAGAGAGCAAGGAGGGCTTGCGGAGGGGAGAGAGCAAGGAGGGCTTGCCGGAGGGGAGAGAGCAAGGAGGGCTTGCCGGAGGGGAGAGAGCAAGGAGGGCTTGCCGGAGGGGAGAGAGCAAGGAGGGCTTGCCGGAGGGGAGAGAGCAAGGAGGGCTTGCCGGAGGGGAGAGAGCAAGGAGGGCTTGCCGGAGGGGAGAGAGCAAGGAGGGCTTGCCGGAGGGGAGAGAGCAAGGAGGGCTTGCCGGAGGGGAGAGAGCAAGGAGGGCTTGCCGGAGGGGAGAGAGCAAGGAGGGCTTGCCGGAGGGGAGAGAGCAAGGAGGGCTTGCCGGAGGGGAGAGAGCAAGGAGGGCTTGCCGGAGGGGAGAGAGCAAGGAGGGCTTGCCGGAGGGGAGAGAGCAAGGAGGGGTTGCTGGAGGGGAGAGAGCAGGAGGGCTTGCTGGAGGGGAGAGAGCAGGAGGGCTTGCTGGAGGGGAGAGAGCAGGAGGGCTTGCTGGAGGGGAGAGAGCAGGAGGGCTTGCTGGAGGGGAGAGAGCAAGGAGGGCTTGCTGGAGGGGAGAGAGCAGGAGGGGTTGGCTGGAGGGGAGAGAGCAGGAGGGGTTGGCTGGAGGGGAGAGAGCAGGAGGGGTTGGCTGGAGGGGAGAGAGCAGGAGGGCTTGCTGGAGGGGAGAGAGCAGGAGGGCTTGCTGGAGGGGAGAGAGCAGGAGGGGTTGCTGAAGGGGAGAGAGCAGGAGGGCTTGCTGGAGGGGAGAGAGCAGGAGGGCTTGCTGGAGGGGAGAGAGCAGGAGGGCTTGCTGGAGGGGAGAGAGCAGGAGGGGTTGGCTGGAGGGGAGAGAGCAGGAGGGGTTGCTGAAGGGGAGAGAGCAGGAGGGGTTGCTGGAGGGGAGAAAGCAGGAGGGCTTGCTGGAGGGGAGAAAGCAGGAGGGCTTGCTGGAGGGGAGAAAGCAGGAGGGCTTGCTGGAGGGGAGAGAGCAGGAGGGCTTGCTGGAGGGGAGAGAGCAGGAGGGGTTGCTGGAGGGGAGAAAGCAGGAGGGGTTGGCTGGAGGGGAGAAAGCAGGAGGGGTTGGCTGGAGGGGAGAAAGCAGGAGGGGTTGGCTGGAGGGGAGAAAGCAGGAGGGGTTGCTGGAGGGGAGAGAGCAGGAGGGGTTAAAGGAGGGAAGACAAAGGGTGATGGGTTTGAAGTAAAAGAGGGAGATTTGAACTGGAGAGAAAGAAGAAATATTTGACACTGAGGGTGGTAAGAGACTGGCCCAGGTTGCCCGGAGAGGTGGTAGATGCCCCCATCCCTGGAACCATTGCAGGTCAGGTTGTTTGGGGCTCTGCAGCAACCTGCTGAGCAACCTTCTGCTGGCTGCAGAAGGGTTGGACTCGATGGCCTTTACTGGTCCCTTCCAATCCAACCCTGTCTGTGACTGTGACTAGAGGAGGAGAGAAAGCAGGAGGGGTCAGAGGAGGAGAGAAAGCAGAAGGGGTCAGAGGAGGAGAGAAAGCAGAAGGGGTCAGAGGAGGAGAGAAAGCAGAAGGGGTCAGAGGAGGAGAGAAAGCAGAAGGGGTCAGAGGAGGAGAGAAAGCAGAAGGGGTCAGAGGAGGAGAGAAAGCAGAAGGGGTCAGAGGAGGAGAGAAAGCAGAAGGGGTCAGAGGAGGAGAGAAAGCAGAAGGGGTCAGAGGAGGAGAGAAAGCAGAAGAGGTCAGAGGAGGAGAGAAAGCAGGAGGGGTCAGAGGAGGAGAGAAAGCAGAAGAGGTCAGAGGAGGAGAGAAAGCAGGAGGGGTTGCTGGAGAAGAAACCAGGGGGTTAAAGCATCTCTCTCAGCTGGAAGTCCAAAGTGACCCCACGGCTGCGTGTGGCCTCATTGCCTGCCCACGCACCCTGGAGTGCTCCTTCTGAGCACTCTCATGAGACTACCTGGAGAGATGTTCCTGAGCTTCTGAGTAGGTTCAGACTAGGCTCAGTCCCACCCCTCAGTGCTCGCTCCATTTGCACTAAAAGCTGCTCAATCTTCTCCAGCCAGCATTTCACCATTCTGCAGCAGAACCAATTGCCCTGCTGGGGTCACAGCCAGCATCCTCACTCTGTTCTCCTCTGTTTCAGCCTCTCCCTCCCCTCACTTCTTCTACTTCTGAGGTATTCTCAGACCTCTGGGTTGCACACAGCCACTATCATGTCTCTCATACTGCACACAAGCTTCTTCACCGCCCTTCTTTGCCATTTCAGTCTGTAATTCCCCAGCTCCAAACCCCTGTGTGTTCTGCACTTTATTTTCACTCTCAATTCTTGATTTCTCACCTCCTTGATTAGCTCCATCTCAGCCCAGACACCTTCTAGAAAGCCTGAAGCAGGTCCACTGCCTTCCCCTTCCTTTCAGCATTTCCCACATCTCCTGCCTTTACCTTAGTGAAAGCAAACATGCTGGGTGTTGATTCCTGGAAGCAAGAAAACCTTTGCTACAGAGCAATCAGGACAGGCAAAAAGAGATTACCTGACAAAAGACTTAATTCTCAGTGTCATTAAAGCCCAGCAGCCAGGGAGATGCTCTGGATTGGTTTTATCACATGTGCTTGCCACACACCAACTGATCTCTGCCAGCACAGAGCATGAGCTCACTCTGTCTTCCCCAGGCTGAGAGCTGAAGGTACAGCAGGAGCAAACTGGAGGTCTGAGAGGGTGAGCTGTCACAACACAGCACAGCAAAAGGGAGCTCTGGGCTTTATTTCTATGCCTCTCATGCTCTGCTGGCATCATCCCACGTAGCACAGGCCTGTCATGGGAGCGCAGTTCAGCAGGCACCTGCCACTGCCTGCAAGGAAGGAAACGTGTAAAAGAGAGCTGGAATGGAAGCTGTGTGAGCAGCCTGGAATTTCAGGAGCTGTTTGAGCTGCTGTTTCCTCTGAGAAATCTCAGAAGGGGTTCTCCAGTTCCTCACCCAGCTGAAACACAAAGCAGACCATGCTAAAACTCTGAGCCAAAGAAATAAATGTGCTGCTAGAAAACCCTGATGCCAAGACCAACTCCATTGCCATTAATAATTACACACATTAGTGTCCTGCTGAGAAAAATCTATCATCCCACAGTGGCAGGGCTAGGAAGACATCCTTGAATGTTGGCTAAACCAGCTGCAGTCAGCCAAGGGAGGGGAACAAACCAGAGAATTCAGCTGATCAGACATGAATGAAAGCCAGAGGACAAGTGGTAGGAGACTGAGCTCCTGACTGAACTCCTTTAGCAACTGGGAAGGTCCCAGAAGTGCAAAGAGCAGCAGAAAGGTGGATGTGAGAGGCTGGGGGGGAGAGTTCTGCTTCCAGCCATCACTAAAGGGAGCAGCTTGTATCAAATTTCCACAGTGCAAACCAGCTTAAGAAGGGATTAGCTTAAAGCCCACTAAAGCCATGTAAATGATGGTGCAACCTAGAGCTAAAATGGAAATGGTCCTCTGCAACGGGGAGCTGTGATGTGCTTCCAGTGCTGGCATCAGCCTCACGGGCTGGAGCAGCTCTGTGATGCATCCAGAGCCCCAAAGCCAGAGGGGTGAAAGGATTAAGTGACTCACCTCTGCTAAAGGGGATTGAGCAGCCAGAAATGCACCTCAGACTGGGAGGGCAGAGCTAGGGAAGGGACAGCAGCGTGGTCGTTCCACACCTTGTGTTTGGATGGAAATCATGGAGCACAGCCCCAAGAGGGAAAATTTAGGCTAAATGTCTGGGAAAACTTGATAGCGAGAATTATTAGGCAGCACAATATTCTCCTGAGGAAGAGACAAGCTCCAGTGCTTGGAGTATTTAAAATCAGCCTTGACAATGCTCTCAGTAAGAGGAACCACAGCAAAGCAGAGCAGGGACTCCACTTCCCCAGCTCTGATGTAATGATGAATTGCCTTGGAACACCAGAGCTCACTTGGCTTTTGTAGCTCATGGTTGTTGCTGTACAAGAGCAGCTCCTTACAAGAGGGGCTGGAAAGCTGAGCCTTCTGCCTTCCTCCAGGCATGGTTCTGGAGGCACACTCACATTAATATGCTATCCCTGTCCCTGCAGTTATGAGAAGGCTATAAAAAGGTATCTGCTGACCTGCTTCTCAACTCTGCAGAAACACACTGAGTAAGCTGCTTTGGCTATACTCTGGAGAGCTACCCAATTAAGATGCTCTGAAGGATGATTTCTTCCCAGCAAAGAAATGTGAGCCACAGGCCAGGCTACCTCCTCCCAAGCTGCATCACTGGGTTCAGTAATGATATCACATGCCACAGAATCCCAGCGGGGTGGGCTTGGAAGGCACCTCTGGAGATCACCCAGGCCAACCCCCCTGCTAAAGCAGGGCACCCACAGCAGCTTGCCTAGGATCACAATGCCCAGGGGGGGTTGGAAGCTCTCCACACAAGGACACTCCACAACCTCTCTGGCCAGCCTGCTCCAGGCCTCCAGCACCCTCACAACAAACAACTTTCTCCTCCTCTTCACGTGGAACCTCCTGGCTTCCACTTTGTGCCCCTTGCTGCCCCTTGTGCTGTCCCTGGACACCACTGAGCAGAGTCTGGCCCCATTCTCTTGCCCACCCAGCCCTCTGCTGCCTGTGCATGGCTCCAGACTTGTGCCTGCAGGGAAGCATTTGGCTGTCAGGCACCCACAGGATCCCCAGAACCCTCCCTGTCAAACACGATGAAGCCAAGGAGCTGGCAGTGCCCCACAGCTCTTGCTGAGCATTGCTCAGCTCCCCTCTGGGGCTGCTCTTCTGCAGGCTCTCAGCCCCAGGGCTCTCAGCCTTTGCTCCTCACAGAGCTGCTCCAGGCCCCTCAGCAGCTTTAGAGCCTCCCCTGCACTCTCTCCAGCAGTTCTCTGTCTCTCTTGAACTGGGGAACCCAGAACTGGACCCAGGACTCTGGTTGTGACATCCCTAGGGCACAGTACAGGGGGTGAAGAACCTCCCTCGACCTGCTGGCCATGCTCTTCTTCATGGACCTAGGGAGACCATTGGCCTTCTTGGCCACAAGAGTCACATTGCAACTCTCTGTAATGATGCAGAAATCAGCTGTTACTCAGAAGTTTTGGAAACAGCAAAGGATAAAGCTACAGTCCCTGTAAAGCTCCAGCTTCCCAAGCCTAGGTGCCTTGGTGCACCACCACCTACTTCCCCTGAATGGGCAGGTAGGTGCTGTTAGCTCTGTGGTCCCCAAAACCTGGTCCATGAAAAGCCAAGTGCAGATAGCTGGATGGGAAAACTTGCACTAAGGAGAGTCTAAGAGGTCCTGCCAGCTGATACCAGTGCTCCAAGGTCATGCTCCCACCCACACACTGCTGCATCAGGAGCATCCAATGCCAGCTGACAAGCTACAAAATCAACCTCAGACAGAAAGCAGAAACTGAGAAGCTATTAACAGCTGAATGCCCAACTCCCAGTGCTCCTCAGGTGGGAACACTGACCTGTGACAATCAATGACAACTGAAGAGATAGCAGTAGCTGAGCAGTCTCTGAAGGTTTGATGTGCTTGAAGGGAACCTCCACTTGCACTCACTACATCCTCCCAGTCCAGATTAACTTTGCCTGTGGCTCAGCAGCTTCAACCTGCCAACGTGAGCATGAACTATGAAATCTTTAACAAGTCCTTCAAGTTCAGCCATTTGAGACTTGAATCAGAAGCATTTTATATATATATATAAATAATATTTTCCATCTATGATCTTTTTGAAAGGGGAGGGGAAAAAACCCAAAGCTTACTAGGCTTGTGAATTCAGTCAAGCAGATTACACAGCTTCTGAGGGATGGCAGGCAAAAGGTGCCAGGTTTCTAATGCAATGCTTCACTGCTGACAGGGTGTGAGCCCACTGCAAGCTGGCACAGGGGTCCCAATCCCACCTCATCCATGATCCGATTAGAGGAAGAAGCACCTCCAGAAACACCCCTGGAATGTGTTTGTTCACCTTGCAGCACGAGCAGCACCTTTCTCTTGCCCTTTCTGGCAGTGCAAGTCCCTGCTAGCCAACGCAGGGCGTTTTGGGGAGAACAATGCCAAGTCCTTTCCTTCAGCACTGGAGGTTTCCGATGCTTTCAATCCCCGACTTGAGCACAAAAAACTGACTTCCAAAGTCAAGGCTGAAAGCAACACAGATGCTTCCCATCAGCAGCAAGTACACAACATACCCAACTCAGAATCCCATTAGCACCTACACTAAATTAAGGATTTTCTTCCAAGTCGGGTTTTGCTTTAGAGCCTGGTAAGAGCCAAACTGTGAAGGCGAGGAGAGCTCTGCTCTGGGGAGTCTTTTCTACCTCTGCCAGCACAAGGTCACGCTCTGTTCTGTGACAGTCTGCTACTCGCCTGGCAGCTGCCCCCAGGGACTGCCAGATCCTTGGCTTCATTGTGTTTGACAGGGAGGGTTCTGGGGATCCTGTGGGTGCCTGACAGCCGGATGCTTCCCTGCAGGCACAAGTCTGGAGCCGTGTGCAAGTGGCAGGGGGCTGAGTGCTGAGCCCATGGCTGTGACTGTGGCCAGGTGCTGAGCCCATGGCTGGGGCTGGGTGCTGAGCCTTCGGCTGGGGCTATGAGCAGGTGCTGAGCCCGTGGCCGGGGCTGTGGCCGGGTGCTGAGGCCTCGGCCGGGGCTGTGGCCGGGTGCTGAGCCCTCGGCCGGGGCTGTGGCCGGGTGCTGAGCCCTCGGCCCGGGCTGTGGCCGGGTGCTGAGCCCTCGGCCGGGGCTGTGGCCGGGTGCTGAGCCCTCGGCCCGGGCTGTGGCCGGGTGCTGAGCCCTCGGCCCGGGCTGTGGCCGGGTGCTGAGCCCGCGGCCGGGGCTGTGGCCGGGTGCTGAGCCCACTGCCGGGTGCTGATGCTGGTGGGCAGGAGCAGGCAGCTTGCAGGGGTTATGCTGTCCTGTGTGCATGCTGCATGCCTGCTGCATTCGCAGCTCACCATGCATGCTGCAGCCAATGTGCTGCACTGTGTGCCAGACCTGTCCTTAATGCAGCAGCCAGCAGCTTCCTGCAGCTCAGCCAGGAACCAGCCACAGATGCCAAGCTGTGATCCAAGTCCTTAATTCAGGGAGCTCCCAGGAGGGTTCTCTTCTCTTCTCTGCTGCAGTCAGACCTTGCCTAGCAGAGGCTGTTAACAAACAACAAACCCAAGCAAGCAGCTCCTGAAGCTGCTGCATGGTGCTGGGGCAGTGACTCTGAGGGGGCTCACACCCAGGCAGATGTTTCCCAGGCAGGCTCAGAAGGGAGGGCACCTCTGGTGGGCCCTGCTCACACTGCTTCTCAGCCCTGTTTTGCTGGAGAGCTAAGTGTGTGGAATCTGTTTCCAAGTACCCAGAGCGCTGCAGTTGTGAGCCGAGATGCATTAACACCTCTGATGAATGAGAGCTCCAGCAGCTCTGTGCTGCCAGCGAGACACTGAGGGTGGAGGAGCAGAGGTGATGAGTTGCAGCACAGCTGAGCGTGGAAGCAGAAGGATGACCCAGGGCAGTAGCAGCTTTCCTCAATGAAGGAGCTGCCCCTTCCTCTGTCTTCACAGAAATGCTCTGCCAGACTCATTGGAAGAAATCAAAACCTGCACCCAGTGCCACTCAGCAGCAAGGCAGAGGGCTGGGTTTCCAGGTGCCACCTTTCAGAAAGAATGCAGCTGGCAGACTTCCCATGCTCCAGGTCACTGGGCAGGTGTTTGGGAAAGCTGCAGCTCTGCTGTGCCAGCTGCCTGCTCGAGAGCTGCAGCCCACAGCCCAGGCAGCAGGGAACGCACTGCACTGATCCACAGT